>NC_141143.1:39848562-40448562 GCF_053477565.2 Lygodium microphyllum
TCTCTTGCATGTCAGTATACGTGGGTGTAGAAGGTGCCTGACAATCAAGCCATATCACTTCAATTATTCTATTTAGGATATATCTATGAACCAATTAATCAATCACATCTCATTACGAAGTTTCACTCTGATACCAATTGTAACATGCCCGCCTATCAGCTATCCAAGCACGTTTTAGAGGTCCATCGAGAAACAAATCTAAGCATCACACCCATCTCTCCCATGGAATGTTCTGGGGTTTTTTGCCTACGGTTTTCCGAGTCCGCCTCGCAACGGAATGTCCGCAGCCAAACCCATTAGGATCGACCTAGAATCTTGGTTCCTAGTGGTCAAGGTCTCTTGATAGTATTCTAGCCTTGGGTCTTGGACATTCTACTTTACGCAAAGATACCCATGTCAAAGTAGATCCAAGCTGCACTTGGTTCAAAGAGAATGGGAGACGAGAGGAATGCGCCGCTCAACCTCTCTACCAGTGGAGCATAGTCCCATTCCGGTCCCCTAAAAGGGCATGAATCGAGTTCTAACCTATCAATACCTAAAGGTCAAATGATGGTAAAACCTTATGACAAGCCTCCCAATTCTTTGGGATCACCCTCCCATATGGACTCATCCAGGGTTCTGCCCACCCGCTTCCCTCAATAGGCATTCTTTAGTTATCTAATTAGGTCCTATCACATTTATGTGTGACATTTAAAAATCAGCTTCCTTAATAAGCCTTTTAGGAAATAGGGTTTGTTCACGTAACTTATGACACTGACACAAAAATAGAGCAAGCAAGCCTTTTGATAAACAAGTTCCTTAACTTATCTTTAAGGTAATCTTTGTCTCCTGCCCATATAGGAGAAATTATGTATCCCTTCTGCCTTGTAGAAGGGTCCAAATCACATGGTACCATAAAATTCCATCCTTTATCTAGAATAGGATCTTCCAATGCCATGGATGTTGGGCTCACAGTAGTCTTCAACTCCCTCCGAACTAGGCAAGGGGTGTCCATAGCTCAACCTGACCCCAAGCGGCTTAGGAGTGAGACACAATTTTTGTGGTTGGCCTTTTCACCCCTCGATCTTCAACCCATGAATCGAGTAGTGCCCTTGAGTGGTCAAAGCATGGTGTGACCTTGGAGATGATCCACACGCGCAAAATATCTTGTGCAAAATATCATTTCCTTAATTGATCTCGTTAAGAATCAAGCACAAACAAGGCATTCAACCCTAATATAATTTCCCAAGAAAACATTCAATTATTCCAATAGCAACTTATCATCACAGACCTCTGTATGCATTTACCATCAAACATAAGCACATGGAATAATCATCCCAACCACAATCCAACAATGAGTTTAATGCAAAGCATTTAGAACGTTGTTTAATCAACCAATAGAAACAATGGTATTCTTTTCCAAATGTTGTAAGAATAGTCGCAATAAACTTTCCATCGCATATTTACTCTCCCGCTTGGGATCAAAGATCGACGCTATGTAGAATTTTAATTGACTTTATCTTCCATTCCCCTAGGGCAAGGAGTCATGTATCATTGATGTAACTTTCACATAATCTCTCCCATGCATGTACCGTCTATGTGCATAACCCTTAGGGTAACCTTGTGAACCCTAAATAATATTTTCCTACGCAAAGATTAATTGAAGGCTTATCGATGCTTAATACTTTAGAGTCTTATATGCTACTTATGCTATGCATGGACTTGTCGCAAAAGAACTAGGAGAAATTAACTTCCCTTGATACAAGCACTTCTCAAACTTTATCCTCGAATATTTGAGATGAACTTTATCCTTTTAGTTAACCTATTATTGTGTGACACAGTATCTCATGCATCTCATGCAAAAATCAAAGCAAGCAGTCCATTAATTTGAAAATACATTACTTACGACCAGTATCGCAGTTGGATTGGCAGTGATGTCCTCACCCGAATCTCCATTGCTTGTTGAGAGATTGCCATCTGCGCGCAACAATTTTCGCTTGGGGGTCATCCTCGATCTTATTCTCTTTTAGACATACTTGGCAAAAGACTTTCATGCCTTGTACTTGATTACCGAGGGCCCATTGGGGAGAGAATTAAGCTTGTGGGCGGAGGAAAGGGGAAAGAAAGCACGCGTGTGGACACCCTCTAGTCTGCGCACTTGAAGATGGAGTGTTGCTTGTAGTTACACTCTTGTTTCCAACCGCTTCCAATGATCATGGCCATGGCTCTCTCTTTCTCAATCTTGGTAACCTAATAGCCCTTTGAAAGGGGCTTGAAACTCCGCAGGAAAAGAGCTTTGACTAGGAAGAAGGGCTCATACATGGAAGAGGCCCTTCATGCGGATGAAAGGAGAATGATGAGATGTGGAAGGCCTTTGGTAATGATGATCCCCTTTTTCTTCTTGCCTTCTTAGATTTCTCTCTCTCTCTCTCTCTCTCTCTCGGTAGCAAGAGGGAAAGGAGGAGGTGGTATCTACTCTTCTTCTTCTTCTTCTTCTCCTCTCTCTCTCTCTCTCTCTCACTTTCATTCTCACTCTCACTCTCACCCTCACCCTCTCTCTCTCTCCCTCTCAGCCCGTGCAACGACCTTTGCCTCCTTGCGATGGGGAAGAGAGAAAGAAGGGGCCAAATTCCAGCCCTCGGGGCGGGGGGGTTATAGTGGGAATGGGGGTATTATTGGGGGAGGTGGTGGGGGGAAATGTGGAGAGGAGGTGGAGTGGTGGTGGTGGCGACAACCACCACCTATTCTGCATGGGGGCGGGGAGTTTTGTAGGCCCGTGGCCTCATTCTTGTCCTCTCCCTCATCATCATTGCGATCATTTGCCACTTCTTCTCCCTCGACAACATCGTCATCTTCCTCTTCTTTCCCCGCATCATCGCCTCCTCCCTTCTCATGCTCGTCTTCATCATCCTCTTTGTCCTTCTTTCCCCCGCCACCTATCCACGATGATAGGGGGGAGGGGGATATTTTTAAAAAAAATATTAATAATTACTAAGGAGGGGTTCCGATGGCCCATGTGGGGATATTATACTCTAGATGTACACACTACACATGGTAATGCAAAGGCTCCACTAAGTGATCCAATAATGCGTAGGTCTCGTAGAGTCAGGTATCCCATTGAAAGATTTGGTTTTAAAGGTTACATAGCACACCATTATGCTTATATGGTAAAGATGATTGAGGATGTTGAGTCCATTTGTTTTGAGGATGTTGTTGGTTATACTCATGGGATGCAACAATGGATGAGCAAATGGTTGCATGAAATTAATCTTCCTTCTTAAAGAGGGTAGTGAAACTTGATTAAGCACTCCATAACAACAATTAACAAATTCATAAAATTAAGCACAACTTACAATATAATCTTTGATTGTATTGGATAACCTATTGGCCCCAAAACTGGTATTCCTCATGATATTTCTTTAACTTTTATTGCAAAAATGGATGGAGTACAACTAGGATCCTCTGATCTCCTTTATTAATCCAAGTACCACTTGTTGTCAAAATTGATTAACAAGTCTCTAAGCCAATTTGCCACTTGGTTTACTTGGGGATTGGCCTTCACCCTGCTCCTTGAAAGACAAATTCAGCCCCAAATTTGATATTGGCTAGTTGGCCTATTAAATCTTCCTAAATTTTCTCAATTTCAATTACTGAAATTCAAGTTCTAGGCTCTCAATTCTAAGCACACATCTTGAGATGGTTGTTAAAACTCTAATTCTATTGTAAATTAGGGTTTATAATATAGATTGGCTAAATTTTCTTCTATCGATGGCTCAAATTACTAAAAAATGTTTAGATAACTTGAGAGATGGCAAGGAGATGATAGAGAATATTATCGAGAGAGAGAGATTCAGAGTATCGTGGCAAGAAACATTGAAAAACTATCATTTCCCCGCTCAAACAGCCATGGAAGCTATCACCTACAGCTTAAGACCATCGGAAAGACTGTTGTCTCCTCTTCTATGCAATCATTTGCACTAGAAGAACCTAGTCTACTCTCGCCTACTCTTGGAGGGCTACGATTTGGTGTCACATATTACTATAGAACTAATCCCTAGTGGTTGCAAATCACATCAGTAGTCTCTCCTTGCTCTCTCACAGCTTCCTTTTCTCTCACAATGGCTAGAATATATTCCACTAATCCTTAAAAACTTTTTTTTCACTTGTATAGATAAGTTTTTCCAAGTAACAATCTTCTAGTTTTATTTTTCACTATTATTCATCTTATTAAATTAATTTTTAGAATATTAATTCTAAATATTAATTTAATAATTATTCTAATGCTCAAAAAATTAATTTCAGCAACCAATAAATAAATTGGCTAGACCAATTAGTCTTCAAATTACCCCTGAGTAGTATAAACATGACATAAAACAAAAATAGAATCCAAAATTGTTGCTCCAAACCCATTGGAATTATAGTGCATACTTCTTCTTTGTGAAACATGACTCCACCACCACCAAGTCCATGATCCCTAAAAGAATCACTAAAAGAGAAGCTAGTAAGAAGGCGTACTCTTTTACTATTATAAGAGCATCAACATGCACTCTTTGCTTCTCCACACATGCCTTCTCTCTAGCCAAACATATATAAAGGTAAAATCAAAGAGACTAGAAGATCTCCGATGGCTCTCCAAAGGCAATAGAGTTGGCCATCTAGAGACCAAGCAAGACATGAAATAGCTAGATCATGACCATGCTTATCATTACCACCCTCTTGTACTCAAGAAGAGGTAGCAATGATTCCTTGAGTCAAGGGAATCCACCTAAGCTATCAAATGGCTAAGGAGAATAAAGGATGAAGAAGCTTGGGATTATTCATGGCACATATGGAACCATGCACACCATCACCATGATAACTCCATAATGATGCATGTCTCGTCACCATCTAAGAAATATCTACCATATTGATTGATATAGCATGGAATACTCCAAGAGCCAATGATAAAAGGAGGTTGAAAGAGCTCTCAAAACCTACATCCTCAAAAGGTGAAGCAACCCAAACAAGCTCCCATATAGATCAAGTTATGTCCCATTGCACTCAATCGAATCCAATTATAATATAAACATTTGTAGAAGTAATAGTGACAACAAGAGAAGCATAAATGTAGTTAGCTCAAGTGGTGATCTTATGCCCCAAATAAGGAAACATTGACATAAAAATATAACTTAAATATATGCAAAAAGTATTGCAAGTATCGAGTTTGAAAGTGTGTCTAGATTAGGGATTACAAAAGGTTTCATAAAAAGTGAAGGTAAGTGAAATGTGAAAACTTAAGGAAATCCATTGACTAAGGGAAAAGGCATGAATATGAAACATGATGCCACAAATATGTGAAGAGTATCAAGTCATTGTTTGAAGAAGGTCGCATAGTTGTAGGCAAAGGTAATTAAAGTTGAATCAAGGAAAAAAATGCAGTCAACATATTCAACAATGTTGTAATGTCATGGAAGTATACACATAAGTCATGTAACTAGGGAGCACAATATCACAAAGCAAAACACAAGTGTAATCAACTTGCATGACAATGCATGCGATAATCAATAATTTGTATATGTAAGACCATGATTAATGTGGTGAAATCTATGAGGATGAGTGAGCTACAGAGAGATTGGTAGGTGGATGTACATACATATACTAAAGTGTCCATCATAAGGACCTTATCTAGTCAAGATTTACTCCTCCTAAATGTACATATATTTTCTTAATCTATATTCACATATTATTCTCATAGATACAAATTTTCAAGATTAACCATTCATCATTGTGTGTGATTGGAGATTATTGAATAGTTGTATTGGACTTGTATACTTCAAGAGACTCCTCCATGGACTATCTTGGACATTTAGGAGCTACTAGTTTTGGAAGCAAGAGTTGCTTCTTCATCAACTCTAAGAAGACTTGATTGTGTCACCCCTTAAACACTCCAGCTTAATGTCTTAACTAGAGCATCCATCATTCTTATGCTTTGATGATTTTCTTGCATCCTTGTAAGAACTTGTGTGCTTTGTCTTAGTTCAAGTCCACATAGCAATTAAGAAATATTGTCTAGTGAACTTGTTTGAGATCAACCTTGCCCTTTGATACAAACTATCTTCATCAAACTAGGAAATAATATTTTCGTTTTCTGATTTTGACATAATCCTAACATGAGGCCACTACAAGGGAATGGGAACATAGCAACACCGGTTTGCGATGCAAAATAGCAGCATTGCTAAATTGAATAGCGATGATAATAGCGACACTAACTACAATGCAGATAGTGATGTCGGTTTGAGAAAAAGAAAGCAATGAAAACTCGAGCACGACATTTGTCGCAAACATTTTTTAGAGAGAGAGAGAGTTCGTCGCCTTAAGAGAAAGAGGGAGAGGAAGATGGAAAGAGAGAGAATGAGAGCTCCTTGCCATAGCCGCTACCGCCGCCGTACGCAAAGAAGAGGGAGAAGTGCGCAAAGGGAGAAAAATGGGCCTGGCAAAGAGAAGGTGGAAAATAATTCATCCTCGATCCTTTGTGACAAGTACATTGCCTCTTCTTGCTTTGTGTTTGTGTTTTCTTCCTTTCTTTTTTTTTTTGTTTTTCTTTGTAATCAAATACATTGAAAGAGAGAGAGGAAGAGAGAAAAGAAGGGAGGGAGAAGAAGGAAGGACGAGGAAGAGAGAACGAGAGAGAAAAAGAGAAAAGGAGAGAGAGAGAGAGAAATAGAAACAAGATATAAAGAAAGAGAGAGAGAGAGGGGGAAAGAATAACAAAGAGAGAGAGAGAGGAGAGAGAAATGAGAAATCAAGGGAGGAAGAGAGAAGAATGAGGGAGAGAAACAAGGAGGAAGAGGAAGACAGAAAGAGAGAGAGAAAGGGGGGAAGGGTAACAGAGAGAGAGAGGAAGAGAGAAATGAGAAATGAAGGGAGAGAGAGAGAGGAGAATGAGGGAGAGAAACAAGGGGAGGAGAGAAACAAAGAAAGAGAAAGAGGGAAAGAAAGAAAAGGGAGAGAGAAAGAGAAACGGAGAATGAAGAAAGAGGTGGGTTCAGAAGAGGAATGAGAGTGAAAAGAAATGAAAGAGGAAGGGGGAGAAAAAGGGATGGAGCTAGAGAGAAAAAAGGAGATAGAGAGAACAATAAATAGAGAACGAGAGAGAAAAACGAAAAACTGAGAGAATTAGAGAGAATGTAATGATAGTAAAATAAAGGGAGACACAAAGAGGGGTGGGGAGAGAGTGTCTTTCAATGTCCTTGTTTTATAATTTTTTTATTTTTTATTTCTTTTTAATTGTAACAATATTCATTTAGTGAGAGTAAATAGGAAAAGAGAAAGAAATTGAGAGAAGAGAGGGAAAAAAGAGAGAGAAGCGAGAGTGGGAGGGAAGATGGGGGAGAGAAAGAAACATTGAGAGAGAGGGGGGAAGGGAGAGAGAAACAAAAAAGGATAAAGGGAAGCAAATAAAAAAAGAGAAAGAGAGAGAAAGAGGGGTGGGGAGAGAAACAAAGAAGGATAAAGTGAGCCAAATGGACAAAGAGAGATGGATGGAGGAAAACAAATAAAGGGAAACGGAGAGAAAGAAAAGTAGAGATTAAAATGGAGGAAAATCAACAATGAAGAATCTTAATCAATGTGTTCCATGTCTTTACACTTAATGCAAGCTGGCAATCAAACAAATGCAAGCTGTCCATAGAACATGTATGCAAGTGGCCATTAGAAAAGTTCATGGGGGCATGCGATGGATGGATTGTCTAAGCCGATATACCAATTGGAGGGCACATCGCAAACAACACCCTCAATACCAAAGGAGACATTGGGCCTTTTGGACCTTCATGCAATCTTTGAACCTGAGATGGAGGCAATAATCGATGCATTAATGCCCATGGACACTAAGTCATCTGATCCATTGAGAGAAGAAGCATCTATACCATTATATGATGGGTGCCGAGTATCTCACCTGAAGACGTTGCTTGCACTCCTTAAGTGTGTAGGCAAAGTACGGATGGAGTGATGCGAGTGTAACCGAGTTGTTTAGGTACATTCTATGCTCCATTGATTTTTTTGACTCTATTATAAAATGAAAAACACTTCTTGTGCTCTTCAAGGCATCTTCTAATTTTTCTTTCAGGTTGCTAAAGTAGCATATATTACCACCTAAAAACATGATGCTTAAGTCTCTGATGATGTACAATTGGTGTTATGAAAGCTTGGTATAGACTACAATAGCATCCATGCATGTGTTGACGATTGTATGTTGTTTCGAGGGGACTACCAGACTATGGAGACATGCTCAAAGTGTGGTGCTCACAAGTATCGACGGGACTTGCAAGGGCAAACCGCCCCTCACAAGGTTCTCAGACACTTTTCACTTATACTGCATATATATCATATGTTTCGTACCTCGAGAATGGTGATCTTGACAACGTGGCATGCGTAGAATAGATCTACAAATGTAGTCCAATGAATATAAGAAGATTCACACACATGGAGCCACATTGACTCCACATTTCTAAGCTTTACACGAGAGCCATGGAATATGTAGCTTGGTCTTGCTATGGTAGATGGCGTGAATCCATTTGGTCTTTGCTCAACTCCTTACAATGTGTGGCCTATAGTTCTTGCTAACTACAACATTCCACCATGGGTTTCTACAGAGAAATGATACTTGATCCTTAGCTTGCTCGTTCTTGGGTGCTACGTCCATTGTGTAGGCCACAATTAATCTCTCGAAGGTCACCAACCATGAAGAAGATGGTATATCAAGGATACGTCACTTTCTTATCAGAGGGTCATGAATTGAGGGAAGGTTGTCTTGGATGATCTCTAGCACAAATGAGTGCCCAAAGCTGGTAGGAGTTGAAAATGATCTAGAAGGAGTCACATCCAAGCAGAATGCAACAATTCTCAGTTTTCTACGAGTTGGCATATTGAACCCACTTACAAATCAACATTTGTTGGATCCCATCCATATTTTTAAAACTGTGGACAGATTATTATGGGACCATATCACAAGAAAAAGAGACACTATAGTGGCACAAATGGATTGAAAGAAGATAGGCAAGATGGAGGCACTTTGTCCATAGTTAAGCACCGATAGTCTTTTGCAACTACCTCATGCTCCTTGGGTCCTGTCCATAAAAGAAGAGCGGATCGTGAAGTAAATTATCACGTCAATCCACACCCTAATGAGTATGATGTATTTCCTCAGGTCTACTTTCTCCAAAGGCAACAAGCTCTCAAGGCTGAAATCCCATGATTAGCATAAGATATGTCAGGTTTGTCTTAATGTTGACTCCAAAAGTAGCCTCAATATTTTGCTATTTCGTATTTACTCAATATTCATACTTCCTTTTCATTTATGACAATTTGTACTGCCAATCATGATCATGTTACCAATCATGTTTGTCATACCTTCTCATCTCCTACTTGTGAGCCTCAGTCTGAGTTAGATGAGGACTTTAGGAGCTCTAACCTATCTATCACTTTTTTTATGGAGGAGGTAGTTCATTCTAGAGCACTCAGTTTATTGTATTTTAGTGCATTTTCTCCTCCAGTTGGAATTTTATGTGCATTTCTCAAGGGCAGTTTCTACATTCTTCAATTTGCTTCACCTGCTGGACATTGTCCAACCTTGTCAGGATTTTTGTTAGAATTTTTGAAATTTTTATCAACATTAAATGCTGATCGGATCACCATTAAATGCTAATCATATATATTTTTTGCTTCAAATTTCATGTCGGCCAGTTTTTGGATTTTTTGTCTATTTATAGCAATTTTCCACTTGGCAATCGATTGTATTATCATCTCCCCTCCTTCCTTAGCATGTGAACACTCTAACTCCATCATATTCCTCTGAAGTTGATGCTGTCATCATCATCAACCTGATCTAGTGTCCTCATTTACACTCCAGGCTATGTACAGGAACTAATCAGTCCACAACTTTGTATTCAACATTTATTTCAATTAGTGTAGTATTTATTCCTTCATTTTCTACTCTCTCTCTCTCTCTCTCTCTCTCTCTCTCTCTCTCTCTCTCTCTCTCTCTGTGTGTGTTAACCCCAACACGAAGAAAGCAAAATGAAATAAAAAAGACGCAGTGCAAAGGCGGAAAAAAGGTAGCTCGATTGAAGAAAGAAAATGAGAAAAGGCCAAAAGCACAAGGGCAACCTTAAAAGTCCAAGGCAACTGCAAAATGAGAAATGTGCATTTTAAAATACAAAGGCGCACCCTAAAATCTTGTAAACAAGTGCCAGCCGGTGGAAAATCCGGAAAGCTAAAATAAAAGACAAAGACAAAGGCCAAGGCAAGAGAAATGGAAGGCAAAGGCACACAAGGAAAAGAGAAAGACAAAACTTGTGTAAAAAAGCACAAGCACATCGTGGTTTAATTCAAGGAGCACCGAGCTCTTACCCGCCCAATTTGTAAATATAGATGGGTGGTGGAAAGAAAGCTAGGAAGATAGAAGGACCATAGGAAAAATGGCCTAGGCTACGGTCGGCCATGTAAAAAAGGGAAAAGGGGATGACCGCCCAAAAGGGATTTAGGGTTTTGTATATAAAGTTGAAAAGTGAAAGAGAAGCTCATTCTTGTGTCTGGCAAAAAGTAGCTCTCCTCTTCTTCTTCTTATTCTTCTTGTTCTTGCAGGACAATGGGAAAAAGGGCCTAGGCTACGGTCGGCCATGTAAAAAAGGGAAAAGGGGATGACCGCCCAAAAGGGATTTAGGGTTTTGTATATAAAGTTGAAAAGTGAAAGAGAAGCTCATTCTTGTGTGTGGCAAAAAGTAGCTCTCATCTTCTTCTTCTTATTCTTCTTGTTCTTGCTTGCTTGAGCTTGTGCTTGAGAGAGGGAGTGTGAGAGTGTGAGGGAGTGAGTGTATGAGGGTGAGGGACCCTGGGATGGAGAAGCTCTCCACCTTCTCCTCTCTTCTTCTCTTCTCTTCTCTTCTCTTGCTCGCGATGATGGAGCTTGGAGCGTGGAGCTTGGGGATGGAGCTCGCTTGAAGCTTGTACTTGGATCGTAGAGCTACCCGAGTGCGCGGGAGAGGAGATAACTCGAACGGCATGGAGGTAAGCTCACTATACCCGTAGATATGGATGGCGCGTCGGCTATGTGAGAGGTAGCCATTAGTGCTCGGCTTGGAACACTTGAAATAATAAGCCGTCCATGGATCTTGGCGGTAGAGCGAAAGCTCCCATATTTTGGTTCCGTTACCGGGACCAATGGATTCAAGCCTTGAGCACTTGCGCGCTTCGAATCGAGCATCGAAGTAAGGGTTTTCCCCGAACCGGTGCTTGAGATAGGTAGAAAGTGAGGGGGTTGAAGATGGTATTCGATCTCCTTGGCAAGTAGGTTTTTTGCTTTTTTGAGATTTATGTTGTGAGATGGAGTAGTGTAGGTATTTACTTTGTGATTTGAATGCATTAGAGTAGGAAAAAAACAAAGAAAAACAAAGAAAATAAGCATTAGGGTTTACTATTGCAAAATAGGGCAAAAATAGGGCAAAAATTGTGCAAAAAAGGGTAAAAAGCTCGCTTGTGATGTCTAAGATAGGCAAGTGAGTGATTGGGAACATCAATACCATACTCGAGAAGGGGTATAAGGGCCACGAGTGGCAAGAAAGGACACATTGTGCATTGTAGGGTTTCAGGAGAGCAGGAGAGAAAAGGAAAGCTTCATGAGTGGATCCGCTTCGATCTTATCATCCGAGAAATATTTGCCTAGCCCAGGTAATTCTACACCTTCCCCTACATGAGTAGGATGGATCTGGAGCTGCTTAACTAGGGAGAGGCCTCCAATATCTAGCACGACGAATTTTGTAAAGGCCGACGAAAAAACGCGCCGCGCCAGGCGTGTCCAAGTGACGGCGATTCTGGGCCGAGTCCCAAAATTGGCCCTCGGACCGCTCGACCATTCGGCCCTCGGTCCGCTCGGCCATTCGGCTCTCGGCCCACTCAGCCCTCCTGACCACTCGACTCGGCCCACTCGGCCACTTGGTCCTCAAACCATTCGGCCACTACCACTCGGACGTCCACGCTCGGCCCGTCCGAATCGAGCACTCGGACTCCCTTGGAACTCCGCCCCGACCCACTCGGCCCTCCTGACTCAACCTCGGCCCACTCGGCCCTCAAACATCTACGTTTGGACTGGTCGAGTTTGGCATTCAGACAGTTACATATGGCCCCTTCCACTCGGTCCTCGGACGGCCCGAATCGGGCACTCGGACCCTGCAATTCGGACCAGCTGGGCCGAGTAAAAATTTTGATCAAATTCTCAAAAACTTGACTTGAACAGCTAGGCAACAAATTAGAAAGGTGTTGAACCCCGTCAAGGCGGCCAGCAAAGGGACCAGCAAGTCTATCAGGTCCAAACAACCAGGAGTGCGTAAGATGCTTCAAGTAGCTTGTTGCACTCACCGCGAATTTTCGTACTTGAATGTACTTAAAGAGATTGAAAGCCTGACTGAGCACAAGTGCACAAGGAGCGACACGCACACTAAGTGACCATAAAGTAAGGGTTGCATTCAATAACTCAAGGAACTCACTCACATAAACCACTCAAGGACCCCGCCAGTAGGAGAGGACCCTCGCAGAGGGAGCTTTGCCCCCTCCGCACCTCCCCCAAGTGGGTTGGAGAGGAAACGTGCACCGTAACAGGTCCTCCAAATTAGACCCTAGTGTAGTAATAGCTCTACGCGAACATGGATTCTCATCGACAAAAGAGCAACCAAAGGCCCATACCTGAACCGAGAGAAACAGAGACCCTAGAACCCCAATGGGCCAATCTAGCCATTAAGGGCAAAAAGGCCAGATCACAAGAACACATGTACATTATGTTCAAACTGAGTCTAATAGAAGAAGATTGCAACATCATCAAGCTAACAATGCGAGGATGACTAGACATGACAGTCCTGACGATAGATGTACCTTGAGCAGCACTACACAGATGACCCAAGAACTCAGTAGAGAATCCACATCTGACTGTGCAATTAGGGACTCAAAGGCATGTATTAGAAGACTTGAAGCTGTAAACCAAGACCCGGAAGATGAAGACATAGTGCCACCTGCTTATCATAGGGCCAGACTCACCGCAAAAAGAGAGCACAGTGTTGATGCTCTCATTGATGAAGGAGTTGATTTCAATATCTTGACTTTCGAAGCATGGACTCTACTAGGTCAACCAAAGCTCAAACCGACTGATGCAACTCTTAATCCTTACGGGGAACACCCACAACCACTTCTAGGGAAGTGTAGAATCCTTGTAACTATTGAAACAAAAAGCTTGCCATTCCTATTCTATGTTCCTCCAAATGGCGAGAAATGTGGAAAGGGAATCCTTATAGGAAGGCCCTTCAAAAAGGCAACGAAGTGTGAAGCCGACTATGTAGCACAGAGGATACACCTGACACTACCGGGTGTAAGGATAGTCACGATCTTTAGCAAGGGTGACCTCATCGAACCTCGAAAGAAAGGCAAGGAAGGTGCTAACATAACAGTCAAGCCTACTAATGAGAGCAAGGAGTTGTTGAAAGAGTTGATACAAGTGCAGGTTGAATGGAGAGAACCAGTGAGTGAGGCCATACTTGAGACAAAAAGGTTAGGAGCCAAGGCGAAGGAGAGAGTTTGGACTTACAAATATCGTAGAAGACCACGAAAGAAGCCCAAGCCTTATAGACGAAGGCATCGATGGAGAGTTAGCACGACGCCTCGATGGATTTCCAAGGCATTGCTTCGTGCTCAAGGGTATTATGCAGGCAACCGATGGATTTGGGTACCAAAACCCCCTGCTAAACCACCTCTGTCAGAAGCCCAAACTATGTCAAAAGCAAAGAGACGTAGGAGGAAACCTAAACGCAAATCCAAGTCTCGAATCAAAAGTACTAGAGTGATTGAGCCCCTCACGATTGAGATAAAAAAACCGAATAAGACCTATCAAAAATTAGATCCTCAGTCTACCGTGCTTAGCAAGCAGATATCGGAGGTAACCGTCGGGCGTGCACAAGGTCCACTAGTGGCCAAGGAGCCTTTGACTTCCCAAGAGGATAACGAGCACCACAGGCACAACATCGCTTATGATAAGGTTGATTTCTCAACAAAACTAATGACAGAATCATCTAACAACCATGAGAGACCCATTCAGCCAGTGTCAAGTCCACCTAAGAGTCCTGGATCTCCTACATCCTCCTTTTCCAAACGAACACAAGAAGCACAACGGCAGTCGTCAATGGCGGCTGCTCACTCCCAACCTCTATCTCCATCGAAGCTTCCAGATGTCCAAGAGGCAGGACACGACCCCATCCTTAGCTCTTAACCTACGGTGCAATCCACTGTTGCTAGCTCAATCGACACTCGATCTACGCAAGCGAAGGCTCTAAGGGCAACAAAATACACAACCACCTCCAATTGCCCTAAGGACTTGACACCACCATCCACCAAAGGTAGCAAGTTCACTCAACTAGCTGCTAGTACTCCAAATCAGGAATCACAGCAGTCACAGCCCTTTGCTATGACAATGCCCCTCACAGAGTGTGTCCTTAGCAGTTTACCTGTGAAGGAAATATCGCAACCAACTCCCTTGACAACTCCAGCACCCCCAAACTGCCTAGAGCCTAGGCTGGAGGAGTTACACACATGGGAATTGACTGAAGAGCTAGGCTCTTCCAAAAAGGAGACAATCACACCCTCACAACCTAGCGAGACTAGTCAGCAAGCCACAGCTACGACCCATGTGAACACCCTAAATACAGGAAAGGCTAAGGCCCAACCAAGTACAACAACAATTGACTGAGTCCAGGGTCCTGAGATGTTGAGAGATGCACCTTCATTGACCAAGAAAAAGAGGAGAAAACAATGAAAACAACAGTTTGCAGGTGGTTCTGGACCCCAAGAACATTGAGACAAAGAGCACTAGAGAGTTGATGAATAAAGCATCGACTCCACCCACCAATGAACCCATTGACGCCTCCCCTAATAGCGGTGAAACCTCAGACACATCCGTGTGCTCTGAAAAATCAAAGCACACGTTGCCATCAACAGTTGCTTTCAACACTCAATCCACCGACAATAGAACTCGCATCGACAAGTCAAGAGTAGATACAATGCTATCACAACATGGTGACAAATCGATACCAATCATATCCGAGGAGAACCATGACAAAATAGCAGCAAAACCTTAGGAGAAACGCACAATTTTCGAGAGCATAAGCAATCCTAGCATTGACCAATCTTGCTTATCTAGGCCTGAGCCCCCAGCTGCGCTAAAGCCTAGGCAAACTCCTGGAACCTTGCATAAGATAGCAACCGAGCAAGCCCTCGTTGAACATAGAAGTATCGCAGAATGCTTAATTGAGTTGGATGCTAAGCTCAAGGTGTTCGCACGTGTCTACGTCCTTGCAAACATGGGCACATTCCCTAAGGAGCAGCTTGGAAAATACTTGCCATTTTTCCTATCCTGGGAAGAGCATGAACATCTTAACGAGCACTATGATAGGCTCATACATGAACGCATGCGACTCATCTTTGACGAGGAAGCCGACGAACTACGCTTAACTGTAACATTCAATGATGTGCTCTACCAACCAAATCTCTTAGAGATAGAGCAACTAAAGCGACAATCGAAGGGTCAAAGTCAATTTGAGAAACTTTGGTTTGAAAACTGTGTTGCAATGGCCGAAGTAAAAGCCCAAATCATGACAGTCTCTGAGGAGCGATTGGCGAAATGGCAGTCTTAAAGAGACCCAACCTATGTGGCACCAACCTCCCTTCGAGTGTGCTGACTGCCATTCGGAGTATGGACTTGGCTGAATCTAGCCAAGAAAACTCTCTATTTGATAAGGTTCTCACTGAGGAGGAGTTACATGTTGCCAGTAGACTCGAGCAAGGTTCCATGCTACTCGATGTGGCAAAATATCTATCGGTATTGAGTAAGCTACCACGAATACTAGATGCATGTACCACACTTCAGTACAATCCCGAGTTCTACAATTGGTTTTTATCCTCATAAAGTGACATGGATTCATAAATATGTATATATATAAACAATGATTTTTGTGTCACCCTATATAGACACTACCAACACACACAAGCAATAATAGTCAAGCGCAGACAGAAAAGTTGGAGGCAACAAGCTAGACTCGTCCAGTCTCCCTCTCGCATGACCATTTCCATCTCCGCGCGAAGGGCATGCACCCCGCATTTCCACCTTGGAAAGCGCTGACCAACATAGTTGATGAGGTAAGCAGGGTATAGTCCCTTTCTATACACCTTTCCCTTTCTGATCCATCCTTCCGAGAATGAGTCCTGCTCCAAATCCATGACTACCAACCGATGTAACTCAGCATGAGCTGAGATCTGCTAATGGCGGGAGGCTAAATCGACATCATCACGGGGGCCATTCCGCTACAACGAGCACAACACGTTCCACCCCTCCTCTTCTAGTCATATGCGTTTGATAACCCACACTGAAATCCCTCCCATGCGAACGATCTCATTCCGTATCAAGGCCTAACCCTTGGGTTGCATCTTGTAGGCCCCCCCCACAAGGAAAACATGGAGAACCACGAGTAGTTGGCTTGCAGAGACGCTCTTCGCGGATGACGAAAACATGCAGCACATGCCCCTTCGTCGAAGCGCTACGTGCCCACTCTCAAAAGATATACAAAGAAATGCGGACCTAAGAGGCACCGCCCCGGATGAAGGCCGAAAAATCCTCGGACCTAGAAAGTCGATGCTCAACAAAGCGTGCAAGACGTTGCAACACCAATTGCACAAACTCCCAACATACGCTCAAGCACCAGATGCTCAAGGGCTGAAAAGGCGGCCTGGGACAAAGAAGAGTTTAATGAATTATTTAAAGGCATTTTCGAAACATTGGCGGCCCGAGACTACACCATTCATGTCCCGACCGACATTTGCCCTGCCCGACCTCATAGGAGTCCCGCTCCAGCACCACCCCAATCGCTTAACCAATCGAACTCGCCCTGCCTAGTACAAATTGACTAAGCCCCTATGATGTATAAGTAGCTTGAGAAGTTATCAGGACATAACTTTTTGTCTTTTGATGGGTAAAAGAGCAACTCTCCACTTGTGCAACTTCTTATGCCTACCGCTAATGTATGACACGTTTTTTACAAGCAATCGCATAGGCATCGCAATTAACATCATACCATTTCGAAAAGTCATGTCTTAACATAACTGCATTTGTTGAATTACTTAACGAAATCAAGCATGTGCTCTCACAAAGTGACAAGTGGATGTAGGATAACACAGGTCTTTGTGCAAACGTGTTCAACGCCTGGGTCATCGCAAAACCAGCAACTGTGCACGAACCGCAACAAAGCTACACTGCAAAACATGAACAATTACCCTTGTGAGTGCCCACATCGCACGAACCAACACATAGTCATGACTACTCTCTCTTCTTGGGCCAAGCTCTACAATGAGCTCACGACGGGTGTTGCTCCAATCGCACCGATATTGCAACGGCTCCCCTAACAACGAGGCTACTGCAAATTCATCACAGTCATATCCATTTCCCGAGCCTCCAAGGCTTGACATGTCTTGACCCATTGAAAGGCTCATAGCCTCCGCATATTGCAATGGTTGTACTGTGGCAAAAAAAAAAACACCCACGAGCACATTACCGCACATAGGGGTCCTCAAATTAGGTGCGTCCAGTGACCTTGGTCGGTTGGCTCCGTCTCTAGTCCCCTAGCCCCCTAGCATCACCCACAATAGTTCAGGGCACATCAAGGGCAGGACAGCCCTAGGAAGCTCGTCTCGCCTATGGTTAGACCTGTCACCCTGAACCATTCCCACAATTTCCTCTTACACTCTACCTTAAAACCATGGCAACCAATTGGGGCATGCACCACATGAATGGCCATGAACAGTACACCGTCCTCATCCATAGGTCCCATGTCTACCACCTAAGGATAGTACACTATCCTTGAGTTCTATCCTGCTACGTTGTGC
This sequence comes from Lygodium microphyllum, assembly GCF_053477565.2. Classification (NCBI taxonomy): domain Eukaryota; kingdom Viridiplantae; phylum Streptophyta; class Polypodiopsida; order Schizaeales; family Lygodiaceae; genus Lygodium; species Lygodium microphyllum. The sequence continues at coordinate 39,866,488 of NC_141143.1, forward strand.
AATCACAATGCACAGGATGTTGCACCCACCTTTACGCATACTTCTTTATGTCATAAACCACTTTGCTTTATCCACACGACGTTATGAGAAACCAGGCTGCAGTCTTCTACCTACGTAATATCTAAGTATGCACGAGCACTCACATAATATCTGCACCAAAGTCTATATACAGTTCGGGTCCTCAAGTGCAGGACAATACTCCAAGCTTGCTTAGAGTTCGACTTGTCTCCTAAACTAATCAAAATATGTCTTGTGCATGCTAAGAAGACTAGCACTACCCCTTAGGGAGAGACCACCTGAGAGGTTTTCCAATTGCAGGTATTAAAAACTCCAACGACAGCGGCGTCAGCTCTGCATCAATACTCAACTCTAAACTCTTGTCCTTTACTTCATCATGCCAACCACCAGAGAATCGTCACGAGCAAACTCCACCGTGAGCGTCCCACGAACACCAACCCCTGTGCCAGCTATGAGCGGCATTCCCAACAAAGAGTAGCCCTATCGCCACCTACAACAATCATATCACCCATCAATTGGAACAGCTCACTGCCACCACCAACCTTCATACGCACTGGCATCCGAACTCCCCCAAGGCAAGCCACCACAGTCCCTTCCGTCCACGTCTTTGGTGCATGCTCTGCATGCTACCTTCAACGTAGAGTACCATGGGACTGGCACTCCTCTAGAAGGGGGGTAATGTTAACCCCAATATGAAGAAGGCAAAAGGAAATAAAAAAGACGCAGGGCAAAGGCAGAAAAAAGATAGCTCGATTGAAGAAAGAAGAGCAACCTTAAAAGTCCAAGGCAACTGCAAAAGGGGAAAGGTACATTTTATAATACAAAGGCGCACCCTAAAATCTTGTAAACGAATACTAGGCAGTGGAAAATCCGGAAAGCTAAAATAAAAGACAAAGACAAAGGCCAAGGCAAGAGAAATGGAAGGCAAAGGTGCACAAGGAAAAGCGCAAGACAAAACTTGTGTAAAAAAGCGCAAGCGCATCGCGGTTGAATTCAAGGAGCACTGGGCTCTCACCCATGCAAATTGTAAATATAGATGGGCGGTGGAAAGAAAGCTAGGAAGATAGGACAAAGGAAAAATGGCCTAGGCTACGGCCGGCCATGTAAAAAAGGAAAAAGGGAATCACCGCCGAAAAGGGATTTAGGGTTTTTTATATAAATTTGAAAAGTGAATGAGAAGCTCATTCTTATGCGTGGCAAAAAGTAGCTCTCATGTTCTTCTTCTTATTCTTCTTGTTATTGCTTACTTGAGCTTGTGCTTGAGAGGGAGTGTGAGAGTGTGAGGGAGTGAGTGTGTGAGAGTGAGGGACCGTGGGATGGAGAAGCTCTCCACCTTCTCCTCTCTTCTTCTCTTCTCTTCTCTTCTTTTCTCTTACTCGCAATGATAGAGCTTCGAGCGTGGAGGTTGGGGATGGAGCTCACTTCTTGCACTTGGATCGTGGAGCTACCGGAGTGTGCAGGAGAGGAGGTAACTCGAATGGCATGGAGGTAACCTCACTACACCTGTAGATATGGATGGCGCGTCGGCTACGTGAAAGGTAGCCATTAGTGCTCGGTTTTCTCACACTCTCTCTGTGTTCTTGTTTCTTCTTTCGTTGTGCACTCTCACATGGTTTTAGAGCCTAACTGAGAGCACAGAGGAGAGCTTCCATTGCAGAGGTGGACACCATTAAGTGCAGCCCTTCTTCCATTTTTTGCAGCCCTTGGTGGTGTTTTCCAAGCTGAAACACAGCCTTCCATACCTATGTTTTGCTATTTTGCAGCATCAGGAGAAGTAGACGACAATTTTCTAGGTGTTTATAGCGTACGTTTACATCAAACGCAACCAATAGGAGGTTGTCCACATCAACAGAGGAGGAGCCATCATCATTTGGAGAATAGACGACAGTTTTTCTCTCTAGGTGACAACATTCTCTCTCCTCTTGCAGGTGATAGCATCTTCTGGGTCTTTTCTGACATAGGCGGCTCCATCTTGACAGTTTTTTGGTTGCACACTGTTTGGTGATTGTAGATATATACGAAGATGTCTTATCACCAATTCAAAGGATGAGGTTTCTATTCCTTCCTTTGAGAGATGAAAAGACTTTCGTGCTAGTTCATGTGACGATCGGAGGTCACCTAGCACGTTTATACGAGATCCCTCTATTCTCCATTCTCTCTATGTTTTGCAGAAGGCTCATTTTGTTGGCCTTCATATGCCTTTCATGGCACCCTCTATACAGGTGCTCATACTCCCTTCTTTGCCCAAAGAAGACTAGCTTGATGGTTCCAACTACTCGCTTTGGTCATGTAAGGTGGAGTGTATCCTTGATACCTTCGATCTTTGGGAGTTTGTTACCCACCCTATTCCCCGTCCAATGGAGGATCCCACCATTGGATCATCGATGGATCGTGTGGCCTTATGGGATCGACTCAACTTGAGAGCTCAATCTTTTCTCTTTATTGTTTCTTTGGATTGTACTTTAAATTGTCTTGTCTCCAGCATTCTAATACGATATTCTAATTATGTTTTACTCTCCCTATCTTTATCTTGCAACTTTTCTCAATCTCATCGAAGTTTAAATCAAACAAAAAAACTAACCCCAATTTTCTATATGCCATGCCTTGTAGACAGTTTGAAAATGGGTGAGTCAAGTGCTTTAAGAATAGTGCTAGACCACGGAGGAGTGACCTCATTCTCTCGGACTCTTGCAACTAGTCAGTAAAGTCAAGTTCGTGTGGCACATTCATCAACTGCCGTTCTCTTATGACACGTAGATCTATTCACTTGTCCATTAAAGATTCATATTAAACGTCTAGGCAATAAGCAAAGTGCCGTCTTGAGCCCGATCCATGATGATTTCTTTTCGGTTTTCATGTGCCTAACTTCTAGCGCAATCCTATGCACGGCTCCTTGCACAATTCCTATCCACGCTTCCAATAATAAATATTACCGTCCTTAGTAATGTGATTCATTCAACACTATCGGGTCCTTCCTAAAACTCCGTCAATATTGGTTCTAGTCCTACAATCCTATCAACAGTGAACGTTGGCTTTACTATCTCGCTCCCTCCGCAAAGCGCCCAGAATACTAGAGACAGGACCAATCAAACGACGTGGTATTCCAGCGTTCTGAATGAAAACATGTATGAGAAATGAAAGTTCACGACATCATTAGTCAAAGAGGAGACGACGAGAATGGAGTAGCTGCAGTACCTGTGCTTCGTCTTGCAGCGAGACATCCGCAGGCATGGACGAGAGAGGAAGGCCGTGGGAGATGTGCCAATCCCGATAGCGTTCCAGAATGTCCGACATGCTAAACCCCACCAACACTCAATTGTAGCAGCTCAGTACAGATGAAATGGAGCAACATGATTATATAATGTCTAGACGGAGTAAAATATGTAATGTCTAAAGTACTTGGCCTATCGAGTGATGAGAGCGGGTGTAACTAGCTACATGCTTAAGAGAGAGCTGAGAGTACCTCGAGCTGGCATAGTGGTGCATCCTGCCGGTCGGGGCAAAGAGGATAATAGCCACCTGTGCATCACCGAGCACAGCGAGCTCATAGGCGTTCTTGAAGAGGCGGGTGCGACGTTTGCAGAAGGTGACTTGGCGGCTGATTTTGTTCTCGATGCGGCGGACGGGCCGCACACGAACGCCAGCTGGCGGGTCGATAATGTGGTTGGCCGCGGGCGCAGTAGAGCTGGCATCACTGGTCTGAATTGGGGTGGCAGAGGACGAGATGTCAGCGTTGGGACCACTAGAATTGGAACAGCTCGTGTCGAGAGGATTATAAGCTGCTTCAGCTGGCCTCATGATGGAGGGCATCGCTCCTTCCCTCATTCCGCCCTGCCCCTCTCTCTCTCTCTCTCTCTCTCTCTCTCTGTGTCTGAAACCCGCAAACAGAGCTGCTGTCTCGAACTCTGCAGGAAGTTGCAGGCAAACAGAAGAAAGGCCCTCGCTAGAAACGAAAGAGAGACGAGGTCGAAAGACAGAGAGATAGGGAAAGAGAGAGCACATCAACTATCATTCCATTTGCAATAATTACTGTATAAAGATGCATCATACTCCGACTTCCCAAATAGTTGCAACTTGCAAGTTGCGAGCACAATAAAAAGAGATTATTCCCAGGAAACTGGAAGCGGAGAATGTCCGTCCACACGACTCACGAGAGACTCCCGGGAAAAGAGAGAGAGAGAGACACACACACACACGGAGAGACACACACACACGGGAAGGGGAGAGTCTCCGGTAGAGGGGGGATGAGCTTCCCAACTTCGAATATCCCCTGCCCGTAGGCTCCGATAGGGGGGCCTGGAGGCTGGCTACGCAGATAAGACATCGGCTATGTGGGTGGATCAATCACCTCAACTTTCGAGCCTCTGGCGTGCATCGAGGTAGGTGGAGCGCGAGATTTCACGTCTGATCCGAAACAAACAGCTTTTTCTTGCTTGTTTACTCCTCGTTGCTTTCTATGATAAGTTTACTTCCCACCTAGCCCAACAGTGAGACCAAGGGTTGTGTCACACATAAGAGGGGTTTCGCGGAGGCCCCAGCTAGTTTGTTAACTTTGATTTGAGAAACTTTGACCCATTTCGCAAACTGCACCCAAAAGAGGAATTGTTTGAGAAATGGGGTCTAGTTTATGGTGAAAAGATAGAAGAATGTCCACTTAGTTCATGTGTGAAAGGTCTCTATGTCACACCAGACCTTGTGCGAGTCTATCAAGTGAAGTGAACATAGTGTGACAAGTTATTTTCCTTCATTTACTAAAATTATGGTGGCTTTTCCTTTGAAAGTCCAATTAAGAGTTTTAATGTGACATTTGCCTTGATCTAATTAAGTCTTCTTTTTTCCAACTTTCCACACCATACTAGCTATACTCTAATATCCCCATGTTTTACGTTGTCGTGCCGCTACGTGCACACCATGTGAAAAACTCTAAAGTGCAGCTTTCTTATTGATCTAGAGAGCCAATGCCATTTTAGATATTAGTGTTAGTGTCCATAGTTCAAACATATTAGTTTTTTGGACAAGTGTAGCCAATTTATGATATTTTAGATATTATCTCTTGTAAAAATCCAAAAATTGTAGACAACTTCTAGACTAGGATGACATGCAAAAGAAAGCATGTAGCTTTCAGTCATTTATGAAATTTTATGTAAAAAGAGAGATGAACGAAATCGCGTATATCGCAATCGCTGTTTTCAGGCAGTGAACAACACTTCAAAGTGGGAGATGAAGAAGGAGTGATCTAGTAGAATTCTGGCCAAGCGTGCTGGTAATTTATCTCCCTTTTGTAGCCAATGCAGGCATCAGATTGGCGGTCTGAGTAACATAGAGAAATGTATTATTTTGTGTACTTTTTTGTGTACAAGAGATTTGTCTGATAAACTGAAGTGGAGGGAGTCCGTAAGATAGATCAGATCAGAGGTCTGGAGCTCCATGTTATCTTAACCTCCATTATTCTTCTTCCATTCTCTAAGTCAACTACCACAAGTGGTATGCTGAAAAGATAGATACCCCCAACTTAAGGACACTTTACATATGCTTCTATATTAGATACATACACCCATAGGGTATGGCTTAGGATATGTTGTATTTATCAACACTCCCCCACAAGCTCAGAATGAGCTTGTACACATAAGACTCCAAGTGCACTCCTGAAGTACTCAAACTTATATTTACCTAATGCTTTGGTAAAGATATCAACAACTTGGTCATTTGTTTTCACGTAGACCAAGTCAATCTCTCCATCAATGACTTTTTCTCTAATGAAATGATAGTGCACTTCTATGTGTTTTGTCCTTGCATGGTAGACTAGGTTCTTTGCCAACATAATGCTGCTAACATTGTCACAATACATAATGACTCCACCATCAATCTCTATCCCCATGTCATGTAAGATCAATCTCAACCATGTCTGCTCACATGATGCCAATGCAATGCCTCTATACTATGCTTCAGTGCTTGATAGAGAAACTATAGGTTGCTTCTTACTGCTCCAACTTAGCATGGCTGATCCAAATGAGAATGCATAGCCACTAGTAGATCTTCTATCCATAGAGCTACCTGCCCAGTTTGCATTTGAGTATCCAAACAATGTAGGCTTGATTCCTTTTTTATAAAACAAGCCAAATCCAGCTGTCTTCTTCACATACCTAAGAACTCTTCTCACTACATCCAAATGTGATTTGCAATGTTTTTGCATAAACTGAATTATCAATCCAACAACATAACTCAAGTCTGGTCTTGTAATGGTCAAGTAGATAAGACTACCAACCATCTGTCTGAACATAGTGACATCCTCAACATAAGATTCATCATCCATTAACTTAACGTTTTGATCCAATGGTATATCAATAGGTTTGCATCCTGTCATGCCATATTTTTCCAACATCTCCAATGCATATTGCCTTTGTATCAGCCATATACCATGAGGTGTGTCAATAACCTCAATACACAAGAAGTATCTCAACAAACCAAGGTCTTTTATATCAAACTATTTATATAACCCATGCTTGACTTCAGTAATCTCCTTCTCAAGTGTACCTGTAATAATGAGATCATCAACATAGATGACAACAACAAACATACCATCTTCTATATGCCTCACATAAAGTGAATAATTAACTTTGCTCTGCTGAAATCCCATACTGCATAAGAATTTGTTGATTCTATCACACCATGCTCGGTGTGCTTGCTTCAGTCCATATAAAGCCTTCTTCAACCTGCATACATAATGTGGGTATTTTGGATTCGCATAGCCCTCTAGTTGATCCATGTACACTTCCTCTTCTAAGTTGCCATTCAAAAATGCATTTTTCACATCCATTTGATAAAGCTTCCAACCATAAATAGAAGCCAAAGCAATTACCAATCTCACTGTCGTCATTTTAGCTACTAGATTGAATGTTTCTTCATAGTCCAAACCATAAGTTTGTGCATATCCTTTTGCAACCAGCGTTGCTTTATACCTCTCAAGAGAACCATTCGACTTACATTTGACCTTATAAACCCATTTACATCCAATGGATTTCTTGCCATGAGGTAATTTCACCAAATCCCAAGTCTTGTTTTTCCTTAGTGTATCCATCTCTTCATCCATTGCTTTTCTCCACTCTTTGCTCTCTACTGCTTCTTCAAAGCAAGTAGGCTCCACATGTTGTATATAAGAAACCATGTATGCATAATGCATCTTCATGAACCCATTATAAGTCAATCTATCAACTGGATACCTTATCGTTTCTGACCTTCTCAATTGAGGTGCACTACCATGTGTCTCATGTGATCTAGCATGTGGTGGAACATACTTTCCTACACTTCTAGTGCAGGTGTTTTAACATGCGGAATGCCATACTCATCATCTTTAGATTCATCTTCTGAACTTTCAGCCATAGGTCTCTTTCCTTTTGCAACTTCAGCACTCCTTTGTGCATTTCTCAATCTACCACTCCATGGACTGTAGCTACCACTGTTTTCCATATTCTCTTGAGGTCCTGAAGCATCTTCCACACGCTGACTTTCAGCCTTGTTGTTTGCTGAAATTTTCATTCCATAGCCATCATTATCATTGCTTTCATAGGAAATCAACATCCATTGCAATTTTGGGCTTGTACCATGATTCATACTCATTGAATCTAACATCCCTACTTATGTATACTTCCTTACTCACTGGATCATAGCATTTGTATCCCTTATTCTCATCAGGATATCCAAGGAAAATGCATTTTTCAGCCTTTGGTTCCATCTTCTTTCTCAAATCATCTGGAACATGAACATAACAAATACATCCAAAGACTCTAAGGTATGCAACAGTGGGTGTCCTACCATATATTCTCTCATATGGTGACATATTATGAGTCAAGGCTATAGGTGTTCTCGGAAGGCGACGGATTTATAGCCAGATCCCCCCTGGCACCCAAGCATCCTCCTGCTACAAATAGCACTCAACGGAGAGACCTCTTGTGGCGGGTTCGGTCCACTTTTCCAGCGCGGTCAACAATCCCCTTGGTTAGGGTCAAGCAGGCAGTCGGGGGGTAACTGAAGCTGCCTCTCCCTTCAGGCCTTCAACCTGAAGTATAGATATCCATTTATCTTTTAATTCATTGATCAAACAAAGCCAAACAGTGCTCTAAAATCTGTAGCAAGCACAAACATTTCCATTGATTGTTTTTGTTGGCAAACTGCTAAGAAATGAATCCTTCCTTTTGAATGCATCCAGCACTCGATCCGGGATGACTTGCAACTAGGCAAGATCCCCTATATCCTGGGTTAGGGCGTACCCTATTAACCCGACTTGGTCAATCCTTAAGTTCATTGGTTATTTCAGTTTATCGGTTGGTCTTTAGTTTCCAATCAATCTTCCTTACTCAAGAAGGATACCAAATTAGGATGATTATTCATTCTTTTGCAAGATAACTTGCGTAAGGACCCGCCAACCTCATTGCGAGAATTTGGCCATTTTCTTGTGATCCAATCACAAGATCATATGACTCCGCACTTGCCATGCAAGTGTCGCATCGAACTATGAGACTTATTCTACTCATTGAACGGAGTCATGAACTCATCTGTTCCTGATTATATTAGACTAACGTCGTTAGACCTAGGGTTTCCAAGTTCATTCTTGTAAGAATCTTAGGGACAAACCCTAGTTCACCTTCCAAATATGTTGCACTATCCCCTCATTTCGGCGAAAAGTGGCCAAGTATTTAAGGTATAGGAGTTTCAAATTTAGCAATATGTAGCGATTAGGTTACATATTAATTTCTAGTGAATTTATTGGAATTTAACTCATTCTAAATGAGTACTTCGCAGTTTTTAGGTTCATGCCAATTTCTTTACTCTAGAAGATAGCTACGTTATCATTTCATAAACTTATGACTCGTTATCTACGCATAAATTACTCTTTCAACCCTAACTCGTCTATTTAAGTTCAGGCATAGATAAGGTTAATTTCAACTAAACTTCCTATAACTTGCGAATAAAATTTATGCTAAACAAGCAACCTTTTTCTTGATAATCTATGCAGTTGTGACAAATGATAATTCCTAGAGTTTATGCATCGTAAGAATCATTTCATGCTTGCACTTTCCATGATGATTCATTGCGAAGGGGATATGGGTTAATAGTGCGAGATGTAGTTTATACTTCTAGGCTTAACCGAAGTATACTATTTTAATGGGTAATAATCTAGCTTATAATTCATTTCAATGCATAAAGCTATTTGCTAGACATGCATTTATTCTTTCTTTATTTTGCATATTTCATTAAAAGTATTAATGACTAAGTTCCTACGTCGTGAACAACTAGGATAAAAATATATCCTATTTCTAACAAATAACCTTGCATGATTGAATTACAACAATATCAAATAAAAATTAGGAAGGAAAACCTAGGCTTGGGGTAAGATGTCCACGTGGATGCCCGAAGATGACCCTCCCGCGGTGTCGAAGGATTTCTGAAAGCAAAGTCGCAACCACAGAGGTCCTTGAGAAATTCCAAGATAGAAGATTAAACAAGTGAGATCATGATTCAATTTGAAAGAAGGAAACTAATGCCTCTTCTCTTTCAATCCTCTTTCTTAACAACTTGCAACATGATGGTTGTGTTGGGTCTTCATCATCATCATCCAAGTTTTCAATATCAGTCAAGTGTAGATACCACTTTTGAAGCAACTAGTCAGTTTTTGTGGACTTCTGCACTAAGTTTAGGTATCCCAATGGAAACAGAGACTGGAAAGATGGAAATAGATAACTCTGAACTCAAAGGAGGTGGATAGACATGGGTTTTAGAGACTTTATGTAACTATGTCAGGCTGCTGGAATATCTGGTGACATCCTTCATCCTATTGGTTCTTTCTACTTTGACACAATTTTTTTTTGTTCAGCCTGTGAGTGGGCCTGTGGAGGGCATCAATCCACTCATACATAAAAGCTTCTCACAGAAATCTTTACAAATAGGTAACCTGTCCTCATCTTTAAGTGTTTTCCGAGAATCTCAAATTGATGGTGGTACAAGTGCTGGTGCAGGGATTACTGGAGCTTGATATAAGGGCCTCTTTGTCCTTGTCCATAAGGTTATTGTAGTATTGCTCATTCTGCAAAAGCGCCTTCAATTCATGCAAATTTCCAGGATATACATCTGGCTCAGGAACAGGGGAACTTAAACTGTCAATGCCATAGTGACAACAAGCAGCTTAAGCTTCAAATATTGTTGTGTGAATCTTGGTTTGCTTCAAATATCGTTGTGTGAATCTTGGCAATTCAATTTGACAAAAACTGTCTGTTGACGGCAGATCAACTCCCCTGTCTAGAGTTTGCAGGCTAATTTCTGCAACAACCACCATTTCTACTATTTTGAGAAGTGCAGAGCTTGTCGGATCAGGAAGACACTGGATGTGATTCCGGTGACTGTTGGTTGTCGCACACTGATTATGAGTGCAATCAGAATGTAGGTCGATAGATCTTCAGCTTCGTCGTCACGCTTCCCTTGTCTTCTTCTTCATCACTCGTGGCTACTATTAGCAGCCTAGCTATGGCAGCTACGTACGGCAACCGACCCCTTCTATTTGTAGAAGAGAAGTACTTGGATACTGGTTAGATTTTGACCGCTTGTAGCCCAACATGCTGGCATGGACATAGAGTGTGACTCGTTCTCTGTCACTTTGCAGGCTTCATCCTTGCTGCTACATCGTGACCATGCCAACATCTCCATGACTAATCAATTGACTCCTTTTTCTGCGGAAGACTCATTGAGAAATCCAAAGGCCTGTTCAATATGCACGGCTTTGTCGTCGCTCCAAGCACTATTGGAGAAGGTGATCAATGAAACGTCCTCCCAACAGCAGTCGTCTTTCCCATCCGAGGAGGCCCTTGGGCACATTTCTCCTGCTTTTTCCACAGTTCGACGCACCCCCACTTTTTATGTTTATTGTGTTTTTCATCTTCCATATCTCTGATTATTTTATCTAAGTTCAGATCATCTTTTCTTAATTTTTCTCGTTTCTGACTCTGTTCTTCTATTTTCAACTATTCCTTCCTCCCAAAAAGCCCTCGAAAAGCGACCTTTTGTTTTTCCAGAAAAGCAATCCAGTCCGCTCCCTCTTCAGCCTTTCCAGCTTATCTTTGGCGATTCATGATCTACTATTTCTACCATTAACTGGTAGCTCTCCACTAGCTTTATCTGCAGAGCAATTATTTCTGATGACCCTTGCTAGTGGCTCCTATATTGCTACATGCTTTGAAGATAGATGAATAGGTGAAAGCATCTGGTGAGACATCCTCACGTTGCATAAGTTCAAAGTAGTTCAATGCTTCCTCACCATACCCGTGTTCAGCATATCCTCTAATGAGTGAATTCCAGGAAATGTTGTTCCGGAATGGGAGCTTGTTAAAACTTCCTGCGCTCTATCGAGTGAGCCACACTTGTAGTACATATGAACCACTGCAGTGCCTACAAGATGATCTGTTTCCAACAGCCCTCTTCTAGCATCTGTTTGTATAATTATAATGCCTTCTCACCTTGACGCTGCTCAACATAGGCTGAAAGCATCCCATCATGGCCACCATTATTGAAGGAGGACCTATCAGGTACAACCTCAGCTGAAAGAAAAGGTAGTAAAAGAGCCCTCTCTTTACTATACTGCCCATGCAGAAAAAAATGCAAACACAAAAACTAAGTATATACAAAATATCAACTCCCACACACAACTTTTGGGTTGATTTCACACCTCGAATGCAGAGCAATACGACATCCACCCCCTCTAATCCTGCGCATCCTCCGGATGGGCCAACTACCCATGATCGTTATCATCAAGATCCACAAACAGATCAATCTCTTCATTGTGCATTTCCGGTATATCAACAAGATTATTGGTCATATCAACTGTCTCTTCCATTGGAGTTTCTTCTTATTGCTCTTCTCTTGCAAATTCTTCCAATGCATAATCTTCATCATCTATTTTCTTGAAAATCTTGACTCTTTTTCCTGCAATAGGCACTCTAAGCACTGTCCCATCCAATTCTGTCAGCTCATATGTTGCATTATCAAAGACATGTCTGACTATGTACGGCCCAAACCATCTTTTCACCATCTTCCGAAGTGCAATATGCTAATTTTCAAGGCTGCTATCAAAGACTATTACCTAGTCTCCCTCTTCTATTGCTCTAGGTTGCAAGCGATGCCTGCTGTCAAACCTGTCCTTATTTCTTAGTCTAGCAATCTTCAACCTGTCAATAGCTAGCTAAATATCCTCTAGTCGTCTCTCCAACTGCCGAATCCGAAGAGCTAAGAGCTCCTCTCTCATCAAATCCTCCTGCCAAGGTAAAACTGACCAAGTCAAAGTACAAGTCTCAGTCGGCATAATCGGTTTTTGACTATACATCAACTCTGCGGGCATATATCCTCTGGTAACACTGTGAGTCGTACGATCAGCCCACAAAGCAAATGGTAGAAGTCTCGGCCATTCTCCAATCCGTCCTCTGCATGCTTTGGCTAATGCTTTCACTATCGGCGGATACCCTCTTTCACTCTTCCCATTTCCCTCTAGATTGTATGCTGTGGTTAGAGCCAACTTGATTCCTAGTTGAGAGAAAAACTCCCTAGCTTCATCTGCATCCAATTCGCCGCGATCCGCAGTGATCTTACCCACACAGCCATACCTGCAAAAAATTTCTTCCAATAAGAACTTACACACTGCACTAGTAGTCTTCATTCTCAAAGATCTACCCTCAACATGATTGGTAAGATCCTCTCTAGCCAAAACAATGTATCTCATCTGCCATAGACCCATAGGCATAGTAACCAAGTCAACTACCCACTTATAATGAATGCATAGCGGATAGGTCGGATGAAGCTCATCTTGATGACGCACTACCGAATACATCTGGCAATCTTTTCAAGTCTCTACAAAGTGAGAAACATCTCTATACATGCCTTTCTACCAATATTTCTCCTTGATTTTCTCATAAGTAGCCCACACTCCTCTATGACCAGCCCAAGGACTCTCATGAAACTCCCTCATCACCTGTAATTGTGTCTCTCTATCGCAGACAACCCGCAAAGGTAATCCGCCTCTTTTCTTCGGATGCTTTCAAAGAAATCCGTCCTTGAGAAAATAACCATAGGCTTTTCTTCTGATCTTCTTGAACTCTTCATTTGTCCATTCATCTCTTTTGCTTAGTGTACTAAGGTACTTGCCAATCTGCAACCAATTTCCAACATAGAGTTCTTCTATGAAAGCCACAATATCATAGACATGGCAAACATGATCAACCATAGTGGCTGAAATTTCTGCATCATCCTCTTCTGCAAGTAGTATTTTATTATCATCATATCTGGCTCTAGACAGCATATCTGCCACTGGATTATCCTTCCCTACTATGTGTTTAAATTCTGGATTTAATGAATTGATGTATGCAATCCATCTCAGCATAGCTATATCCGGAGTAGAGCAACTCGTAATCATACCTATCAATGGCAAGCAATCTGTCTCTACCACAGCTGAAGCTCCAATAAAGTACTCCTTGTCACATTTGAGAGCCGTAACAATCCCTAGTAACTCCTTCTTGATTTGCAGATATATCCTCTGTCCCTCATTTAGGACTTTCGCCCCAAACCAAATAGCATACATGTTTCCATCTGTATCATCTTGACCCACAGCCCAACCTATGCTAATTGGACTAGTGTCAACTGTCAATACAATAGGCCTTCCACAATTATAATCCGCTGTCCTGAGAGTAGGAGCAATCTGCAATAACTTCTTCAATTTTCGCATGGCTCTAGTGTAGCTCTCATCCCAATAGAATTTCTGCCCCTTTCGAAGCAGCTGATATAAACAATCTGCTATGTGTGCAAAATGGGGTATCCAAATCATATAAAACGCACAAGCTCCAATGAATCTTCGTACCTCTGAAGTGGTAGAACAAGACTCCTAATCTTGCCTATAGCATCCACCTTATCAGGTGAGGGTTTCCTGCCATAATATCCACACATATGTCCAACAATGACAACCTCATTCACTCCAAAAACAGTTTTTTGCCCTGCTAGTGTCAAGTTCACTTCTTCTAACCTGGCTAAAATCTTCTCACAAGCTGAAATATGATCAGCCACAAAGTATCTGCATCCCTGCTCATTTGGACTCTCATTCTTCTCTTCTTCTGCACACCCCTTAATGGGCACATCATCCAAGAAAGGCATGGTAAGCTGAGGTATATAATCACAAAGGACCTTATGCATGGCATTCATCATATGTGTAACAAAATTAGTGGCACCTTGAGGCAAGGTACACATCCTGACAAGCCCAATAGGAGTTCTCATAATGGTTATGTCCCTGCTTTCCAAAGCTAGGTGAAATTGATCATATCCCGAATACAAATCACCTAAAGAATAGATGGCACGTCCAGCAAATGCTTCTGCAAACTCATCCACAACTGGACCTATACCAACATTCCTGATAGTAACTCTGTTTACTGGCTGCATGTCCTGTATAAATGGGAGAGTACCATTCTTCTTTGGAACCGTAAACCACCTGTTTGAGTATGGTGTAGATGAAGGCTCTAGGATTCCCATCCTGATTTTCTCATTCAACAAGTCAATCAGCTTTGGTAGGTGTGCTTTAGGCACTGGAATAGGTCGGAGGTTCCATGGAATATGAGGAATAGTAAAGATCACCATAGGAGCAACAATATCGGGATTCACACATCCAATCTCATGCGGGAAAAAAGCAAACCCCCTTCCATGTCGCTCAAGCATCTCCTGAAAGCATTGCTTCTCTGTGGGTAGCAAGAAATCACCATTTTCAATTTTCAATTCAGCAAGAGTCTCTGCTGAAAATTTATGGCCTATATGCTCCGGATTCCTCAAAATTGGCTGTTTGGCAGCCCTCTCTATTTACTGATCACTGTCAGGTGGAAGCGGTACAACTACTGGCTTCACCTTCTTATCCACAGTCTTGTATTTCGTGTCAACCTTGGCTTCATTATGATCCTCTGCATTACTCAAATCTTGCTGTAAATCAGCAATTCTGCACTCCAATGGCTGAATATCCTCAGCCCTCTGCTCTATGGACTGCATAGGAATAACCCTAAACTCTGGATGCTGAAATATTTTAGTAGTAAACTCTGTTGGCTGAAAGTTTTCAGCCCTCTGTGTCTCTGTAAGCTAATCATAATCAGTTGGAAACTCTATTTGCTGAATTTCTTCAGCACTCAATACTTTTTGCTGAATCACCTCAGCCTCTAACTCTGTCTGTGACACAAAATCTGCAATTTCATGAAACATGTCCAGGGATTGCACTAATACATTACTGTGGCAACTCTGCATATCAGCTTTCAACATATTTCCCATCTCTGTCATCGTATCTACACAAATCATACTGTCATACATCCCATCTATATGCTCATCATCCTCTAAAATTCTTGCATTTTTCAAATTTTTCTCGTTCATGCATATGTACTGCTTGGCAGCTCTAGGCAACTTAGAAGTCTTCTGATAACTCATCGAACTATTTGTTGAAATTCCAACAAAACCGAAGGAGAAAACATTACTGCCTGGAGGCGAGAACTCCAATCTCCTCTGCTCTGTACCACCGTCGTCTTGCGAAACGGCGGTACCTAATGAAAACCCGAATCCCTCACAATGGGCAAAGGTGCATCTCTAAGAGTATCCCTATTTCTAACATGGTTCACACACACAGTCATAAACTGAACTGCTCTCATACCATCTTTGCTGCGAATCTGTGGATAAGCAGATCCATCATCCATTACCTTTGTTTCCATGCGCATCTCTATGATGAATGGCTGTCTAAGAATTATGGGATAAGAGCATGAATCCTGCACAAAGAAATGGAAATCCTCCTTTACATCTCCAATAGAAACCCTGACACTGGGACAGGCAACATACAAATCACCTGCAGTGTTGTTAGCGGCTCTCATACGCCACCCATGCTCTGCATCCATAGGCCATCTGTTACTTTCATAAACTCCACGAACTATGAGATTAATCTCTGAACCATGATCCACCAAAGCAACATAAGGCACCTGTTTCTCTCCAATTTTTACCATCGTCTCTGTAGTTGTCCTAGCCCAATGACTCCGCGAAAAGTGATACGCGGTATCAAGACATGCTCATCAGTTTCAGCATAATACATAGACTGAACCCTCTTCTCTAGCTACGGAAAAACAGAAGCATTCTCAACCATAACCTCATCCTCATCCTCATCCAACTCTCCAATCAAAACTCCCTGTGTATCAATAATAGGCAATGCATGTCTTTTCCTCTTAAGGACCTCTTGAAACTGATCTTGAAACTCTCTTCTTGAGATGCCCAAAACCTCAAAAATAGGAAAAGTCACCTCACTGCCAAGTATCTTATCATTAAAGATTTTCTTCATGTTTGTAGATGTCTCAATATCACACATCAAACTGCTTTCTCTCTCTAGGCTCTTGCCTCTTTTCTCTCTTTTGAGCATCTTCCATCTGTCGTTCTGGCCCTGGTCTCAAAGACGGTCCTGTAGTAGGTGGACTTGGATTTTCTTCATCCCTTTTACGCTTCTCCTCAACAAGTACATCTACTCCCTGAGACTTAGCCAAGTAGGCATAAATAGTGTACCTGTCAATAGGCGAATCCCAACCTGTCCCAGATCTGATGCTAGAGCCTGCACTAGTCAAAACAGTTTGCTGAATTTTTCCCTTGTTTGCCGTCTCCATAGCATAAGTCCATAATACTGACTGATTCTCTGATCCTTTCTCAATCTGAACTCCATATGCAGAAGCATCTCCTCTAGCTGCCACATAAGAAGTACGCGCAACCATGTCATCCACTAACTTCTTCATTCTGCCTTTCCCAAAGTTGGTAGTGAGCGGAACTCCTATTTCAATCAACCAAATCTTACCATCTTGTCCCCAAAATACAAAATTCTTCATCCTTGCATCCTGAAAAGATTCACAATCCCTGCAATGCTGATGGTCCGTACTATCGCACCAAATACATCTTCGATCTCTCCTAGGTGCACTAGGAGCACTCCTAGGTGCAGTAGGAGCACTAGAAGAAATAGTAGGTGTAGTCGAAGCAAACTGCTCTTTCAAATTTCCCACCAATTCCGCTTTAACTGACTCCAGTGTCAAATCCGTCATGCCTTTGATTATGTCATCAAGAGAGGTAGGCACCGACGGAGTGGATGGTTTTGGAGTAGAAGGAGCCGGCATCGGTCTTGGAGCATGAGGAATAGGAGGAGTAGAAACAGTAGGCACTGGCATAGGCCATGAAACTGGCTGAGGAGGAGAAGAAATAACACGGATAGAAGCATACATAGGAGCAGAAGACGGTGTCGGTGTCATAGAACAATTCTGTAGGCGGGTCTTCCATATCCTCCACTTGGTCAAAGTCGAGACTGCATCCTAGGCATCTTGCCAATCCGTTTTAAGTCCCATAGGCTTCGTGCGATCCTCAAGAAGCTCTCCTAATTCTTCCTGAAGAGAAGGATCTGCAGCTTGCAAGAAAAGCTCAACTTTTTCAACATCCAATGCTCTTTGTTCAATGGCATCAAGCTGACTATACCTCTCTTCAAATTCTCGAATCAACTCTGAAGCAGCTAGACCTTTGTTTGGCATGTAGACCCACTCTCGGAATGACCGTCGTGTAGCCATCCCAAAGTCCTCAAGGAAATACTCTTCTTTCAGAGCCTTCTTAAAATCTTGCCAATGCAAATTTTGAATAAAAAGATCAGTCACTTTTGCCCTCAAGGCGGGTGTGACAAGACGAAGGAAATACTTACTCATAAGTCCAGCTGGAACTCCAAAAAATCCCATCTTGATCTCATATATCTTCAAATATGCTGAAACATTACGGCCATCAAATAGCTTCTTCTCATTCTCAACTGCTTCAATCGCCTTAGTCGTGCTGATTGCATTCTCCTGCTCCGAATATAGTTGCATTTGCTGAGACAATTGTTGTTGATGCAATTGCTGCTGCTGCTGCATATACAATTGTGTCTACTGATTTTGAAGCTGCATATACATAGACATATTCTGCAAAATCTGCTTAAGATCTTCTGTTGAAGTACTTGAAGCAGCAATCAATGATGGAGCTGAAGTAGAGGATGCAACAGGAATCGTAGATGAAGCTAAAATGGATGCTGAAGTATCTCCCATCCTGAAATTTATGCGACGCTTTCACGTCGGGTTCACCAAAGATGTCGAAGGATTTTTGAAAGCAAAGTCACAACCACAGAGGTTCTTGAGAAATTCCAAGATAGAAGATTAAACAAGTGAGATCATGATTCAATTTGAAAGAAGGAAACTAATGCCTCTTCTCTTTCAATCCTCTTTCTTAACAACTTGCAACATGATGGTTGTGTTGGGTCTTCATCATCATCATCCAAGTTTTCAATATCAGTCAAGTGTAGATACCACTTTTGAAGCAACTAGTCAGTTTTTGTGGACTTCTGCACTAAGTTTAGGTACCCCAATGGAAACAGAGACTGGAAAGATGGAAACAGATAACTCTGAACTTAAAGGAGGTGGATAGACATGGGTTTTAGAGACTTTATGTAACTATGTCAGGCTGCTGGAATATCTGGTGACATCCTTCATCCTATTGGTTCTTTCTACTTTGACACAATTTTTTTTTGTTCAGCCTGTGAGTGGGCCTGTGGAGGGCATCAATCCACTCATACATAAAAGCTTCTCACAGAAATCTTTACAAATAGGTAACCTGTCCTCATCTTTAAGTGTTTTCCGAGAATCTCAAATTGATGGTGGTACAAGTGCTAGTGCAGGGATTACTGGAGCTTGATATAAGGGCCTCTTTGTCCTTGTCCATAAGGTTATTGTAGTATTGCTCATTCTGCAAAAGCGCCTTCAATTCATGCAAATTTCCAGGATATACATCTGGCTCAGGAACAGAGGAACTTAAACTGTCAATGCCATAGTGACAACAAGCAGCTTAAGCTTCAAATATCGTTGTGTGAATCTTGGTTTGCTTCAAATATTGTTGTGTGAATCTTGGCAATTCAATTTGACAAAAACTGTCTGTTGACGGCAGATCAACTCCCCTTTCTAGAGTTTGCAGGCTAATTTTTGCAACAACCACCATTTCTACTATTTTGAGAAGTGCAGAGCTTGTTGGATCAGGAAGACACTGGATGTGATTCCGGTGATTGTTGGTTGTCGTACACTGATTATGAGTGCAATCAGAATGTAGGTCGATAGATCTTCAGCTTCATCATCACGCTTCCCTTGTCTTCTTCTTCATCACTCGTGGCTACTATTAGCAGCCTAGCTATGGTAGCTACGTACGGCAACCGACCCCTTCTATTTGTAGAAGAGAAGTACTTGGATACTGGTTAGATTTTGACCGCTTGTAGCCCAGCATGCTGGCATGGACATAGAGTGTGACTCGTTCTCTGTCGCTTTGCAGGCTTCATCCTTGCTGCTACATCGTGACCATGCCAACATCTCCATGACTAATCAATTGACTCCTTTTTCTGTGGAAGACTCATCGAGAAATCCAAAGGCCTGTTCAATATGCACGGCTTTGTCGTCGCTCCAAGCACTATTGGAGAAGGTGATCAATGAAACGTCCTCCCAACAGCAGTCATCTTTCCCATCCGGGGAGGCCCTTGGGCACATTTCTCCTGCTTTTTCCACAGTTCGATGCACCCCCACTTTTTATGTTTATTGTGTTTTTCATCTTCCATATCTCTGATTATTTTATCTAAGTTCAGATTATATTTTCCTAATTTTGCTTGTTTCTGACTCTGTTCTTCTATTTTCAACTGTTCCTTTCTCCCAAAAAGCCCTCGAAAAGCGACCTTTTGTTTTTCCAGAAAAGCAATCCAGTCCGCTCCCTCTTCAGCCTTTCCAGCTCATCTTTGGCGATTCATGATCTACTATTTCTACCATTAACTGGTAGCTCTCCACTAGCTTTATCTGCAGAGCAATTATTTCTAATGACCCTTGTCAGTGGCTCCTATGTTGCTACATGCTTTGAAGATACATGAATAGGTGAAAGCATCTGGTGAGACATCCTCACGTTGCATAAGTTCAAAGCAGTTCAATGCTTCCTCACCATACCCGTGTTCAGCATATCCTGTAATAAGTGAATTCCAGGAAATGATGTCCCGGAATGGGAGCTTGTTAAAACTTCCTGCGCTCTATTGAGTGAGCCACACTTGCAGTACATATGAACCACTGCAGTGCCTACAAGATGATCTGTTTCCAACAGCCCTCTTCTAGCATCTGTTTGTATAATTATAATGCCTTCTCACCTTGACCTTGCTCAACATAGGCTGAAAGCATCCCATTATGCCCACCATTATTGAAGGAGGACCTATCAGGTACAACCTCAGTTGAAAGAAAAGGTAGTAAAAGACCCCTCTCTCTACTATACTACCCATGCAGAACAAAATGCAAACACAAAAACTAAGTATGTACAAAATATCAACTCCCAGACACAACTTTTGGGTGGATTTCACACCTCGAATGCATAGCAATATGACAGCGGCAGCGCATTGGACTTTCTTAGGAGGCATCACAATTGTAGTGTTCCGGATGTGGAAGTAGCTTTACAATTCCTCTTTGGAATTCCACTGTTCGCTCCCTTGCACCGTCCGTCAAAAGTAGATTTAGAAGGCTTCCTTGAGGCTTTTGAGTGAAAGGAAGGTGTCAAACGACCCTCAACGTTCCTCTTTGTTTTACGTGTGGGAAAAGAAACAAGGTGTACGAGAGTTCCAAGGGGTATTCTTGCATGGGCCAAAGGGAAGGACTAAGGTAAAATTCTCTTGGGGAAAATGGGCCCTATAGAATCTTAAGGGAGAAATTCAAGGAAAGAAAGAAGAAAAAGAAAAGTAGCCTTTAAAGCTATACCTTTTGGAATGAGGGAAAGGCCTAAGGGCCTTTAAAGACAAACTCGGGAGGGGGAGGGGGTAAACCTAAAATCCATAAGAAGGGGGCTAAGAGAAATTAAACACGGGGGGGTGATTCCAATATCCACAAAAAAGGGGCTTAAGGGTTTGTAAAACACAGAGGGGGGTGGGTTCCAAGGCCCAAGAGAAAGGGGGCTTATAGGGGTTAAAATTGGGGGGGGGGAGGTTTCAAAAGGTACAAGAAGGGGCCCTTGAAAGGTTTTACGACACAGGGGGGGGGGGAGGGAGGGGGGGTGAAAGGGGTTTCAAGAGGCATAGGAAGGGGGCTTATGAGTTTCCAAAAGGACATTCGGGGGGGGGGGGGGGGGGGGTAGTAATCCCAAAGGAAAGGGGGCTTAAGAGCCACTTAGAAGCTTCAGAGCTTCTGCAGACATGTGGGCAAGGGGGGTATCTAGCCGTTCAACGGCGACTTCAGGCGGCAGCGGGGGTTTGATAGCTCTCATCCGTGCAGAGGCGGCAATGGCAATTCACTCAAGACCTCTCTCTTTCTCACGTCGACTACTCAATGTGGTGGCAGCACTCCCTTCATCTTCTGTCCCTCCTCTGTCCTTTTGTCCCTTCACGGCCTGGTTTAAATAGGAGGGGAGGGGGGTTGCTCCCTCTGTTACACGACAGCATGCATGGTCCCAGCACCTACATGGGTGCCAACGTGCTGCATTTCGTGGCTTCCCTCCTTCCCCTCCAGCGCGACGTTAGCTGGGGGAGAAGGACGAAAAAAATCTTTTATTTTATTAAAAGGGTTTATCGGTTCAGAATTGTTATATTCTCTCCCCCTTAGAGGAATTGAGATGTCCTCATCTCGAGATAAACTGGGCATATTGATGGTTGAGAGTGCCTTCATCTACCCAAGTGGCATCCTCTTCGGGATAATCCTTCCACTGGATGAGGCATTCTCTCAGGGTTTTGGATCTTAATTGTCTTTCCCTAATGTCTAAGATCCTGTCAGGCCTTAGTTCAAGGACTCCTTGACTAGGCATTACAACTTGTTGGTCGTCAAGTACATAGTTAGGATTAGGTACATATTTCTTCAATAGGCTGATATGGAATACATTGTGAACCTTTAGGTTCTCAGGGAGTTGCAGTTTATAGGCATTAGGTCCTAGGCATTTGAGGATCTTGTAGGGCCCACAATACCTTGGACTTAGCTTCTTGCAATCACCTAAGGATAGGGAACTCTTCTTAGGGCGTATACTGTCATACTGCTGCGCATCCAAGATGTGGAATCCACCAAAAAGATATGCTGAACATGGGACTGATGAAGAGGTACGTCCAAATGCTTTCATTTATCTTTACAACTTGAAAACTTGTAGCATTACAGGAGCTTTGGAAACAGGACATGAAATGCATGCTGAAATAATTTAAAGGGGATTTGAAAGGGGAGTTCCTTGTGGGAAACATGCTGGTAGAAATGTATACCAGATGTGGCTTTCATGGAGATGCTGCCAAGTTTTTGACAGGCTACCAGTTTGGAACACAGTTTCTTAGACTGCGAAGCTTTCAGGATATGTAGAATGTGGGAAAAGGATTCCTATTTTTCTGTTTCTCTGAAAAAGCCAAAGAGGAAAAGAAGGAGGGCCAGTTGATAGGGAACTTGATGTCCTATCTAGACAGTAATGACAATGACCAGCAGTCAAATAAAAATGGTTCTGATTATACAATCAATTTGATAGGGGAAGATGGGCATATAAAATCATCTAGTGGCAACATGACTGGACGTCACAATGAATCGTTTGGTTCTGAGGTCTCCAACATAAGCAAGAAAGGTAGCAGCAAGAGCTTGATTGATGAAGATGTATTTGTACCCAGTGACAGCTATGGGAGGACTGACACTCCATTGTTATCAAATGACCTTGATTCCTCCACAATGGATCCTTTCGCAAAACTAGTTGCGAGCTCCTATACTAGAAGGGAGGCTGTTACCGGCAATGATACAACACACATAGGGTTGATGGGTACTTCTGGCATTTTTTCATTCAGCCAAGTGTAAGCACCAGAAGTTTTGGAGGACAAAACTCTCCTTCCGATTTATGATTCAGATTCAGTACATGCATCAGAAAATGCTGATTGTGAAAATGAGGAGATAAGAGAAAACCTGGAACATGTTGCCAAAAATGTAGTAGCAGTAGTACTGCAACCTGTTCTTTATTCATCGCCCACTTTGTCAATCCAAAATTGGGAGGATACATTGGCAGAGTCCAACTTAGGAGGGGACAGTGTCAAGAGCAATACATCCCTTAATAAAGCTCATAGTGAAGTTAAGCCACAACACCATGACAAGGGAGTGACTTTTCAGTTGGATATGAAAGAAGGAGATGAGGATGGAGTCAGGACAGATGAATTGACAAAACTTGCAAGATATTTCAATTCCACACGGATGGTTTGAATATTGTTGGCTTTGTGTTCCCTCCTGTTCATACTCACAATACTGATTCGCTGCAAAATTGTCCAGAGAAAGGAAAATTAACTGAATGTGACTTAAAGCTATTGTCACATTATGAAAGAAAGAAAAAAAGCTATTGTGGGTGTAACTCAGGAGTCTTCGGTCGAGGCTTGCTTTTTTTGAGAGGAATATATCGAGCGTGAAGAGAAAGCAAGAAAAAAAAAGAGGAGTGAGAGTGGCCGCTTTTGGGGAGAGAGAGGATTGGGAAAAAGGAGTCAGCTTCTGGGGGAAACGGGTGGTTGGAAGCCTATGGTCTGGATGAAATATCTCAGACTGGAGATGCTGTGCAGCGATCTGTGATTCATCTTATACGATTGGAAAGGTTGTGAAAGATATAGCCTTCAAACCTTTTAGCTCAGCGCTGAATGCCCTGGAACAGTGCAATGCTGTATATGAAGAGACTATCCTTCTGGAGTGGACGCTCTGGTGTTTCTCGATGCACGGATTACAAAGCAATTGTATCCAAATTGCCATCATCAGCTTCCTGATAAGATCTAAGTAATAGTAATCACAACAGTTGTTGCTTTGTAACAGAGAAGAAATAGATTTCCTATGAAGCAAGGCGTCTTGATGAAGGGCAGTGTAAGTTTATTGATGCACAGAGATACTTCCTGCTTCAGGGGATATGGAAGGCGTAAGGGTGAGTGAAGATGCAAGTTAGTCAGAGGGTATATTGTCAGCCCAGGTCTCTTTGTACTAAACCTTGTAATTGTGAAGCAAGTGGAACAAGATTTATCTGGACTGACTGATATTGAGAAGCCTAGAATGAGGGGTCCTAAAAGAGGTAACAAAATTCGCAAGCTGTTTAATCTTTCTAAGCAAGATGATAGGAAATACGTCAACACTTATTGCCATACATTTACTTCTTCCATTGATAAGAAACGTAGCAAGGCTCTTAAAATTCAAAGGCTGGTCTGTGTGAGTTGCTAAAAGCTATTGGATGCTTTGTTGTAAACAGAGACACTGAAGACTGTGTTGCAAGATCAAGTGGACTCAGTTATAGAGAAAGATCTGAACAGACAGAACCTCAGACAGAGAAGACATCAGAGAAGACAGAGAAGGACAATAAAAAGGGGAAAGGCTATTCAAAGGAGTCAGCAGTAGATATAGTATCAGATTCCAAGAGCACAAAGAGCATGAAACTATTAGATACAAAGACTACATCTGCAGATGAAGTATTATAATGAAAAATTTGGGCTCATGTTACTTGCAAAACTAGCTAGTCGGGGTCAGTTGGAGGCCTTTGGTTCTTCACACATGAGATTGGATTCAGAATTCTCAAAAGCTACGTGAGGCTGTGGATAAAATTCAACCAATCCCATTCAAACCAAAATAGGGAGGGAAAAAATTATCACAAATGAGAAGGCTGCATCTTCTACTTCAGCTCCATCAATGACTACTGCGTCAAGTACTTCAACAGATGATCTAAAGCATATTTTGCAGAATATGTCCATGTATATGCAGCTCCAAAATCAGCAAACACAATTGTATATGCAGCAGCAGCAACAATTACATCAATAGCAGTTGTCTCAGCAAAGTCAACTCTATTCGGAGCAGGAGAATGCAAACAGCGCGACTAAGGCAATTGAAGTAGTTGAGAATGAGAAGAAGCTATTTGATGGATGTAATGTTTCAGCATATTTGAAGACATATGAGATCAAGATGGGGTTTTTTGGAGTTCCAGCTGGACTTATGAGTAAGTACTTCCTTCGTCTTGTCACACCCGACTTGAGGGCAAAAGTGACTGATCTTTTTATTCAAAATACACATTGGCAAGATTTTAAGAAGGCTCTGAAAGAAGAGTATTTCCTTGAGGACTTTGGGATGGCTACACGGCGGTCATTCCAAGAGTGGGTCTACATGCCAAACAAAGGTTTAGCTACTTCAGAGCTGATTTGGGAATTGGAAGAGAGGTATAGTCAGCTTGATGCCATTGAACAAAGAGCATTGGATGTTGAAAAAGTTGAGCTTTTCTTGCAAGCTGCAGATCCTGCTCTTCAGGAAGAATTGGGAGAGCTTCTTGAGGATCGCACGAAGCCTATGGGACTTAAAACAGATTGGCATGATGCCCAAGATGTAGTCTCGACTTTGACCAAGAGGAGGATATGGAAGACCCGCCTACAGAATGGTTCTATGACACCGACACCTTCATCTGCTCCTATGCCTGCTTCTATCCCTGTTATTTCTTCTCCTCCTCAGCCAGTTTCTTGGCCTATGCAAGTGCCTATTGTTTCCACTCCTCCTATTCCTCCTGTTCCACGACCGATGCCTGCACCTTCTGCTCCAAAACCATCCGCTCCATCGGTGCCTACCTCTCTTGATGACATAATCAAAGGCATAACGGATTTACACTAGAATCAGTTAAAGCGGAGTTGGTGGGAAAGTTGAAAGAGCAGTTTGCTTCGACTGCGCCTACTACTTATTCTAGTGCTCCTACTGCACCTAGGAGTGCTCCTAGTGCACCTAGGAGAGATCAGAGATGTATTTGGTGCGATAGTATGGACCATCAGCATTGCAGGGATTGTGAATCTTTTCAGGATGCAAGGAGGAAGAATTCGGTATTTTGGGGACAAGATGGTAAGATTTGGTTGACTGAAATAGGAGCTCCGCTTGCTAGCAACTTTGGGAAAGGCGGAATGAAGAAGTTAGTGGATGACATGGCTGCGCATACTTCTTATGTGACAGCTAGAGGAGATTCTTCTGCATATGGAGTCCAGATTGAGAAGGGATCAGAGAATCAGTCAGCACTATGGACTTATGCTATGGAGACTGCAAACAAGGGAAAAATTCAGCAAACTGTTTTGACTAGTGCAGGCTCTAGCATCAGATCGGAGACAGGTTGGGATTTGCCTGTTGACAGGTACTCTATTTATGCTTTATTTGGCTAAGTCTTAGGGAGTAGATGTACTTGTTGAGGAGAAGCGTAAGAGGGATGAAGAAAATCCAAGTGCAGCTAAAAAGACTAGAGGGGGTGAGTTTGTTACTCCACCTACTGCAGGACGGTCTTTGAGACCAGGGCCAGATCGACAGATGGAAGATGCTCAAAAGAGAGAAAAGAGGCAAGAGCCTAGAGAGAGAAAGCAGCCAGGATTTAGATTGATGTCCGATATTGAGACATCTACAGACATGAAGAAAAATTTTAATGACAAGATACTTGGCAGTGAGGTGACTTTCACTATTTTTGAGGTTTTGGGCATCTCGAAAAGAGAGTTTCAAGATCAGTTTCAGGAGGTTTTGAAGAGGAAAAGACATGCATTGCCTACCACTGATACACAGGGAGTTTTGATTGGGGAGTTGGATGAGGATGAGGATGAGGTTATGGTTGAGAATGCTTCTGTTTTTCTGCAGGTAGAGAAGAGGGTTCAGCCTATGCATCATGCTGAAACTGATGAGCCTGTCTTGATACCGCGTAGTCACTTTTCAAGGAGTCATTGGGCTAGGGAAACTACAGAGACGATGGTAAAAATTGGAGAGAAACAAGTGCCTTATGTTGCATTGGTGGATCATGGTTCAAAGATTAATCTCATAGTTCGTGGAGTTTATGAAAGTAACAGATGGCCTATGGATGTAGAGCATGGGTGGCGTATGAGAGCTGCCAATAACACTGCAGGTGATTTGTATGCTGCCTGTCCCAATGTCAGGATTTCTGTTGGAGATGTAGAGGAGGATTTCCATTTCTTTGTGCAGGATTCATGCTCTTATCCCATAATTCTTGGACAGCCATTCATCACAGAGATGTGCATGGAAACAAAGGTAATGGATGATGGATCTGCTTATGCACGGATTCGCAATAAAGATGGTATGAGAGCAGTTCAGTTTATGACTGTGTGTGTGAACCATGTTAGAAACATGGATACTCTCAGAGATGCACCTTTGTCCACTATGAGGGATTCGGGTTTTCATTAGGTACCGCCGTTTCGCGAGACAACGGTGGTACATAGCAGAGGAGATTGGAGTTCTCGCATCCTGGCAGCAGTGTTTTCTCCTCCAGTTTTGTTGGAATTTCAGCAAATAGTTCGATGAGCTATCAGAAGATTTCTAGGTTGCCTAGAGCTGCCAGGCAGTACATATGCAGGAAGGAGAAAAATTTGAAAAATGCAGGAATTTTAGAGGATGATGAGCACATAGATGGGATGTATGACAGTATGATTTGTGTAGATATGATGGAAGAGATGGAAGATATGCTGAAAACTGATATGCAGAGTTGTCACAATAATGTATTAGTGCAATCCCTGGACATGTTTCATGAAATTGCAGATTTTGTGTCACAGATTGAGTCAGAGGCTGAGGTGGCTCAGCAAAAAGTATTGAGTGCTGAAGAAATTTAGCAAACAGAGTTTCCGGCTGATTATGATTAGCTTACAACACAGAGGGCTGAAAATTTTCAGCCAACAGAGTTTACTGCTAAAATATTTCAGCATCCAGAGTTTAGGGCTGTTCCTATGCAGTCCATAGAGCAAAGGGCTGAGGATATTCAGCCATTGGAGTGCAGAATTGCTGATTTACAACAAGATTTGAGTAATGTAGAAGAGCATAATGAAGCCAGGGTTGACACGAAATACAAAACTGTGGATAAGAAGGTGAAGCCGGTAGCTGTACTGCTTCCACCTGACAGTGATCAGCAAATAGAGAGGGCTGCCAAACAGCCAATTTTGAGGAATCCGGAGCATATTGGCCATAAATTTTCAGCAGATATTCTTGTTGAATTGAAAATTGGAAATGGTGATTTCTTGCTACCTACAGAGAAGCAATGCTTGCAAGAGATGCTTGAGCAACATGGAAGGGGATTTGCTTTTTTCTCGCATGAGATTGGATGTGTGAATCTGGATATTGTTGCTCCTATGGTCATTTTTATTATTCCTCATATTCCATGGAATCTCTGACCTATTCCAGTGCCTAAGGCACACCTGCCAAAGCTAATTGATTTATTGAATGAGAAAATCAGGATGGGAATTCTTGAGCCTTCATCTGCACCATACTTAAACAGGTGGTTTACGGTTCCAAAGAAGAATGGTACTCTCGATTTATACAGGACATGTAGCCAGTAAGCAGAGTTACTATCAGGAATGTTGGTATAGGTCCAGTTGTGGATGAGTTTGCAAAAGCATTTGCTGGACGTGCCATCTATTCTTTAGGTGATTTGTATTCGGGATATGATCAGTTTCAGTTGGCTTTGGAAAGCAAGGACATAACCACCATGAGAACTCCTATTGGGCTTGTCAGGATGTGTACCTTGCCTCAAGGTGCCACTAATTTTGTTGCGCATATGATGAATGCCATGCATAAGGTCCTTCGTGATTATATACCTCAGCCTACTATGCCTTTCTTGGATGATGTGCCCATTAAGGGGTGTGCAGAAGAAGAGAAGAATGAGAGTCTAAATGAGCAGGGATGCAGATCCTTTGTGGTTGATCATATTTCAGCATGTGAGAAGATTTTGGCCAGGTTAGAAGAAGTGAACTTGACACTTTCAGGGCAAAAATCTGTTTTTGGAGTGAATGAGGTTGTCTTGGAAGAAATTTTCTGCAGGTATGGCTGTGTGGGTAAGATCACTACGGATCGCGGTGAATTGGATGTAGATGAAGCTAGGGAGTTTTTCTCTCAGCTAGGAATTAAGTTGGCTCTAACCACAGCATACAATCCAGAGGGAAATGGGAAGAGTGAAAGAGGGCATCCACCGATAGTGAAAGCATTAGCCAAAGCATGCAGAGGACGGATTGGAGAATGGTCGAGACTTCTACCATTTTCTTTGTGGGCTGATCGTACGACTCACATTGTTACCACAGGATATATGCCTGCAGAGTTGATGTATGGTCAGAAACCGGTTATGCCAACTGAGACTTGTGCTTTGACTTGGTCAGTTTTACCTTGGCAGGAGGATTTGACGAGAGAGGAGCTCTTAGCTCTTCAGATTCGGTAGTTGGAGAGAAGACCAGAGGATATTCAGCTAGCTATTGACAGGTTGAAGGTTGCTAGACTAAGAAATAAGGACAGATTTGACAGCAGGCATCTCTTGCGGCCTAGAGCAATAGAAGAGGGAGATTGGGTATTAGTCTTTGATGGCAGCCTTGAAAATCAGCATACTGCACTTCAGAAGATGGTGAAAAGATGGTTTGGGCTGTACATAGTCAGACATGTTTTTGATAATGCAACATATGAGTTGACAGAATTGGATGGGACAGTGCTTAGAGTGCCTATTGCTGGAAAAAGAATCAAGATTTTCAAGAAAAGAGATGATGAAGATTATGCATTGAAAGAATTTGCAAGAGAAGAGCAACGAGAAGAAACTCCAATGGAAGAGACAGATGATATGACAGATAATCTTGTTCATATACTAGAAATGCATAATGAAGAGATTGATCTGCTTGTGGATCTTGACGACAATGATCATGGGTAGTTGGCCCATCCGGAGGATGCGCAGGATTAGAGGGGGTGGATGTTGTATTGCTGCGCATCCGAGATGTGGAATCCACCAAAAAGATATGCTGAACATGGGACTGATGAAGAGGTACGTCCAGATGCTTTCATTTATCTTTACAACTTGAAAACTTGTAGCATTACAGGAGCTTTGGAAACAGGACATGAAATGCATTCTGAAATAATTTAAAGGGGATTTGAAAGGGGAGTTCCTTATGGGAAACATGCTGGTAGAAATGTATACCAGATGTGGCTTTCATGGAGATGCTGCCAAGTTTTTGACAGGCTACCAGTTTGGAACACAGTTTCTTAGACTGCGAAGCTTTCAGGATATGTAGAATGTGGGAAAAGGATTGCTATTTTTCTGTTTCTCTAAAAAAGCCAAAGAGGAAAAGAAGGAGGGCCAGTTGATAGGGAACTTGATGTCCTATCTAGACAGTAATGACAATGACCAGCAGTCAAATAAAAATGGTTCTGATTATACAATCAATTTGATAGGGGAAGATGGGCATATAAAATCATCTAGTGGCAACATGACTGGACGTCACAATGAATCGTTTGGTTCTGAGGTCTCCAACATAAGCAAGAAAGGTAGCAGCAAGAGCTTGATTGATGAAGATGTGTTTGTACCCAGTGACAGCTATGGGAGGACTGACACTCCATTGTTATCAAATGACCCTGATTCCTCCACAATGGATCCTTTCGCAAAACTAGTTGCGAGCTCCTATACTAGAAGGGAGGCTGTTATCGGCAATGATACAACACACATAGGGTTGATGGGTACTTCTGGCATTTTTCTGTTCAGCCAAGTGTAAGCACCAAAAGTTTTGGAGGACAAAACTCTCCTTCCGATTTATGATTCAGATTCAGTACATGCATCAGAAAATGCTGATTGTGAAAATGAGGAGATAAGAGAAAACCTGGAACATGTTGCCAAAAATGTAGTAGCAGTAGTAGTGCAACCTGTTCTTTATTCATCGCCCACTTTGTCAATCCAAAATTGGGAGGATACATTGGCAGAGTCCAACTTAGGAGGGGACAGTGTCAAGAGCAATACATCCCTTAATAAAGCTCATAGTGAAGTTAAGCCACAACACCATGACAAGGGAGTGACTTTTCAGTTGGATATGAAAGAAGGAGATGAGGATGGAGTCAGGACAGATGAATTGACAAAACTTGCAAGATATTTCAATTCCACACGGATGGTTTGAATATTGTTGGCTTTGTGTTCCCTCATGTTCATACTCACAAAACTGATTCACTGCAAAATTGTCCAGAGAAAGGAAAATTAACTGAATGTGACTTAAAGCTATTGTCACATTATGAAAGAAAGAAAAAAAGCTATTGTGGGTGTAACTCAGGAGTCTTCGGTCAAGGCTTGCTTTTTTTGAGAGGAATATATTGAGCGTGAAGAGAAAGCAAGAAAAAAAAAAGGAGTGAGAGTGGCCGCTTTTGGGGAGAGAGAGGATTGGGAAAAAGGAGTCAGCTTCTGGGGGAAACGGGGGGTTTGAAGCCTATGGTCTGGATGAAATATCTCAGAATGGAGATGCCGTGCAGCGATCTGTGATTGATCTTATACGATTGGAAAGGTTGTGAAAGATATAGCCTTCAAACCTTTTAGCTCAGCGCTGAATGCCCTGGAACAGTGCAATGCTGTATATGAAGAGACTATCCTTCTGGAGTGGACGCTCTGGTGTTTCTCGATGCACAGATTACAAAGCAATTGTATCCAAATTGCCATCATCAGCTTCCTGGTAAGATCTAAGTAATAGTAATCACAATAGTTGTTGCTTTGTAACAGAGAAGAAACAGATTTCCTATGAAGCAAGTCGTCTTGATGAAGGGCAGTGTAAGTTTATTGATGCACAGAGATACTTCCTGCTTCAGGGGATATGGAAGGCGTAAGGGTGAGTGAAGATGCAAGTTAGTCAGAGGGTATATTGTCAGCCCAGGTCTCTTTGTACTAAACCTTGTAATTGTGAAGCAAGTGGAACAAGATTTATCTGGACTGACTGATATTGAGAAGCCTAGAATGAGGGGTCCTAAAAGAGCTAACAAAATTCGCAAGCTGTTTAATCTTTCTAAGCAAGATGATAGGAAATACGTCAACACTTATTGCCGTACATTTACTTCTTCCATTGATAAGAAACGTAGCAAGGCTCTTAAAATTCAAAGGCTGGTTTGTGTGAGTTGTTTAAAGCTATTGGATGCTCTGTTGTAAACAGAGACATTGAAAACTGTGTTGCAGGATCAAGTGGACTAAGTTATAGAGAATGATCTGAACAGACAAAACCGTAGACAGAGAAGACATCAGAGAAGATAGAGAAGGACAATAAAAAGGGGAAAGGCTGTTCAAAGGAGTTAACAGTAGATACAATATTAGATTCCAAGAGCACAAAGAGCATGAAACTATCAGATACAAAGACTACATCTGTAGATGAAGTATTATAATGAAAAATTTGGGCTCATGTTACTTGCAAAACTAGCCAATCGGGGTCAGTTGGAGGCCTTTGGTTCTTCACACGTGAGATTCGATTCAGAATTCTCAGAAGCTACGTGAGGCTGTGGATAAAATTCAACCAATCCCATTCAAACCAAAATAGGGAGGGAAAAAATTATCACAGATGAGAAGGCAATGACTATGAATGCTTCAGTGGTGGCTGACGACTCTGCTGTCATGCATTGAAGCTGTGTAGAGCTACACTGATCACCATTCTCATTTCTAATCGTCTTCAGTTATATTGGCTGAAATAAAGAAAAACAGAGATTTGATATCATTTTCTCATCTTGCTTATTTGCTTGATTAATCTTCTATCTTGGAATTTTTCAAGGACCTCCGTGGTTGCGACTTTGCTTTCGAAAACCCTTCGACAACGCGAATGAAGACCATGTCTCCTTCTTCGAAGATTCTATCTTGACGTTTCAAATCCGCGTATCCCTTTTGTCTATCCTTGGCAGCTTGGATGTCCTGTCTTATTGACTTTATTTGGTCATCCATCTCTTCCAACATCTGCCTTGAAGCTTCAACCCTTAAGGTTGGATCTGAGAAGTTTAGGGGACTTCGACAGTCATGACCACACAATGCTTGGAAAGGGGTCATCTGAATGCTTTGTTCGGAAGAAGCATTGTAGGAAAATTCAACCAAAGGCAAGTATTGAATCCACCTCTTCGGCTCATGACAGCAGTATGCCCTAAGCATATCCTCGATGACTTGATTTACTCGCTCTGTTTGGCCGTCTGTTTGGGGATGGTAAGCAGTGCTAAAACAGACTTGAGTCCCAATAGCTTCAAAGATAGCTCTCCAAAAGTGTGATGTGAAGAGAGAATCATGATCACTAATGATTCTTTTGGGTAACCCATGTATCTTGAATATCTCCTTGATAAACAATCTTGCTATGTCTGAGGCTTTATAGTTTGTCTTTACTGGAATAAGGTGTGCAACCTTAGTAAGCATGTCAACCACAACCATGATGGAGTTGTATCCTCCCTAGACTTGGGGTAGGCCTACAACAAAATCCATACTAATGAATTCCCATTTTATTTGGGGAATGTCAAGCGGTTGTAGTTTCCCTGGCATCTTGACATGTTCGATTTTGATACGTTAACAAGACAAACACTCGGTGACATATTTGAGAACGTCACCTTTGAGCCTCTCCCAATGGTAGCTCTTCCTAACTGCATTAAGAGTTTTGGCATAGCCAGGATGTCCTGCGAAAGGGGAATCATGAGCTTCCCACAATATCTTCTGCTTAAGTGACTGGCTTGCTGGTATACACAACCTTGTTCTATAGTAGACAAGTCGACTATTGATAGAAAATTCATGATACTTAGCTTGCAGCTTTTGGTTCTGATCTTTGATAGAGATCTCTCTCAACATTGTTTGGTAGGCTGGATCATGGCATGCATCCTCTCTAGCCAACTCAAGTATAGGGTTGCTTGGCATAGATACTTTTGTAGCTAGAGATCTGGCTGTTGATGGATTCTGCAAGATTAGGGAATTAAGGAATGCCTTGCAACTAAGTGCATCGGCGACTACATTTTCTTTCCCTGGTTGGTACTTGATTTCAAAGTCATATTCCTCCAACACTTCAATCCACTGACGTTGCCTCATGTTGAGCTCGTTCTGGGTAAAGATCCATTTGAGACTCTTATGGTCAATTACTAGAGTAAACTTGTTACCCAACAAGTAGTGTCTCCAAAGCTTTAGAGCATGGATGACAGCTAGCAATTCTAGATCATGCGTAGCATAATTCTTTTCATGACTCTTTAATTTCCTTGAAGAGTAAGCTACTGGATGACCTTCCTGCATGAGCACACATCCCAAGGCAAGTATGCTAGCATCAGTTACTACCTCGAACTCT
Source organism: Lygodium microphyllum (assembly GCF_053477565.2). Taxonomy (NCBI): domain Eukaryota; kingdom Viridiplantae; phylum Streptophyta; class Polypodiopsida; order Schizaeales; family Lygodiaceae; genus Lygodium; species Lygodium microphyllum. The sequence continues at coordinate 39,900,632 of NC_141143.1, forward strand.
TTATTGAGGTCTGGAAGTTTTAGAATAGGTGTTGATACCAAACTTTGCTTCAATCTATTGAAGCTATTTTGTTCAGGAGTTGACCATGCAATGGAAGTTTGCTTCTTCAGTAAGCTCGTTAGAGGTGCTGCAATCAAAGCATAGTTTTTAATGAAGACCCTATACCATCCAATCAATCCAAGAAAGCTACGTATTTCTTTGACAGATGTTGGTATTGGCCATTCTAGCACATCTTTGACCTTGGTTGGTTCTATTGAGATTCCTTCTGCTGATACTATGAATCCCAAATATTCAATTTGACGCTTGAAGAATGCACACTTCTTCATCTTAGCATACAGCTTATGCGACCTCATTGTCTCAAGGACAATCTGAAGTTGGGGTTCATGATCTTCTTCATGTTTAGAATAGACTAAAGTGTTGTCGAAGAAGACAAGCACGGAATCATCAAGATATGGCCTAAAGATATCCTGCATTAACCTGTTGAAGGTAGCAGGTGCATTCATAAGTCCGAATGACATAACTAGGAACTCAAAGTGCCATATCTTGTATTGAAGGCTGTCTTTGGGATATCTTCTTCCTTGATCCTTATTTGATAGTAGCCCGACCTGAGATCAATCTTGGAGAAGATCTTTGCACCCTGAAGACGATCAAGAAGCTCATCTATTCTAGGAATAGGGCACTTATTCTTGACTGTTGATTGATTCAACCCTCGGTAATCAATACATAGTCGAAGTGTCCCATCTTTCTTTTTCTGGAATAGTACTAGAGCTCCCCACGGTGAACTGCTAGGATGGATATAGCCTTGTTCTAGCAATTGCTTGAGTTGTTCCTTCAGCTCGATTGCTTCTGGTATGGACATTCTATAAGGTCTCTTTGCAATTGGTGCATCTCCTGGTACTAACTTAATCTCATGATCCACTTCCCTTTGAGGTGGGAGTTCTGTCAACTCTTCAGGGAATACGTCCGCGTATTCCTTTAGCCAAGAAGGTCCTTCATTAGACTCTTGCTTTTGATCTAATTTGTTGAGTTTGATCAAGTAGACAGGTAATGGTGCACAGATCGCATGCCGTATGCTTGCGTAGTGAATGCCGGAAGGTCCCCAAGAACAAAAGAACTCTACTTTTTGCACAAAACTCAAGGTAAAAAGCATGCACGACATGAACAAGAGATCAATTGGGTACAATCTCCCCCCATGCCTTGTGTGAGTGCTCCACAAAGCATGTATTTTATGTATTAATCATCTTCAAGCTCAAATAATAGCCCAAATTACAAAATAGCACACTTTTGGCTTTTGAGTTTGCTTTAGCACAAAATAGAAATAAAGCTAATGGGCGGGCGCCCAAAGAGTCACGCATACCCAATACAATGTCCAAATACAAATATCATAATCGTGCGCCCATGCGCGTACAAAATAATAAATAAATATCCAACGACTCAATAAATAGGCGCGACAAAATATAGGCGCCATGCCTAAGATATGCGCCCATCAAAATATAAGTGATAACTCGAATACTCGCTATCCTCCAATGCTTTTCTCCGTTGCTATCTCTACACATCAACTAAAGCATTCACAATCGTTAGTAAAATAATACAATTAAACCGACAAAAGTGAATACCTAGTAGTCTTCAGCTACATAAATAAATCAACTGGTTAGAAATCAATCCTAACCTTAATTTATTACGAGTGCACACTCTAAACTCATAAAAATTTATTAATTTAATATGTATTTTACAGAATCACCCGTTATGGAATCACCCATGTACACACTAAATTAATGAAACACCCAAAAAGGATAGGCATCCCAATCAACTTCTCGCACAAAGAATCCACTTTGTGTATGAGCCCCGGTCAACAAAGTTTACGGAATCCACTGTAAAACCTCACGGAATCCACCGTGAAATATGCCTCCTGGCATCATACCCACGGGATCCGATAGCAATTGACCTCAATTGCTATTAGCTCAATGTGGAGCTAACAGAGTGGAGAAAGCATTTAAGTCTCTAGTGTGCATCCATTGGGCTTCCTCTACAGGATGGTTCTTAAACTTGACTAAATATCTAGAATATCTTCGGCTAGTTCTAGTGGTCATAAAATCAGTATCTATGATAGATTCAGGTTCAAGTATTTCAGTCTCTTCATCTAACAAAGGTGGGTTTTCATAAACAGCGTGTACAGGTAATTGGCCTCTAAAGGGTCGTAATAAACTAATGTGAAATGTGTTGTGAATTTTCCAGTGAGGTGGTAATTCTAACTTGAATGCATTGTCATTAATTTTGTGAATGATCTTAAATGGTCCATAAAATCTGGGGCTAATTTCACAACTGGGTGTTTATCTACACTTTGTAATCTACATTTTTCTATTCTCAACCAAACATAGTCATCAACTTTGAAATTCATTGCTTGTATTTTCTTATTGGCTTGTTTGGTATATGATTGCTGGGCTTTGGCAATCATGTCTTTAACCTCATCAAAAACAGTAGCATGCATAGTAGCAATATTATCAGCACTCTGAATTCTATTTGATAAAGATGCAACAGGTGTAGACAATCTATAACCATAAATCACTTCAAACGGTGCTTTCTTTGTAGATGTGTGTGGTGTATTGTTATATGTAAACTATAGTAAATGCAAATGTGTGTCCCATGTCTGTGGTTTAGAAATAGTGTAAGCACATAAAATATCTAAAATAGTACTGTTAGTGGCTTCTGTTTGTCCATTAGTTTCAGGATGAAATGCAGATGAAAAATCAAATTTTGTTCATAAGTTAGCAAACAAAGTAGTCCAAAAGTTGTTACAAAATCTAGAATCACGATCAGAAATAATAACTTTTGGTAATCCATGATTAGTGAAAACAGTTTTCAAAAACAATTGTGCTACCTGAGATGCTGTTAAAGTTTTCTTACATGGAATGAAATAAGCTTGTTTACTAAACCTGTCTACTACAGTCCAAATCATGTCATGGTTAGCTTTAGTATTAGGTAAACCAGTAATAGAATCCATATAAATATGTTCCCATGGTCTTGATGGAATAGATAAAGGCATAAGTAATCCATACTGTTTACCATGATGTCTCTTAACTCTTTGACAAATCAAACATTCAGAAACAAAGTTAAATACATCAGTGTCCATATGTGGCCAATAAAAATCTTCAGTTAATGTACGTAAAGTAGATATGATACCTTTATGACCTTGGTATGGAGGACAATGAATCTCATTCAAAACAAAAGATCTAAATGGAACTGTAACACATAATCTATTTTCATAAAACATGAATCCATCATTATAAGACAGTGAATCAATAGGAATCCAGTTATTTTCAACTAATTTATTCCAATCAGCATGAAAAGTAATGGCCTGATGATAAGTATCTTTCATAGGAGTTAGAGAATCAAATGATATAACAGAAATATTATGAATGGTGGGTCTTCTACTTAAGGCATCGGCCACTACATTTTCTTTACGTGGTTGATATTGGAGAATCGGATGAAAACTCTGAATAAAGGCTGCCCATTTGATATGTCGATCAGATATTTGGGGTTGGCTAAGTAAATGTCTAATACTTTGTTGATTAGTCTTAATCATGAACTCAGAACCCATTAAGTAGTGTTTCCATTGTCTTAAAGCTTGTACCACAACTAATAATTATTTATCATATGTGGAATATTTAAGTTCGGAGGGTTTCAGTTTACAACTAGAATAGGCTATGGGATGATTATCTTGCATAAGTATGGCTCCTATTCCAGATCCACTAGCATCAGTAACTACTAAAAAGAATGGTCTATTAAAATCAGGTAGTTGTAATACAGGAGCATGGGTTAATGCATGTTTCAAGAATTCAAAAGATTTCTATTGATTATTAGACCAATGATAAATAATACATTTCTTTAAAAGTTTAGTCAAAGGCAAAGCAAGTATTGAAAAATTTTGCACAAATTTCTTGTAAAAACTAGCAAGACCTAGGAAAGATCGTAACTCATGCACATTTTTAGGTATAGGTCAGTTCAATATTGATTCTATTTTCTTAGTGTCAACTTTAATACCATTTGATGATACAATATGACCTAAATATTCAATTTCTATTTTAAAGAACTCACTCTTTTCCGGATTAGCATACAATTGATTATTTTTCAACAACTTGAAAACCAAGGACAGATGTTCATAATATTCTTTCTCATTTTGACTAAACACCAAGATATCATCAAAGAATACAATAACACAATGCTGATATTTCAAAAATATACGATTCATCATTCTACTAAATGTAGCAGGTGCATTAGTCAATCCAAAAGGCATCACTAAAAATTCATAATGACCAAATTGTGTTCTAAATGTAGTCTTGAATATGTCAGACTTATCTAATCTCACCTGATGATAACCAGATTAAAATATATTTTACTAAATATGGCAGAACCTTGCAGTTTATCCATAAGGTCATCGACTCTAGGAATTTGATATCTATTCTTTACTGTGATCTTATTTAAAGCTCGATAGTCAATGCACATACGATAAGTATTATTATTCTTCTTTACCAGCAAAACAAGTGCACCAAATGGAGAACTACTAGGTCTAATCAATCCTCTATTTAGTAATTCCTCAACTTGATTTTGAATTTCTTTTTGCTCTATCTGGTTATGTTTGTATGGTGCTTTACAAGGTGGTTGTGTACCAGGAATTAAATCTATTTTGTGGTCTTCTAGACGTGAAGGAGGTAAACCAGGTGGTAGATCTTCTACAAAAAAATCTTTAAATTGTGCAAGAAATTCTTTATGCCTAGGGTGCATATGTTTTTCTTTAACTTGCAGTTCATTCACCCAAATTAGATAAGATTTACTAATTTTGCGTAATGTACGTTTAGCTTGAGTATGAGAAAGCAGTGGAAAAGCATTAGATGCATGCATACCATACAATGTAATATGTTTTCCTTGAAATTGGATATTAATTGAATGTGTGGAATAATCTATATCAGGGTTATGCTGATGACGCCAAGGCATACCTAAAATAATATTACTAGACTGTAATGGTACAACTAGAAAATTCCTTCTTTCAATATATTCACCAATTTGAATTTCTAAATCATGCACCTCTTGTGTTCCATTATACCTTGTGCCTAAGAATGCTTCTTTAATGCGATAATGCATAGGAACAGTTTGTAATTTCAATTCTTTCACTAACTTTGCAGAAATAAAATCATGAGTACTACCATCATCATGCAAAATTATCATTTCTTTTCCATGCACTAAACATTTCATTGTCAATAAAGAATGTGGAGTTGGCATACCTGGTAAAGTATCTGAAGGAGTAGTAATGTCGTCTTCATCTTTCGTGAAATCAGACATTTCTTCATGTTCTTCATCTTCCATTGCTCTAAGATAGTTGATATGGACAAGTGGCTTCTTCCATTGGCAATTGGCTGCTAGATGTCCAGGTTAGTGGCATTTGTAACACACTATAGGTTTGGCTTTAGATACATTGTTTGCAATGGCAGGAAGTCTAGGAATATTAGGATTTGGCTGTGAAGTTGGCTTAGGGTTTTGATTGGTATTCGATGGTAAAGCATGTGGTTTTGTCCAAGTCTTACGGAAAGATGATGAAGGAAAATGACCTTGATTAAATCTTCTAAAATTTGAATTGAATTGCTTAGATCCATAGTTACCATTGGCTTGAAATTGCTGTGGATGCTTGTCTCTTCCTTGAAGCTTGTCTTCAGTGTCATGAGCTAAAGAAATTGCGTCTTCAAGAGTTGCAGGCTTGAACATATTGACTTCAGCGTAGTAATGCCCAAGTAATCCAGACATATACTTGCGCTTGTGAGTCGCTTTAGGTATGTCTTCAAGCATGCGTAACTGGAGTAATGCATTCCAAAAGCGTTCGATGTACTGAGGAATAGGCTCACAATCTCTTTGCTGAAGAAGGTCCCATTGCTTTATGGCTTTTTCATGGAATTGTGGAGGAAGGAAATTCTGCATAAACTTCTTCTTGAAATTCTCCCAGGTAGTGGGACAATCTAAACTCTTACGAACCACGGTCCACCAAAGAGATGCTCTATCCACTAAATGATTAGTGACACACTTGATTTTATCTTTTTCTACATATGTTTCCTCATGAAAGTAATCATCAAACTGACTGATGAATGCAAGAACGGTTTTTCCATCTCGAGTGCCATTGAAAGTATGGAATTTGAAATTTCTTTTACTTATCTTTGTTTCTTTGTGGATGGATTGAGCTTCGAGAGTCGCATCGATGGTACGTCGGATAAGATCTTCAGATTGTGGTTTCTCTTTGTCAGTAGTCGATCTTTGAAAATTAGCCAATTGAACTTGCAATGCTTGTCGAGCTCGTCGTTCTTCATCCAATTGCATCATAATTAAGTCCAGCTTTTGCTCCATTGTAGGTTCAGGTAGATCGCCTTCAGCCATTAAATCATCCATATGTGGTTTCGTCATCCTACAAAACTTCAAAAGACCTCACACTCTCAAAATTCAATTAGCGGGATGAGCGTAGCTCAAGATCGGGTGTACAAGGCTTATATATTTTTGTGTGTGGCTTTCACAATCTTCGTCTTTGGCTATTGTGGGATTTGTAATCTTTGAAAAATTTACGTTTTGACCTTCTGCATGTGCTGAAACTGGTTTAACAAGTCTGCATATGCGAACAATACCTTCGACAGAACAACTTTGCAGTTCGGCGCTTCTGCGCAGGAACAATCCTTCTAGGAGTTTTGATCACAAGTCAGTTCTGACTTCAGGTGACTTGACTGACTTGCAGAGTTGTAGATTTACGAAACTTGATCAACTTGATAGATTTACGTGACTGTTGACTAACAGAACTTGCAGGATAAGTAACTTTGATCTTGAAGAGTTGGGGAGCCTTAGTAAACTTAGTTTACTAAGAAGCTTTTAGCTTCTTTAACAGTCGCCGATTTTTAGGACATGAATATGTCATCGGTGGAATTTTCATCGCCCTGCACTATCGCCGTTCTTCAACGATTATAATTTATAAGCTTCTTTAAGCTTATACTAAGCTTATTAAGCTTATTAAGCTTACTTAAGCTTTTAAGCTTATGGATTTTGAAGACTTATCTCTCTGTTTGTTGACAACTTGAAGAAGAGGATGTAGGAGTGGTCCTCCATCGTTGCAGGCCGGTCCTGATCAGAGGCTGGAAACAGAGGTTCTTGACTGCCAGGAATCTACCCGTATTGACTGTTCGCGATGAGATTGACCGTAGAGCTCGATCGTTCTAGGAGCTCCGCCTTCGCACACGATGGGTAACGATTGGAAGCTCTCGATCTCAGCTTCGCTCTGATACCACTGGTGCGCAGATCGGATGTCGTATGCTTGCGTAGTGAATGCCGGAAGGTCCCTAAGAACAAAATAACTCTACTTTTTGCACAAAACTCAAGGTAAAAAGCATGCACGACATGAACAAGAGACCAATTGGGTGCAATCTCCCCCCATGCCTTGTGTGAGCACTCTAGAAAGCATGTATTTTATGTATTAATCATCTTCAAGCTCAAATAATAGCCCAAATTACAAAATAGCACGCTTTTGGCTTTTGAGTTTGCTTTAGCACAAAATAGAAATAAATCTAATGGGCGGGCACCCAAAGAGTTAGGCATACCCAATACAATGTCCAAATACAAATATCATAATCGTGCGCCTATGCGCATACAAAATAATAAATAAATATCCAATGCCTCAATAAATAGGCGCGACAAAATATAGGCGCCATGCCTAAGGTATGCGCCCATCAAAATATAAGTGATAACTCGAATACTCGCTATCCTCCAATGCTTTCCTCCGCCACTACTGCTATCTCTACACATCAACTGAAGCATTCACAATCGTTAGTAAAATAATACAATTAAACCGACAAAAGTGAATACCTAGCAGTCTTTAGCTACATAAATAAATCAACTGGTTAGAAATCAATCCTAACCTTAATTTATTACGAGTGCGCATTCTAAACTCATAAACGTTTATTAATTTAATATGTATTTTACGGAATCACCCGCTATGGAATCACCCATGTACACACTAAATTAATGAAATGCCCGAAAAGGATAGGCGTCCCCATCAACTTCTTGCACAAAGAATCCACTTTGTGTATGAGCCCCGGTCAACAAAGTTTACGGAATCCACTGTGGCACGGAATCCACCGTGAAATATGCCTCCTGGCATCAGGCAATCATTTTCTGACTCCTTTTATGATCCGAGATACTTTGGCCAATTGGATTCTTGGCACTCCAGCCCCACCTTGAGTTGTGACTAATTCCCTTTCAGAGTTTCGAAAGGAAACTTGACCCTTTCCATAATGAATGTGGGCGTCATTAGGCTTAAGCCAATCCATTCCGAGTAGACACTCGTGGAGACCTAAATTCATGACTTTTAATTTGACCGAAGTCTTCTTTCCTCCCAGAAAGAATTCCACCTTAGCAGTTTGCCTGGTACAAGTAACCTCACGACCATTTGCCAATTCCACAAGCAAGGTAGGTGCTTCTATTGTGGCTATTCCTAATCTTTTTGCACAAGCTGGTGAGATAAAGGAATGTGTACTTCCACAATCAATCAAGGTCTTGAAACTTTTACCTTGATAGTCCGACGGTGTCTGAATCACCGAGAACTGGTGATTCGGGCCTTTCTTGTGTAGAGCGGCATGGATTGTCGCCCTATCAAACTTTGCTTCCATGGTCAGATCTTCCTCTTCTTCTTCTTCACACATTTGCCTATTGGCAACACAGGCAGTTCTTCCTCTTCCTCCGGTAGCAGCTCCTTGACCATGGCCCATTCATTGCAAAGGTGCTTGGCGATGTCCTCCACCGAGCTTGGGACATTGCCTCTTGAAGTGACTGCGCTCATTGCAGTGGAAACATCGGAGGTTTCGGCCATTACTTTGAGTAGGAACAAAGTTGTTGACGTTTTTCGTCCTTGCTTACTTTCTTTGTTCCTGATTATGACCTTGAACTCTCTTTATCTGAGGTCTAAATGCTCCTCTGTTCGGGTCACTATAAGACCAAGTTTTGTTACCCCTTGGTCTAGACTGCACCTCCTGAATTATAGGCGCCGCTCGAATGAGTGCGTCTTGAAGATCTGATGGACGCATAGATTCAAGACGGGTATTTACTGGTGGATTTAAACGCGCACAAAATTTGGACACATGCTGTGTCATATCCATATGTGGTGCATACTTTAGAAGTGAGACAAATTTAGAACAGTATGCGTCAAGCGTGAGCCCTAGCTGTTTTAGCTCGTAGAACTCATTCATTTTCTGCGTGCGATATGCAGGTGGTAGGTATCTTCCTTGCACGGCTTTCTTTAGCTTCTCCCAGGTGACGGATCCCTCCGCGATCCCTTGATCCCTGCACCATTGCTTCCACCAAAGCCTGGCTTCGCCGGTGAGCTTTAGCTTGGCGAGTATAGCCTGATTGGCGGGTGCAGTACCAGTTGCTTCGAAGTAATCCTCCATGGATTCAATCCAAATTTCAGTATCAGCTTGAATGGACCTGCCTCTCTCGTCAAACTCGGGCGGTTTAATCTGTTTGAGAAGAAACTTCTTTTCCTAGATTATAGCAGTACTTGATATAGGAGGCGAACTAGGAACCTGTACCTGGCGTTGTGCCTGGATAAAGGTTTCTTAATGTTATTATACGATAATCGTTATTGATTTATATTACATCTTCAATTCTGCTATTACGTAAGCAATGTAGCTACTTAACTTTTTATCAATTCTCATGCACAATCAAACATTGATAAAAGGAAATCTTATTCGTATTTATATGGGCATAGCCCTTTCGGAATACAATGTTTCTTGCGATCATAAGCCAACTGTTACATTTATTTTGGGGAGAAAAAAGTTGTATTACATTTATCTACAGGAACTCTATAATAGTATGGTTTCGGGTCATGGATCTTTAGGAATCAGTAAGTCATTGGAAGTTCAGGGTATCCTTTCCATTGGAATCCATTCTTCTCATGGCAGCCCAACACTTTAATCTTGTTGGCGGGGATTACACGGGTTACTTCCTCATATACATATGAGTTCATCTCAACCCTTTGACCTCGAATATGTAAAGTTGAGTTTATGTGAGCTTCCACAAAAATGAACAGCTTCACGACTTTCAGGTCTTCCAAACACTTGATCCTTTTTAGGTTGGTTTGTAGGTAAGCAAACCGGTGGGCGGCTATATAGTAGATTCCTGAGGCACCCATCCATCTTCGTTCCATGTACAAAGGTGATGGATTATAGATTTGCTCTAGGATGTTCATCATCCCAACCCTTTGTCGATAATGCAGAGAATGCATTGCAGTCATAAACATGACTTGAAATACCAAGAACTTATTCCACGCTTCGTAATTCTGCAAGATAGCATTGAAGGTAAGGAAATGTTTGGAACATCAACATTTGCTTTACTTCATCTTATTGAGATTTCATAAAAACATTTCCGTTGTTGGTCGGCTCTGATATCAATTGTAACGTGTCCACTTGTATATTCAGGACACGTCTCAGCAGTCCATCGAAAAGGATGTCTAGAAAGCTCCGCCCGGCACTTCCATGGAATGTTACGGGGTTTGCGATCTAGGGCTTTCCACTTCTGCCACATAGTGGAAGTATTTCGGCCGTTCCCACTTAGGATCGACTTGAATTAGGGTTTTCCTTATTGGTCATTTCCTAACAGCAACTAGCATCGGACCCAAGCGAACTACTTTACGCAGAAACGCTAGGTCCGAAGCGGATTCACGCTGCACTTGGTTCAAGGAGAATGGGAAACGAGAGGCATGCAAAGCTCAACCTCTCTGCCATAAGGCATAGTCCCATTCCGTTCCCCTAAAATAGTGTAAATCGGGTTCAATCATAACTCTAGGTCAACGCTTTTGTTGTTCGTGTTCTTTGATGATTTTCCTACTGTCCATCGTGATTTGAGAAAAGTTCCTAGCCAACTGGGACCATCCATCCGTAGGACGGACCTATGGCCCATCCTGCGCACTTTCCTCGGGTTGTTTTAGTTATTTAATTACCTAACACATTAGTTGGACATGTAACAACCAACTTCTTTAATTAACCCATTAGGCACTGGTTCTTTCACATAATCTTATCACTTAACATAGAAAAATAATATTAGACAAGTTCGTTATTAGCAGGTCATCATATTTATCTTTGAAATACAAAGAGTCCAGCCCGTAGCCTTATCCACAATCCGCTCGAAGGCTATCCAGCAATCCACAGGGATCACTAATCCAAGTTCCGCCAGTAGACTAGTATGCAGGCCTTGAGATCCAATCCCGAGTCACGTTACCCTCTTGTGCAGGGCTCGGAAGGCGAGGGATTTACAGCCAGAGCCCCCTCTGGCACCCAAGCGTCCTATTTCTCCAAGTAGCACTCAACAGAGAGACCTCTCGCGGCGGGTTCGGTCCACTTTCTCGGCGCGGTCAACAACCCCCTTGGTTAGGGTCAGGCACGCAGTCGGGGGTAACTGAAGCTGCCTCTCCCTTCAGGCCTTCAACCTGAAGTATAGATATCCATTTATCTTTTAATTCATTGATCAAACAAAGCCAAACAATGCTCTAAAATCTGTAGCAAGCACAAACATTTTCATTGATCGTTTTTGTTGGCAAACTGCTAAGAAATGAATCCTTCCTTTCGAATGCATCCAGCACTCGATCCGGGATGACTTGCAACTAGGCAAGATCCCCTATATCTTGGGTTAGGGGGTACCCTATTAACCTGACTTGGTCAATCCTTAAGTTCATTGGTTATTTCGGTTTATCGGTTGGTCTTTAGTTTCCAATCAATCTTCCTTACTCAAGAAGGATACCAAATTAGGATGATTATTCATTCTTTTGCAAGATAACTTGTGTAAGAACCGCCAACCTCATTGCGAGAATTTGGCCATTTTCTTGTGATCCAATCACAAGATCATATGACTCCGCACTTGCCGTGCAAGTGTCGCATCGAACTATGAGACTTATTCTACTCATTGAATGGAGTCATGAACTCATCTGTTCCTGATTATATTAGACTGATGTTGTTAGACCTAGGGTTTCCAAGTTCCTCCTTGTAAGAATCTTAGGGACAAACCCTAGTTCACCTTCCAAATATGTTGCACTATCCCCTCATTTCGGCGAAAAGTGGCCAAGTATTTAAGGTATAGGAGTTTTCAATTTAGCAATGCGTAGCGATTAGGTTACGTATTAATTTCTAGTGAATTTATTATAATTTAACTCATTCTAAATGAGTACTTCGCGGTTTTTAGATTCATGCCAATTTGTTTACTCTAGAAGATAGCTATGTTATCATTTCATAAACATATGACTCGTTGTCTATGCATAAATTAATCTTTCAACCCTAACTCGTCTATTTAAGTTTAGGCATAGATAAGGTTGATTTCAACTAATCTTCCTATAACTTGCGAATAAAATTTATGCTAAACAAGCAACCTTTTTCTTGATAATCTATGCAGTTGTGACAAACGATAATTCCTAGAGTTTATGTATAGTAAGAATCATTTCATGCTTGCACTTTCCATGATGATTCATTGCGAAGGGGATATGGGTTAATAGTGCGAGATGCAGTTTATACTTCTAGGCTTAACGAAGTATACTATTTTAATGGGTAATAATCTAGCTTATAATTCATTTCAATGCATAAAGCTATTTGCTAGACATGCATTTATGCTTTCCTTATTTTGCATGTTTCATTAAAAGTATTAATGACTAAGTTCCTACATCGTGAACAACTAGGATAAAAATATATCCTATTTCTAATAATTAACCTTGCATGATTAAATTACAACAATATCAAATAAAAATTAGGAAGGAAAACCTAGGGTTGGGGTGAGATGTCCACGTGGATGCCCGAAGACGACCCTCCCACGGCAGCGCATTGGACTTTCTTAGGAGGCATCGCAATTGTAGTCTTTCGGACGTGGAAGTAGCTTTACAATTCCTCTTTCGAATTCCACCGTTCGCTCCCTTGCACCGTCTGCCAAAGGTAGATTTAGAAGGCTTCCTCGAGGCTTTTGAGTGAAAGGAAGGTGTCAAACGACCCTCAACATTCCTCTTTGTTTTACGTGTGGGAAAAGAAACAAGGTGTACGAGAGTTCCAAGGGGTATTCTTGCATGGGCCAAGGGAAGGACTAAGGTAAAATTATCTTGGGGAAAATGGGCCCTATAGAATCTTAAGGGAGAACTTCAAGGAAAGAAAGAAGAAAAAAAAAAGTATCCTTTAAAGCTATACCTTTTGGAATGAGGGAAAGGCCTAAGGGCCTTTAAAGACAAACTCGGGAGGGGGAGGGGGTAAACCTAAAACCCATAAGAAGGAGACTAAGAGAGATTAAACACGGGGGGGTGATTCCAATATCCACGAAAAAGGGGCTTAAGGGTTTATAAAACACGGAGGGGGGTGGGTTCCAAGGCCCAGGAGAAAGGGGGCTTATAGGGGTTAAAACCGCGAGGGGGGGGCGGGGGGGACTAAGGGCCTTTAAAGACAAACTCGGGAGGGGGAGGGGGTAAACCTAAAACCCATAAGAAGGAGACTAAGAGAAATTAAACACGGGGGGGTGATTCCAATATCCACGAAAAAGGGGCTTAAGGGTTTATAAAACACGGAGGGGGGTGGGTTCCAAGGCCCAGGAGAAAGGGGGCTTATAGGGGTTAAAACCGCGAGGGGGGGGGGGGGGGGGGGAGGTTTCAAAAGGCATAAGAAGGGGCCCTTGGAAGGTTTTATGACACGGGGGTGGGGTGGGGGGGTGAAAGGGGTTTCAAGAGGCATAGGAAGGGGGCTTATGAGTTTCAAAAAGGACATTCGGGGGGGGGGGGATAGTAATCCCAAAGGAAAGGGGCGTAAGAGCCACTTAGAAGCTTTAGAGCTTCTGCATACATGTGGGCAGGGGGGGTATCTAGCCATTCGACGGCGACTTCAAGCGACAGCGGCGGTTCGACAGCTCTCGTCCATGCAGAGGCAGCAGTTCACTCAAGCCCTCTCTCTCTCTCACGTCGACTGCTCAGTGTGGCAACAACACTCCCTTTGTCTTTTGTCCCTCCTTTGTCCTTTCGTCCCTTCATGGCCTAGTTTAAATAGGAGGGGAGGGGGGATCCTCCGTCTCTTACACAGCAGCATGCATGGCCCCAGCACGTACATGGGCACCAGCGTGCTGCATTCTGTGGCTTCCCTCCTTCCCCTCCAGCGCGACGTCGGCTGGGGGAGAAGGGGGGGATTTTAAAAAAATTGCTTTTATTTTATTAAAAATGTTTATCTGTTCAAAATTGTTACATTGAATCTCACCTGCAATCCTTGATCTATCATTTGACCAACCAATGCTAAGTTCTTAGTTATTGTGGGCACATAAAGTACATCACCAAGCTTGTTCTCAATCCCATCTTTAGTAACAAGTGGCACACTACCAATATGAGTAATTTTATGTAAAGTATCATCACCAGTGGCAACATATTCCTCATTCTACATTTGCTCCTTACTATCAAACCACTTAGCACGATTAGTCATGTGGTTTCTAGCTCTTGAATCCAAAAACCAGTCATTCTCATAAAGAGAGTGAGTCATGCTCCTAAGCACATACTCCATAGCAAATAGGTGACCTCTAGGAGATCCACCTCTAGGTCCATACCCTGTACCACCATAAGTGCCTGCATAGTGGCCATATTGGGTCCTTCCACGACCCCTATACATGGCATTTTGTTTATGATAACAATCCCTCTCAAAGTGACCAAACTACCCACAATAATGACAAGTGCCATCTCTCTGTGAAGAAGGACTAGACCATCCTCTACCTCTAGGGAAAGATCTCCCCCTGCCTCTATGCATGAAGTCACCATGACCAAAGTTACCTCTTCAACGAGCAAAACCATAAGTACTACGACCAAGTGAAGAGCCTCTAGCTCTAGATGAGTTGCCACGACCTCTCTGGTGATAGAAAACACTGTCTCCACTTGCATTTTTGTCACTACTTGATGCCAGGAGGCATATTCCACGGTGGATTCGGTGAGGTTTTACGGTGGATTCCGTAAACTTAGATGACCGGGGCTCATACGCAAAGAGGATTCTTTGTGCGAGAAGTTGATGGGGACGCCTGTCCTTTTCGGGCGTTTCATTAATTTAGTGTGTACATGGGTGATTCCATAGCGGGTGATTCCGCAAAATGCATATTAAATTAATAAACGTTTATGAGTTTAGAGTGCGCACTCGTAATAAATTAAGGTTAGGATTTATTTCTAACCAGTTGATTTATTTATGTAGCTGAAGACTGCTAGGTATTCACTTTTGTCGGTTTAATTGTGTTATTTTACTAACGATTGTGAATGCTTCAGTTGATGTGTAGAGATAACAGCAGTGGCGGAGGAAAGAATTGGAGTCTAGCGGATTTTCGACCTTTGGACTATATTTTGATAGGCGCCACGCCTACATTTTGTTATGTCTATAGAGACATCGATTATTTATTATTATTTTGTATGCGCTTATGCGCCTGGATATGTTATTTCTATTTGGACATTGAGATTGGGCGTGCCAAACTCAATGGGCACCGTCCATTAGCTTTATTTTCCTATTTTTGGTAGAAAGCAAACTCAAAAGCTAAAAGCTTGTCATATTTTTGTAATTGGGCTATTTTTGAGCATAAAGATTGGAAATATACATTAAATACATGCTTTGTGAAGCGCTCACACAAGGCATGGGGGAGATTGAACCCAATTTGTCTCTTGTCTCATGTCGTGCTTGCTTTTACATGGGTTTTTGTGCTAAAAAGTAGAGTACTTTGTTCTTGGGGACCTTCGGGAATTCACCACGTGAGCTATCTGCGTCCGATCTGTGCACCAGTGGTATCAGAGCGGAGCAGAGATCAAGGGCTTCCAATCGCTACCAATCTCGGGCGAAGGCGGAGCTTCAGGAACAAACGGCCTCTACAGTTAATCTCGTCGCGAACCGTCGATACAGGCAGACTTCTGGCGATCAAGAACCCCTATTTCCACTGTCAGATCGCGAAGGACCAATCTCTGTCGGCGGAGGACCACTCATCAATTCTCTTCATCAAGTCGTTGCAAACAGAGATAAGATTTCTTCTTAATCAAGTTTAGTTTGACCTTAAAGCTTAGTCTTAAGCTTAAGAAGCTTTATAAGCTTCAAATCTTCAAATCGATCAGCAAGAGGAGCCCCCGAAAATCACGCGCGGAAAAAAAAAACGGACCCCCCCCCTCATGATAAAAAACGGCGGCCTCTGTGTTGAATCATTAAGCTCTCTAAGCCTAATCTTTAATACAAAGCTTAAATCATTAAGCTTCCTCTGCAAGTCACACAGATCTGACAAGTCGATAAACTCCGGGTCCTGCACTCCAGAAGTCAAGTTCAGTAAGTCACTTGGAATCAAGTACTGCAAGTTCTGCAAGTCGGCTAAGTCCAGCAAGTCAACAACCCTGCAAGTCTGTTAAGTCTGCAACTCTGCAAGTCAGACTAAATCAGAACTGACTAGTGCTTAAAACTCATAGAAGACTTGTTCGTTTGCAAAAACTCAGAACTGGAAAGTTGTTCGCAGCAAACGGAGACAGAAATATTGCAGAATTTCTGAAAATTGAAGAAGAAAATACCCAAAAAGACATAGCCTTGTAACCCCAAATTTGAGCTACGCTCATCCCGCTAACTGATTTTGAGTGAGAAAGGTTTGTTGAGTTTTACAGGATGACTACTCCACATATGGATGATCCTATGGCTGAAGACGACCTACCCGAGCCTACCATGGAACAAAAGCTGGATCTTATCATGCTGCAATTGGAAGAAGAGCGAAGAGCTAGGCAAGCCTTGCAAGCGCAATTGACAAAGCTACAAGGAGCGTCCACTGATAAAGAAGAACCTCAAGCTGAAGATTTGATTCGCCGTACCATCGACGCCACTCTTGAAGCACAAACCATTCGCAAGGAATCCAAGATAAGTAAACGAAGTTTCAAGTTTCGCACTTTCAATGGCATAAGAGAAGGAAAGACTGTTTTATCATTCATTAGCCAATTTGATGACTATTTCCATGAGGAAACTTATCCTGAGAAAGATAAAATCAAGTGTGTTACTAATCATCTGATAGATAGAGCATCACTTTGGTGGACTGTAGTCCGCAAGAGTATAGAATGTCCTGCTACATGGGAAGATTTCAAGAAGAAGTTCATGCAAAATTTTCTACCACCGCAATTTCATGAGAAGGCAATCAAGCAATGGGATTTACTTCAACAGCGCGATCGTGAGCCTATTCCACAGTATACAGAGCGTTTTTGGAATGCACTCCTACAGCTACGCATGCTTGAAGACGTACCAGAGACAACCCATAAGCGGAAGTACATGTCTGGACTTCTTGGACATTACTATGCTGAGGTGAATATGTTCAAGCTTGCTACCCTTGAAGACGCCATCTCCATAGCCCACGACACTGAAGATAAGTTACGCGGAAGAGATCGACGACCACAGCCATTCCAAGCAAACGGTAATTATGGATCTAAACAATTCAATTCAAATTTCAGAAGGTTTAATCCAGGTCGTTTCTCATCACCATCTTTCCGCAAGAATTGGCCTAAACCACCTGCATTACCATCCCCTGTCAATCCAAATCCTAAGTCTATTCCACAATCAAATCCAAATATACCCAGACTCCCAGCCATTGCAAATAATGTGACCAAAGCCAAGCCCATCGTATGCTACAAGTGTCACCAACCAGGGCATCTCGCAGCAAATTGTCATTCAAAGAAGCCATCAGCACATATCAACTACCTTGGAGCTATGGACGAAGACGAGCATGAGGATATGCCGGATTTCACTGAAGAAGAAGATGATCCTACTACTACTTCCGACACTTTACCAGGTATGCCTACTTCACATTCATTGTTGACTATGAAATGTATGGTGCATAGAAAAGAAAGAACTATACTGCATGATGACGGTAGTACGCATGACTTTATTTCAGCAAAATTGGTAAAGGAATTGAAATTGCATACAGTACCTACGCACTATCGCATAAAAGCTGCATTTTTAGGCACTAGGTACAATGGCACACAAGAAGTTCAAGATTTAGAAATTCAAATTGGTCCATATATTGAAAGAAGAAATTTCTTAGTTGTCCCACTACAGTCTAGCGACATTATTCTAGGAATGCCATGGAGACACCAACATAATCCCAATATAGATTATTCCACACACACAATGAATATAAATTTTCAAGGAAAATCTATTACATTATTTGGTATGCATGCATCTCATATGTTTCCACTGCTTTCGCATACTCAAGCAAAACGTGCACTACGCAAGAACACTAAATCATATCTCATTTGGGTGAATGAATTACACGCAAAATAAAATCATATGCACCCTAGGCATAAGGAATTTCTTGCATATTTTAAGGACTGTTTTGCAGAAGACCTACCACCAGGTTTACCTCCATCACGTCCAGAAGACCATAAAATTGACCTAATACCTGGCACACAACCACCTTGCAAAGCCCCATATAGGCACAATCAAATAGAGCAAAAAGAAATCCAGAGTCAAGTAGAAGAATTACTAAATCGAGGCTTAATTCGACCTAGCAGTTCTCCATTCGGTGCACCTGTGCTCCTAGTCAAGAAAAAGAATAATACTTATCGGATGTGTATTGACTACCGAGCATTAAACAAGATCACTGTAAAGAATAGATATCATATACCTAGAGTTGATGACCTTATGGACAAACTGCAAGGATCTTCTATATTTAGTAAAATTGACCTTAAGTCTGGATATCATCAGGTGAGGCTAGATAGATCCGACATATTTAAGACTGCATTCAGGACACAGTTTGGCCATTACGAATTCTTAGTTATGCCATTTGGATTAACTAATGCACCTGCTACTTTCAGTAGAATGATGAACCGCATTTTTCTAAAATATCAATATTGTGTGATTGTTTTCTTTGATGATATTTTAGTGTTCAGTCAAAGTGAAAAAGAGCATTATGAGCATTTATCATTAATTTTTCAATTACTGAAAGAAAATCAATTGTTTGCAAATCCTGACAAGAGTGAATTCTTTAAGACAGAAATAGAATATCTAGGCCATATTGTATCAAAAGAAGGAATTAAAGTTGATCCTAAGAAAATTGATGCAATATTGCATTGGCCTATTCCTAAAAATGTACATGAATTACGCTCATTCCTTGGTCTTGCTAGTTTCTATAGGAAGTTTGTACGTAATTTCTCCTTACTTGCTTTACCACTGACCAAACTTCTTAAGAAAGGCATTGTTTATCAATGGACTGAAAACCAGCAGAAATCCTTTGATTTACTCAAACGTGCATTGACCAATGCCCCTGTTCTACAATTGCCTGACTTTAACAGACCATTCTTTCTAGTTGTGACCGATGCTAGCGGATCAGGAATAGGAGCCGTGCTTATGCAAGACAACCATCCAATAGCATATTCTAGTTCTAAGCTGAAACCCTCTGAGCTTAAATATTCCACTTATGACAAGGAACTCTTAGCAGTTGTCCAAGCATTAAAACAATGGAAGCATTATTTAATGGGTTCCGAATTCATGATAAAGACCGATCAGCAAAGCATTAGACATCTACTTAGCCAACCCCAAATTTCTGACCATCATATCAAATGGGCTTCATTCATTCAAAGTTTCCATCCTATCATTCAATACCAACCTGGAAAAGAAAATGTAGTTGCTGATGCATTGAGTAGAAGACCTGCAATTCATAACATTTCTATCATATCTTTTGATTCTTTGATTGCTATGAAAGACACATATCACCAGGATATTACTTTTCATTCTGATTGGCAAAAATTAGTTCAAAATAATTTCATTCCTGTTGATTCATTGTCATATAATGATGGATTCATGTTCTTTGAAAAGAGACTGTGTGTTACTATTCCATTCCGATCTTTTGTTTTAAATGAAATTCATTGTCCCCCATATCAAGGTCATAGAGGTATCATTTCTACATTACGCATGTTAACTGAAGATTTTTATTGGCCGCATATGGATGTAGATGTATCTAATTTTGTTTCTGAATGTTTGATTTGTCAAAGAATAAAAAGACATCATGGTAAACAGTATGGATTATTAATGCCTTTATCTATTCCATCTAAACCTTGGGAACATATATCTATGGATTTCATTACTGGCTTACCAAATACTAAATCTAACCATGACATGATTTGGACAATTGTAGATAGATTTAGTAAGCAAGCATATTTCATTGCATGTAAGAAAACTTTAACAGCATCACAAGCAGCACAGTTATTTTTGAAAACTGTTTTTACTAACCATGGATTGCCGAAAGTGATTATTTCATATAGAGATTCTAGATTTTGTAATAATTTTTGGATTACACTGTTTGCAAATCTAGGCACAAAGATTGATTTCTCATCTGCATTTCATCCAGAAACAAATGGACAAACAGAAGCCACAAATAGCACTATTCTAGATCTTTTACGTGCATACACTATCTCTAAACCTCAGACATGGGATACTCATTTGCATTTATTACAGTTTGCTTACAATAATACACCGCACACATCTAAAAAGAAAGCACCTTTCGAAGTTATTTATGGATATAGATTATCTACACCTGTTGCCTCTTTGTCTAATAGAATACAAAGTGCCGATGATATTGCTGTTATGCATAACACTATTTTTGATGAGGTCAAAGATATGATTGCTAAAGCCCAACAATCATATACCAAACAAGCCAACAAGAAAAGACAAGCCATGAATTTCAAAGTAGATGATTATGTTTGGCTTAGAATAGAAAAGCGTAGACTGCAAAGTGTAGATAGACATCCAGTTGTCAAATTAGCTCCTAGATTCTACGGACCATTTAGAATCATTCATAAGATTAATGACAATGCATTCAAGTTAGAACTGCCATCCCATTGGAAAATTCATAATACATTTCATATTAGTTTATTGAGACCATTTCGAGGACAATTACCTATCCATCCTGTCTATGAAAACCCACCTTTACTAGAAGAAGAAACTGAAATACTTGAACCAAAAGCCATTATAGACACTGACTACATGACCACTAGAACTGGCCGAAGGTATTCTAGATATCTAGTAAAATTTAAGAACCATCCTGTAGAGGAAGCACAATGGATGCACGCTAGAGACTTAAATGCTTTCCCCACTCTGTTAGCTCCACATTGAGCTAATAGCAATTGAGGTCAATTGCTATCCCACCCCGGGGGTATGATGCCAGGAGGCATATTCCACGGTGGATTCCGTGAGGTTTTACGGTGGATTCCGTAAACTTAGATGACCGGGGCTCATACGCAAAGAGGATTCTTTGTGCGAGAAGTTGATGGGGACGCCTGTCCTTTTCGGGCGTTTCATTAATTTAGTGTGTACATGGGTGATTCCATAGCGGGTGATTCCGCAAAATGCATATTAAATTAATAAACATTTATGAGTTTAGAGTGCGCACTCGTAATAAATTAAGGTTAGGATTTATTTCTAACCAGTTGATTTATTTATGTAGCTGAAGACTGCTAGGTATTCACTTTTGTCGGTTTAATTGTGTTATTTTACTAACGATTGTGAATGCTTCAGTTGATGTGTAGAGATAGCAGCAGTGGCGGAGGAAAGAATTGGAGTCTAGCGGATTTTCGACCTTTGGACTATATTTTGATAGGCGCCATGCCTACATTTTGTTATGTCTATAGAGACATCGATTATTTATTATTATTTTGTATGCGCTTATGCGCCTGGATATGTTATTTCTATTTGGACATTGAGATTGGGCGTGCCAAACTCAATGGGCACCGTCCATTAGCTTTATTTTCCTATTTTTGGTAGAAAGCAAACTCAAAAGCTAAAAGCTTGTCATATTTTTGTAATTGGGCTATTTTTTAGCATAAAGATTGGAAATATACATTAAATACATGCTTTGTGAAGCGCTCACACAAGGCATGGGGGAGATTGAACCCAATTTGTCTCTTGTCTCATGTCGTGCTTGCTTTTACATGGGTTTTTGTGCTAAAAAGTAGAGTACTTTGTTCTTGGGGACCTTCGGGAATTCACCACGTGAGCTATCTGCGTCCGATCTGCGCACCACTACTAGATGCATTCAATCCCAACTTGATTTCTTCTGTAGCAATCCAATAAGCTCCTCAAAGTCAAGCATAGAGCCTCCTCTAGCTGAAATAGAGGTATCCAAAGATTTGAAAGCCAGTCCAAGTCCGTTTAGTGTCACTGACACTAAATCATCATCATCAATAGGTGCATTAATGCATGCAAGGTCTTCTACAATTTGCTTGATTTCTGCCACGTAGTCATTGATATGGCGATTGCCTCTCCATGAACCATGTAATCTTTGCTTTAGTTGCATCTTACGAGCCTTTGTACCTATTCCATATATTTTTTCTATGATTTCCCATGCCTCCTTACAAGTATTTGCCTTTTTTATATGAGGAATCAATGTTTCTGAAATACATATGGAGATCCAATGCAAAACTTTCCTGTTCTTTCTTGTCCAATCCTTGTATGCTTTCTTTTGCTCTTCAGTTGGATGTTCAGAAACTTCTGGACATTCATCATCACCTGTTATGAGGTCCCATAGACCTCTACGCATCAAAAAAATTCTCCATCCTTTAAGACCAAACACTATAATTGTCTTTGGTCAAATTGTCTCCCACAATCTGAGCGATCTGTGATGTGTTAGACATTATGGCTACTGCGAATTCAGAAAAAAAACAGCAATACAAATTGTCCACAAACGATATTCAATAGTATGCCCAAATCCGGAACATCAATGGTCCAATCTAAGACCAAAAAGCATAAAAAATAGTCCAAAAATACATGTAAAAATAACTTCTAGCAATATGATTATCATACATTCAGTTCCCAACAAGAACCATCCAATTTGGATCCCAAATGGTGTCTATATGAAAAGATTGTCAGAAGGGTTATTTCGTCACCTAAAATGCATCATGGCATCATGACCCAAAATTACAAGTAAATCATTCAGTGTGGGTGTAGCAGAATGCTGTCCTTCTTGATTCTCTGGGATTGCTGTCATTGGTGATGACAATATTGGCCCAACTAAGCTATAAACATATTCAAACAAAGCCAAAGATTTCCCTCAGTTACTGTGTTAAAGCTCTGCTCTTGTCCCTACTCCTTCGTTCACGATGTAACAGACGACAGCCAAGCCAAACCTATCGTTAGTTACTCTGTTAGACTTCTAGACCTGCCTCCAGTTCATCATAGGAATCAACAAGTATCAGCTTGATAGTCTAACTGAGATATGGCTAATTAGATTAGAAAGAGACCCAAGCAAGTATTTCTCTGTGTCTTTACAACAACAGTTGAGAAGAGCCCTTGGCGATGTTCCTGGGTGTCTTGTGACCTTTGGTGAGAGCAGGATCAAGATCATTGCAGCATCTCCAAGCTAATCTCTGAGCTGAATTTTAGAAATATGGTTATTGTTCCTTCTCTTGCTTCGTTTCATGATCAATAGAAGCTCTTTGAAGAAGGATCGATGCAGGGATCAAGTTCTAGTACGATTGATCTCTTTTTGTGGGACTCTACTCCTCGCCTTACACCATTGAATGTGATCTTTGCATGATCATGCAGTATGATTTTCTTTTCTTTTTTTGTTTTGGCCTTGCGCTTTCTGGTAGCTTTCTGTGTCTTCGTTGCGAGGCACAAGATCTAAGGGCAACTAATCTAAAACAAGATCCATCTCTCTCTCTCTCCTCAAGAGTCCTTCCCTCTTGTTTTGCTCCTCCGTTTCCTCCTCATTCTGCTGCTTCCTCTTCTTCTTCTTCTTCTTCTTCTTCTTCTTCTTCTTCTTCTTCTTCTTCCTGTTGATACTCTTGGTATTGCTTTTATTCTGATACCCTCAAATTCTACTCTGATACCAAAATGATAAACTAAAGTGGAGGGAGTCCATGAGATAGATCAAATTAGAGGTCAAGAGCTCCATGTTATCTTCACCTCCATTATTCTTCTTCCATTCTCTAAGTCAACTACCACAAGTGGTATCCTCAAAAGATAGATACCCCAACTTAAGGACACTTTACATATGTTTCTATTTTAGATACATACATCCATAGGGTATGGCTTAGAATATGTCGTATTTATCAAAATTTTCTTCTCATAATAGAGAAATAAACCAATAGGTGTCAATTCTGAGTATTATTCTAAATTTTCTATTTCTTTATGCGAGTATTCTTTCATATCTTCTCTTTCTTTCAACCCCTTCTCTTCCGTCTACTCCACTCCTTGAATCTCCCTTCACCCCTGCTATCTCTTACCCCCGCGGTACCAAAAACGCTCTGATAGTGGTGAACCCGACGGGAAAGTTGGTAGAGCAGAGGTGTGTAAAGATGGGGGATTCTACAGCTTCAAGTGGTGGTGATGCTTTACAAGAAATATTTTCTTTATTACAGCAACAACAACAGCAACAATTGTTGTTACAACAACAAATGTAAACTCGATAGGAAGCAAAAAGAATAGACTCCTTGACCATGAATGCATTGCAGGCAGTGGGACAAGAATTAAAGCAGTTTAAAGGTCAAAATGTTTCGGCCTTCATCTAGTTGTATGAAGAAAAGATATTGTTTCATGGGATACTGCCATATGCATGGAGTCGGTATTTCTCCTGTTTGGCCATGCATGCTTTGCATGATCGAATTGATGAGTTACATAGAAGAGATGCTAATTGGGCAGCTTTTAAGAAAGCTTTGAGAGAAGAGTTTTTCTTGGAAGATGTAGGATTGGTAACTAAAAAGGCATTTATAGATTGGATTGAAAAGCCCAATAAAGGGTTGGCTGCTACAGCTTTCCTTCATGAATTTGAAAGTCGGTATGCGCAATTGTGTTCTGAAAAGCAGTAATCATTGGAGAGTTTGAAGATTGATTTGTTTTTGAAGATGAAGTTAAGATGGGGTATTTGCACCACAACTGCTAGTGCTCAGAAGGGGGCTGAAATTGCAGCTAAGGCGCCTGTAGCTATGGCAGAACAACTGGCTATACTTGTTGGTCCAGCTCTTAAAGGTGATACTGTGGATGAATTAATCAAAGGCATGCATGATTTGAGACTAAATTTGACAGAGATCTATGCAAAGGTTGAAAAATTGGATGTTAAGGTAGAAGAGAAGGCTTGGACAACAACCCAAAGATCGTATAAAGAAGGATACAAGAGGAGATGCATTTGGTGTGATAGTTTACAATATGAAAAGCAAGATTGTACAACTTGGAAGAAAAAAGGTTAATCTTTTGGAAAGATGGAAAAAACATGCAACAGAAATGGTCTTCCAATAGAGCCGAATTTTGGAAATGGTGGCATGCAGAAGAAGTTGAAAGATATGGCTGCAAGGATAACATTTTTTGCCACAGATACAGCCACATATGGGTTGAGAATTGAAAGGACTAATGAAGCTTGTAAAGGAAGCATGGCTAAAGCAAAATCTTGTGTTTGGATGCAAGCATTAGATTGCATGGAAAAGGGCAAAACAACAAAGTTTGAATTGGCTAATGCAAGTCAGAATATATGAGGGAGGACAAGATGGAGTGCACCAATGGACTCATTTTCAGCCTATGCTTATTTAGTTGAGGTTCATAATCAAGAAGCTCTTGTGGAAGAAAAGAGAAGAAGAGATGAGGACACTGCTGGTCCTTCCTCTTCATGCCCGTCTAAACGCATAACACAAAGTAAAATGGAGCAACAAAAAGAGACTGAAAAATCCATACATGAGCATGTTATGGATGATACATCTCAAGAGAAGAAACAAGAAGGGAAGAAAAGGGGCAAGCAGCCCAGTTATAGGTTATAATCAAATCTTGAGATTGCCACAAATCTTAAAAAAGTATTGGAAGATCACATACTTGGCAATAGAGTGTAATTCACACTTGGCGAAGTTCTTGGAATCGCAAAGCATGAATTTTATGATGCAATCATTGATATGTTGAAACGAAAAAGACAGTTTGATGGTGAAGTTTTGCAAGCATTGATGCACGTTGACAAAGTGAATGCAAGTGTGTTGTGTTCAATTAGGCTTTTTTGATTTTATGCAATTTGTGTGACTTAATGGAATGTAAGTAACAGCATTACTCAATGTCACCTGAATTATCAATAAAAAGTATGCATTTGATGATGCCATGCAATTCTTTCTCTCCCCCATTATATTTGAATGACTCTCTTAAATAGCCACTTGTGCCTACCTTTTTGAGGCTTGCTAGTGCTACTAGGGCCCTCGCTTTAACTTATGCTCTCATGACTAGGTCATACTTTTAGTTACCCTTTGGTAGGGTAGCCTCTCTCTCTCTCTCTCTCTCTCTCTCTCTCTCTCCATGTCATTATAATAACAATCCTTCGAGCTCAAACCACCTTTGTGACACTTGACTTTCCTAGAGAGGTTTTCACACATCATTTTCTATGTTTTGGTTTTTGGTTGTTTGTGTTTCTCTTAAATTTTTATTTTTCTTGTCTCTTTCTCTTTCATTTGAATGCCTGTGTTGCACTCAAATGCTACCTTCAAGTTCTATCTAGAAGGAATTTTCTATTCTCTCATGTTCATCTCTTTGACCTATTGTATCCTTCTCCTCAATCTCTCACTTTGGCCTCCTTCAATGTGTACCCTATCTTTAGACCTATTTGCAACTAGTTTATTCCAATCAACTTGAAAAGTAGATTCTTGGTGATAAGTATCTTTCATAGGGATAAGGGAATCAAATGATATCACAGAAATAATTTGAATTGTTGGTTTTCTACTCAAAGCATCAACAAAAACATTCTCTTTTCCAGGTTGATATTGTATAAGGGGATAAAAACTTTGAATAAAAGCAGCCCATTTGATGTGCCAGTCAGATATTTGTGGTTGACTAAGGAGATGTCTAATGCTTTGTTGGTCAGTTTTGATCATGAATTCAGATCCCATTAAATAATGTTTCCATTGACGTAAGTTTTGTACTACGGCTAACAATTCCTTGTCATAGGTAGAATATTTAAGTTCAGATGGTTTGAGTTTGCAGCTAGAGTAAGCTATGGGATGAGAATCTTGCATAATGACTGCTCCTATTCCAAATCCACTAGCGTCAATAACTACTAAGAACAATGGTCTATTGAAGTCAGGTAATTGTAATACAGGAGCATGAGTTAAAGCATGTTTCAGCAAATCAAAGGACTTTTGTTGATTGTCAGACCAATTATACACGATACCCTTCTTTAAGAGTTTTGTCAAAGGTAATGTAAGTAATGAGAAATTCCTAACACAAATTTTCTGTGAAAGCTAGCAAGACCTAGAAAAGAATGTAATTCATGCACATTTTTGGGTATCGACTGTTGAGAGAGAGAGAGAGA
The DNA here is from genome assembly GCF_053477565.2 of Lygodium microphyllum. Lineage (NCBI taxonomy): Eukaryota > Viridiplantae > Streptophyta > Polypodiopsida > Schizaeales > Lygodiaceae > Lygodium > Lygodium microphyllum. Next base: position 39,927,953 of record NC_141143.1, read on the forward strand.
GTACGAGAGAGATACACAAAACATGCTCCCAAAGAATGATTCATATTGATGTAGAGTTAGTATATATAGGTGATACCCAAGTCAAGTGAGAGATGATATATATAGTTGTAACATCCCCACTCAAACAAAGGTCTCTGGTTGCGAGTGAAAAAACCCTTGGGGAGAACAAGGGAAAAACCCGAGCCCCTACACATACCTACGATACAGAAATGGTTTACTATAAAGTTTTCTTGAATACAATGATACCTGCCTCAATCAGTGAGACAAGAACTTGGAACAATACCAAGTGCATGTCTTAATGAACTAAAGCGAGCTTCACTAAGAGCTTTTGTGAAGATGTCTGCAACCATTTGATCACTGGGACAATGCTTCACCATAATGGAACCTTTCTTGACTTCATGTCGAACATAATGATAATGAATAGCAATATGCTTTGATTTACTATGTTGTATATAATATTTGGTAAGACTAATAACACTTTGGTTATCGCATCGAAGAGGTGTACTAGATGATGAAGGATGTCCCAAATCTGCAAGTAGTTGTCGAAGCCAAACTAGCTCGCGAGCAAATAATGATACAGCAACATATTCGGCCTCAGTTGTAGAAACCGCAATACATCGTTGTTTCTTGCTGGACCAAGAAACCAAACATCCATTTAGAAAGAAACAATTCCCACTTGTAGATCGCATGGATAAGTGTGAACTTGCCCAATCAGCATTTGTATATCCAATAAGGTCAAGAGAAGTTGAAGAAGATAAAGAAGAATCCTCTCGATGACGATAAATAAGACCAAATTCCTTAGTACCCTTAAGGTACTTAAGAATACGTTTTGCAACACTCCAATGAATAGTGGAAGGGGAAGAAAGATACTGTCCCAAAAAATTAGCTGCAAATAAAATATCTGGTCTTTTGTTTAAACCAATAAATTGAAGACAACCAACAAGATTAGCAAAAGGTTGATGAATGGCTAATTCTTCATTGCGTATTGTAGATGTACCCTTGGTAGAGCTTGAAAGAATGGGAGTGTTGGCAAAGTGCGCATTTATCAACCCAAACTTCTTAACAATATCATTTATAAACTTTGTCTAGCGAAGAAGAAGAATGCCTTGTTGTCGGTGTCGTTGAACTTGAATACCCAAACAAGAATATATCTCACCAAGATCCACCATTGTGATACCATGTTGAGAGAGAGAGAGAGTACGAGAGAGATACGCCAAACATGCTCCCAAAGAATGATTCATATTGATGTAGAGTTAGTATATATAGGTGATACCCAAGTCAAGTGAGAGACGATATATATAGTTGTAACATCGACCAATTTAAAATTGCTTCTATTTTTTTAGGGTCGACTTTAATACCTTCTTTTGAAATAATATGTCCTAAATATTCAATTACTGTTTGGAAGAATTCACTCTTTTCTAGATTAGCATATAATTGATTGTCTTTTAATAACTTAAAACTAAAGACAAATGTTCATAATGCTTATTCTCATTTTTACTGAAAACTAATATGTCATCAAAGAAAACAATGACACAACGTTGATGTTTCAAAAATATACGATTCATCATATGATAGAATGTGGCTGGTGCATTAGTTAAACCAAAAGGCATAACCAAAAATTCATAGTGTCCAAATTGTGTTCTAAATGCAGTTTTGAATATATCAGATTTGTCCAATCTTACTTGATGATATCCAGATTTAAGATCTATCTTACTGAATATAGCAGATCCTTGTAGCTTGTCCATAAGATCATCTACCCTAGGAATCGGGTATCTATTCTTAACAGTAATTTTATTTAGGGCATGATAATCAATGCACATGTGATAGGTATTATTTTTCTTCTTCACTAATAAGACAGGTGCACCAAATGGAGAACTACTAGGTCTAATTAATCCTCTGTTAAGCAATTCGTCTATTTGGTTTTGAATTTCTTTTTGTTCAATTTGGTTATGTCTATATGGTGCTTTACATGGTGGTTGTGTTCCAGGAATTAAATCTATCTTATGATCTTCAGGACGTGCAGGTGGTAATCCAGGCGGTAAATCAGCAGCAAAACAATCTTGGAATTGGGAAAGAAATTGTATATGCCTAGGATGCATCTGGTTTTCCTTAGCTTGAATTTCATTCACCCATATTAAATAGGATTTGCTACTTTTACGTAATGCACGTTTAGCCTGAGTATGAGTAAGCAATGGAGAATTATTGGAAGTGTGCATTCCATGCAGTGTGATTTGTTTTTCCTGAAAAAAAAAATTAATTGAATACGTAGAATAATCTATATCAGGATTGTATTGATGACGCCAAGGCATTCCTAAGATAATGTCACTAGACTGCAAAGGTACAACTAAGAAATTTCTTCGTTCAGTATAATCACAAATTTTAATTTCTAAATCATGCACCTCTTGTATTCCATTATATCTCGTACCTAGGAATGCAGCCTTCATGCGATAAGTGTAGAAACAGTATGTAAATTCAATTCTTTGACCAATTTTGCAGAAATAAAGTCATGTGTGCTCCCATCATCATGTAAAATAGTCTTTTCTTTACCATGCACAAAACATTTCGTTGTTAATAAGGAATGGAGAATTGGCATACCTGGCAAAGTATCGGAAGTAGTACCAATGTCGTCATCATCTTCCGTAAAATCCGACATCTCTTCACGTTCTTCATCTTCTATTACTCCCAGATAATTGATATGAACAGATGGCTTTTTGGATTGACAATTGGCTGCTAGATGTCCAGGCAGATGACAGTTGTAACAAACTATGGGTTTTGCTTTGGATACATTATTGGTAATGGCAGGAAGTTTAGGAATGTTGGGATTTGACTGTAGAGATGGCTTAGGGTTTGGATTTGTGTTTGATGGCAAGGCAGGTGGTCGTGTCCAAGATTTACGGAATGAAGATGAAAGAAAACGACTTTGATTGAATCTTTAAAAATTTGAATTGAATTGTTTGGAACCAAAGTTACCATTAGTTAGAAATTGTTGTGGTCGCTAATCTCGTCTGCGAATTTTGTCTTCAGTGTCATGGGCCAAGGAAATTGCATCTTCAAGGGTTGTTGGCTTGAACATATTGACCTCCGCATAAAAATGTTCAAGTAGACCAGACATAAACTTGTGTTTATGAGTTGCTTCAGGTACATCTTTGAGCATTCGTAGTTGCAATAGAGCATTCCAGAAATGCTCAGTATATTGTGAAATAGGTTCGCGATCCCTTTGTTGTAGGAGATCCCATTGTTTGATTGCTTTTTCGTGGAATTGAGGTGGAAGGAGATTCTGCAAAAATTTCTTTTGGAAAGTCTCCCAGGTAGTGGGGCAATCAATGCTTTTACGGACCACAGTCCACCATAATGATGCTTGGTCAACTAAATGGTTAGTGACACATTTAATTTTGTCTTTCTTAACATATGATCCTTCATGGAAATAATCATCAAATTGACTGATAAAAGCAAGTACAGTCTTTCCATCATGTGATCCATTGAAAGTACGAAATTTGAAATTTCTTTTATTTATCTTTGTTTCTTTCCGAATGGATTGGGCTTCAAGTGTTGCATCGATGGTACGTCGTATAAGATCTTCAGGTTGCAATCCATCTTGGTCGGTGGTAGATCGTTGCAGATTGGCCAATTGAGCTTGCAAAGTTTGTCATGCTCTTCGTTCTTCTTGAAGCTGCATCATAATCAAATCCAACTTTTGCTCTATTGTTGGTTCGGGTAGATCACCTTCAGCCATAAAATCTTCCATGGTTTGATTAGTCATCCTGCAAAATTTCAAAAGACCTCACACACTCGAAACGTTGTTAGCGGGATGAGCATAGTTCAAAGGCGGGTTTATAAGGCTTATATATATATATATATATATATATATATATAGTTTGGTTTTTTTAGTATTTCTCCTTTACGATTGCGAAATTCGATGTCACAATCGTCTTCCAAGAAAGTACTTTTGTGTATAGACTGCGTGTTGCCTATTGTTTGCTGTAATCTGCTTCTGTTAGTTCACAGGTGTGAACAGGGGCTTCCAAAGGGTAGTAAACTGATTCGTGAGCTGCTGAATATGAACTACCTCTATAGTAGTTATTGAAGATGATCTTTAGGACCTTAGTAACTAAGATTTTTAGTCTTTTAGACTAATCGTTGATTTTTAGGACCTGGGTATGTTGATGCCCGATTCGGCGACGGGCAGTACATGCTACCGCCGACGGGTTAAAATGAGCTATGAAGCTTTTTATTAAGCTTCTTTTGAAAATTTACAAGCTTAATCTTAAGCTTTAAGAGCTATCGTGAAGAATTTCTTATCTGTGGAGAAGTAACCAACGACTTCATGAAGGATCTTCCCACATGGTTCTCCACCTGCAGAGGCCGGTCCCTCGCAATTTGAGTGTACAGCAAGGGGTTCTTAACTGCCAGGAACATGCTGGTATTGACCATTTGCCACGAGATTGACTGTAGAGCTCGATCATTCCAAGAGCTCCACCTTCGCGCGAGATGGTAAGAGATTGGAAGCTCTCGATCTCAGCTTCACTCTGATACCACTGGTGCATAGATCAAACGCTGTATGAGCGCGTAGTGAGCGTCAAAAGATCCCCAAGAACAAAAGAACTCTACTTTTGCACAAAAAACAAGGAAGAAAGCTTGCACGACATGAAGCAAGAGACTAATTGGGTGCAATCTCCCCCCATGCCTTGTGTGAGCGCTCCACAAAGCATGTATTTTATATATTATTCATCTTCAAGCTCAAAAAATAGGCCAATTTACAATTAGCACGTGTTAGCTTTTTTGTTTACTTTTGTGCCACTAAAGAATTAAAGCTATTGGCAGCCCAAGGAGTCAGGCGGTACCCAAATACAATGTCCAATACAAATATTTAAATCGTGTGCCCATGCGCTATCGTATTGCTGCGCATTCGAGGTGTGAAAACCATCCAAAAGTTGTGCGTGTGATTAGATACTTTGTACATACTTAGTTGTTATGTTTGCTCTTTCATTCTATGCTGAAGACGGAGAAGAACAGGGAGTTTTGGTAGACTGGTAACTCGAGATGCAATCTCATGGGCTACACTTATTTCAAGATATGCCGATTATGGGCTTTGTGAGGATGTTTCCAACATCTACAACTGGATGGTATTTCTGCTGATGCTAGTACATTTGTTTACAGCCTGAAATCATGTAGCATCATAGGAGCTTTAGATACAAGACGAGAACTTCATGTAGAGATATAAAAAAGGGGGCTAGATAATGAGTTTCATGTTGGCAATACACTTGTGGACATGTATAACAGATGTGGTCGGGCTTCAAGCATGTGGCATTCTTTGGGCATGACTGCAGCATATTGAGCTCATCTTTGGTGGCATGGATCCTAGACATTACATTGGACAACATACTTACGTGCCAGTCACACAAAAAGGCTACTGGCAGTTTGATATGGGAGACTTTCTCGTAGGTGGAAAGACAACAGGTTTCTGTGCCAATGGCTGTGCTGCTATTGCTGATTCTGGAACATCTTTGATGGCTGGGCCAACGGGAATCATAACAGCTATAAATGAGGCCATTGGAGCATCTGGTGTCATGAATCAGCAATGCAAGGCCATGGTGTCTCAATATGGTGATAAGATTATTGAAATGGTTAAGCAGCAGATCACAGAAAAGATATGTGCACAGTTTGGCATGTGCTCCCAAAGAGCAAAGGATTTCAGCCCAGATATTGCAAGCGTACTTGAAGGAGGTTTGGTCGATACAAAAAAAAATGTGATTAATGCTAAAATTGGCCCGCTTTCTTGGGGGAAAAAGAGGCTTTTCTGGAAAAAGAGGGATCGTTGTCTTTGGGGGAGAGGGACGACGAACTTCTAGGAGGAGAACAGAGAAAGGATGGTTCCTCCCCCTATCTGCAATCGAATCCACAAGGTACCCTTTGACGAGGATGTGCGCAATCTTGAATATTCTTGGAGTGGCCGAGTGGCTCAAGTTAGCTCCAGAAAGACAAGGATGCTACTGTGACAGAGAGGTCGAAGGTGAAGAAGGACGAGGATGAAGAGGGGACGAAGCTGAAGAAAATTACAGAAAAAAAAGGTGGCTTTTTCTCGAATGGAAGAGAGAGGCCTGGGGTGAACCCTGTCGAACAAGATTCAGAAGAGGACGTCGCTACTGAAGACAAAGAGAAATAAGACAAGTTCAGACGGAGGACTACAAAGAGAAGAAGATGACGAGGCTACTGCGAAGAAGGGACGACGTTGGAAATTGACAATAAAGGAGGGAGATTGACTATGGAGGAACGACAATGGAGAAAGGAGCCGACAACAATTGACAAGCCTACGGAGGATGTGCAAAGGAGAGGAATGAGTCGACATTGGATTACACTGATTAAGCTGAGGTGATGAAGAGCTCGACGAAGCATATTGAGGTGGATGACAGGAGGAAGGAACAAAGGAGTTGCAATAGTAAAAGATAAAGAAAAAGCTGAAGACAGGAGTGAATGCGTATCGAAAAAGAAGCTACAGTCAATGATGAAATATCTAGACAATCAGACGATGACAAAGATCAAGATGACGACCCCATCTCCACTGCCAAAGGCCCGATAATTGCTGCTTATTACACGAAGAGCCATCGTTGTCAGACACACGAGCTTATGCATGACTATTACTATTTGTAAGTTCCAGGGTCTCCAACTGCCACAGAGTCTTGCCTGCAAAGGATCCACATGTTACCAGTTAATAGCACGCCATGCTTCTAATTTTCAAGTTACTGACCGCTCCCCAGGCTCGACCATACAACAGGATTCCTTCCCTGCTCCGTCCTCGTTTCTCAGAAGTGATGAATTCCAAGGGCTTTTACTGGTCAGAAGTGATGAATTCCAAGGACTTTTACTGCTCAGAAGTAATGAATGCAACGTTATAGTGTGGCATGATTAGCCACTTTGAATTAAAGACCCAGGACAGTCTACCTTTGCCTGCATAGCATGGACAGTAGGCACAAGAACCTTGAGATTATTCACAATGATATCCATGAAAAGCCGTACAATATACTGAGTAGAAAACCGGGCTTTTATCAACGAATATGTGTATCCTGCTGAATTCGAAGCATTGAATCAGATGTGCATTTGCTGATGATGACAAAGGATTGAATAGAGACCCTGGTGTACAGAATTCAGATGTGCAGAATTCAAAATATGGGCTTTCAAATGTTTATTAGGCAGGGGAAAGACGGGATTTCAGAAATCCATTGAGCTTTTCTTTGTAGACTTCTCCATCGACTAAAGATCAACTAAAGATCAATGACCCAATGCCTATCTGGATTGATGCTAAAATATGAACCATGAATCTTTTGTAAAATTCTAGAGCTACTTGCAAACATATAGAAAACTTGAAGACAGTTTGATTACTGAATTGGAATACTATCCTATCTGAATAAGATTGTTATTTCTCTCTAAAATATCAAGAGTCCAGTCTTCCGCATACAAATTATCTTGGTGTTTCTTATACAGTACCAACCAACGAATTTCTTTTTGAAATAGCAAGAAGGGACGTGAAGAATTTCATTTTTTGAATAACCAGTTGGTTATTAAATCAGAATTGATTCCTTTGTGAAACTGAAGCTATTGATGTTGATTAAGGTTGTAAATGTCACACTTGATTGATCTTCTATCCTGACATTTAACAAGGACTTCTGAAGTTGCGACATTGCTTTCGAAACCCTTCGACATCTTTGGTGAACCCGACGTGAAAGCGTCACAGAAATTTCAGGATGGGAGATACTTCAGTCTCTATTTCAGCCTCTTCTACTACTCCAGCTGCGTCTACTTCAGCTCCATCAATGACTGCTGCGTCAAGTACTTCAACAGAGGATCTAAAGCAGATTTTGCAGAACATGTCCATGTATATGCAGCTCCAAAATCAGTAGACACAATTGTATATGCAGCAGCAACAACAATTGCATCAACAACAGTTGTCTCAGCAAAGGCAACTCTATTCGGAGCAAGAGAATGCAAACAGCGCGACTAAGGCTATTGAAGCAGTTGAGAATGAGAAGAAGCTATTTGACGGGCGTAATGTTTCAGCATATTTGAAGACATATGAGATCAAGATGGGGTTTTTTGAAGTTCCAGCTGGACTTATGAGTAAGTATTTCCTTCGTCTTGTCACACCCGCTTTGAGAGCAAAAGTGACTGATCTTTTTATTCAAAATACACATTGGCAAGATTTTAAGAAGGCCCTGAAAGAAGAATATTTCCTTGAGGACTTTGGTATGGCTACTCGGCGGTCATTCCGAGAGTGGCTCTACATGCCAAACAAAGGTCTAGCTGCTTCGGAGTTGATTCGAGAATTTGAGGAGAGGTATAGTCAGCTTGATGCCATTGAACAAAGAGCATTGGATGTTGAAAAAGTTGAGCTTTTCTTGCAAGCTGCTGATCCTGCTCTTCAAGAAGAATTGGGTGAGCTTCTTGAGGATCGCACGAAGCCTATGGGTCTTAAAACTGATTGGCAGGATGCTCAGGATGCAGTCTCGACTTTGACCAAGAGGAGGATATGGAAGACTCGCTTACAAAATGGTTCCATGACACCTACACCATCATCAGCTCCTATGCCTGCTTCTATCCCTGTTATTTCTTCTCCTCCTCAGCCAGTTTCTTGGCCTATGCCAGTGCCTACTGTTTCCACTCCACCTATTCCTCCTGTTCCACGACCGATGCCTACACCTTCTGCTCCAAAACCATCCGCTCCATCGGTGCCTACTTCTCTTGATGACATAATCAAAGGCATAACAGATTTGACACTGGAGTCAGTCAAAGCGGAGTTGGTGGGAAAGTTGAAGGAGCAGTTTGCTTCAACTGCGCCTACTACTTCTTCTAGTGCTCCTACTGCACCTAGGAGTGCTCCTAGTGCACCTAGGAGAGATCGGAGATGTATTTGGTGCGATAGTACGGACCATCAGCATTGCAGGGATTGTGAATCTTTTTAGGATGCAAGGAGGCAGAATTTGGTATATTGGGGACAAGATGGTACGATTTGGTTGACTGAGACAGGAGCTCCACTTGCTACCAACTTTGGTAAAGGTGGAATGAAGAAGTTAGTGGATGACATGGCTGCGCATACTTCTTATGTGACAGCTAGAGGAGATTCTTCTGCATATGGAGTCCAGATTGAGAAGGGATCAGAGACTCAGTCAGCACTATGGACTTATGCTATGGAGACTACAAACAAGGGGAAAATTCAGCAAACTATTTTGACTAGTGCAGGCTCTAGCATCAGATCAGAGACAGGTTGGGACTCGCCTATTGACAGGTATTCTATTTATGCTTATTTAGCTAAGTCTCAGGGTGCAGATGTACTTGTTGAGGAGAAGCGTAAGAGGGATGATGAAAATCCAAGTGCAGCTAAGAAGACTAGAGGGGGTGAGTTTGTTACTCCACCTACTGCAGGACCGTCTTCAAGATAAGGGCCAGATCGACTGATGGAGGATGCTCAAAAGAGAGAAAAGAGGCAAGAGCCTAGAGAGAGAAAGCAGCCAGGGTTTAGATTGATGTCCGATATTGAGACATCTACAGACATGAAGAAAATCTTTAATGATAAGATACTTGGCAGTGAAGTGACTTTCACTATTTCTGAGATTTTGGGCATCTCAAAAAGAGAGTTTCAGGATCAGTTTCAGGAGGTTTTAAAGAGGAAAAGACATGCATTGTCTACCACTGATACACAGGGAGTTTTGATTGGAGAGTTGGATGAGGATGAGGATGAGGTTATGGTTGATAATGCTTCTGTTTTTCCGCAGGTAGAGAAGAGGGTTCAGCCTATGCATTATGCTGAAATTGATGAGCCTGTCATGATACCGCGTAGTCACTTTTCGCGGAGCCATTGGGCTAGGGCAACTACAGAGACGATGGTAAAGATTGGAGAGAAATAGGTGCCTTATGTTGCATTGGTGGATCATGGTTCAGAGATTAATCTCATAGTTCGTGGAGTTTATGAGAGTAACAGATAGCCTATGGATGTAGAGCATGGGTGGCGTATGAGAGTCGCCAATAATACTGCAGGTGATTTGTATGCTGCATGTCCTAGTGTCAGGGTTTCTATTGGTGATGTAGAGGAGGATTTTCATTTCTTTGTGCAGGATTCATGCTCTTATCCCATAATTCTTGGTCAGCCATTCATCACAGAGATGCGCATGGAAACAAAAGTCATGGATGATGGATCTGCTTATGCACGGATTCGCAGTAAAGATGGTATGAGAGTAGTTCAGTTTATGACTGTATGTGTGAACCATGTTAGAAACAGGGATACTCTCAGAGATGCACCTTTGCCCACTGTGAGGGATTCGGGTTTTCATTAGGTACCGCCGTTTCGCGAGACGACAGTGGTATAGAGGAGAGGAGATTGGAGTTCTCGCCTCCTGGCAGCGGTGTTTTCTCCTCCGGTTTTGTTGGGATTTCAGCAAACAGTTCGATGAGTTATCAGAAGACTTCTAGGTTGCCTAGAGCTGCCAGGTAGTATATATGCAGGAAGGAGAAAAATTTGAAAAATGCAGGAATTTTGGAGGATGATGAGCACATAGATGGGATGTATGACAGTGTGATTTGTGCAGATACGATGACAGAGATGGGAGATATGCTGAAAACTGATATGCAGAATTGTCACAGTAATGTATTAGTGCAGTCCCTGGACATGTTTCATGAAATTGCAGATTTTATGTCACAGATTGAGTCAGAGCCTGAGGTAACTCAGCAAAGAGTGTTGAGTGCTGAAGAAATTCAGCAAACAGAGTTTCCAACTGGTTATGATCAGCTTTCAGAGAGACAGAGGGCTGAAAACTTTCAGCCAACACAGTTTACTGCTGAAATATTTCAGCATTCAGAGTTTGGGGCTGTTCCTATGCAGTCCATAGAGCAGAGGGCTGAGGATATTCAGCCCATTGGAGTGCAGAATTGCTGATTTACAGCAAGATTTATGTAATGCAGAAGAGCATAATGAAGCCAGGGTTGACACGAAATACAAAACTGTGGATAAGAAGGTGAAGCCGGTTGCTGTACCGCTTCCACCTGATAGTGATCAGCAAATAGAGAGGGCTACTAAACATCAAATTTTGAGAAATCCGGAGCATATTGGTCATAAATTTTCAGCAGAGACTCTTGCTGAATTGAAAATTGGAAATGGTGATTTCTTGCTACCCATAGAGAAGCAATGCTTTCAGGAGATGCTTGAGTGTCATGGAAGGGGATTTGCTTTTTTCCCACATGAGATTGGATGTGTGAATCCTGATATTGTTGCTCCTATGGTCATTTTTACTATTCCCCGTATTCCATGGAATCTCTGACCTATTCCAGTGCCTCAAGCACACTTGCCAAAGCTAATTGATTTATTGAATGAGAAAATCAGGATGGGAATTCTTGAGCCTTCATCTGCACCATACTCAAACAGGTGGTTTACAGTTCCAAAGAAGAATGGTACTCTCCGATTTATTCAGGAAATGCAGCCAGTGAACAGAGTTACTATCAGGAATGTTGGTATAGGTCCAGCTGTGGATGAATTTGCAGAGGCATTTGCTGGACGTGCCATCTATTCTTTAGGTGATTTGTATTCAGGATATGATCAGTTTCAGCTGGCTTTGGAAAGCAGGGACATAACCACCATGAGAACTCCTATTGGGCTTGTCAGGATGTGTACCTTTCCTCAAGGTGCCACTAATTCTGTTGCGCATATGATGAATGCCATGCATAAGGTCCTTCGTAATTATATACCTCAGCTTACCATGCCTTTCTTGGATGATGTGCCCATTAAGGGGTGTGCAGAAGAAGAGAAGAATGAGAGTCTAAATGAGCAGGGATGCAGATACTTTGTGGCTGATCATATTTCAGCATGTGAGAAGATTTTAGCTAGGTTAGAAGAAGTGAACTTGACACTTTCAGGGCAAAAATATGTTTTTGGAGTGAATGAGGTTGTCATTGTTGGGCATATGTGTGGATATTATGGCAGGAAACCTTCACCTGATAAGGTGAATGCTATAGGCAAGATTGCGGAGTATTGTTCTACCACTTTAGAGGTACGGAGATTCATTGGAGCTTGTGTGTTTTATATGATTTGGATACCTCATTTTGCACACATAGCAGATTGTTTGTATCAGCTACTTCGAAAGGGGCAGAAATTCTATTGGGATGAGAGCCACACTAGAGCCATGCGGAAATTGAAGAAGTTATTGCAGAATGCTCCTACTCTCAGGAAAGCGGATTATAATTTTGGAAACCCTATTGTATTGACAGTTGACACTAGTCCAATTGGCATAGGTTGGGCTGTGGGTCAAGATGATGCAGATGGAAATAGGTATGCTATTCGGTTTGGGGCGAAAGTCCTAAACGAGAGACAGAGGAGATATCCGCAAATCAAGAGGGAGTTATTGGGGATTGTCACGGCTCTTAAATGTGACAAGGAGTACTTTATTGGAGCTTCAGTTGTGGTAGAGACAGATTGCTTGCCATTGATTGGTATGATCACGAGTTGCTCTACTCCGGATATAGCCATGTTGAGATGGATTGCATACATCAAGTCATTAAATCTGGAATTTAAACACATAGCAGGGAAGGATAATCCAGTGGCAGATATGTTGTCTAGAGCTAGATATGATGATGAGGAGACTCTACTTGCAGAAGAGGATGATGCAGAAATTTCAGCCACTATGGTTGATCATGTTTGTCATGTCTATGATATTGTGGCTTTCATAGAAGAACTCTATGTTGAAGATTGGTTGCAGATTGGCAGGTACCTTAGTACACTAAGCAAAAGAGATGAATGGACAGATGAAGAGTTCAAGAAGATCAGAAGGAAAGCCTATGGTTATTTTCTCAAGGACGGATTTCTTTGGAAGCATTCGAAGAAAAGAGGCGGATTACCTTTGCGGGTTGTCTGCGATAGAGAGACACAGTTACAGGTGATGAGGGAGTTTCATGAGAGTCCTTGGGCTGGTCATAGAGGAGTGTGGGCTACTTATGAGAAAATCAAGGAGAAATATTGGTGGAAAGGCATGTACAGAGATGTTTCTCACTTTCTTGAGACTTGCAGAGACTGCCAGATGTATTCAGTAGTGCGTCATCGAGATGAGCTTCATCCGACCTATCCACTATGCATTCATTATAAGTGGGTAGTTGATTTGGTTACCATGCCTATGGGTCTATGGTAGATGAGGTACATTGTTTTGGCTAGAGAGGATCTTACCAATCATGTTGAGGGCAGATCTTTGAGAACGAAGACCACTAGTGCAGTGTGTAAGTTCTTATTGGAGGAAATTTTCTGCAGGTATGGTTGTGTGGGTAAGATCACTGCGGATCATGGTGAATTGGATGCAGATGAAGCTAGGGAGTTTTTCTCTCAGCTAGGAATCAAGTTGGCTTTAACCACAGCATACAATCCAGAGGGAAATGGGAAGAGTGAAAGAGGACATCCGCTGATAGTGAAAGCATTAGCCAAAGCATGCAGAGGACGGATTGGAGAATGGCTGAGACTTCTACCATTTGCTTTATGGGCTGATCGTACAACTCATAGTGTTACCACAGGATATATGCCTGTAGAGTTGATGTATGGTCAGAAATCGGTTATGCCGACTGAGACTTGTGCTTTGACTTGGTCAGTTTTACCTTGGCAGGAGGATTTGATGAGAGAGGAGCTCTTAGCTCTTCGGATTCGACAGTTGGAGAGGAGACCTGATGATATTCAGCTAGCTATTGACAGGTTGAAGGTTGCTAGACTAAGGAATAAGGATAGGTTTGACAGCAGGCATCGCTTACGGCCTAGAGCAATAGAAGAGGGAGATTGGGTATTGGTCTTTGATAGCAGCCTTGAAAATCAGCATACTGCACTTCGGAAGATGGTGAAAACATGGTTTGGGCCGTACATAGTCAGACATGTCTTTGATAATGCAACATATGAGCTGACAGAATTGGATGGGACAGTGCTTAGAGTGCCTATTACTGGAAAAAGAATCAAGATTTTCAAGAAAATAGATGATGAGGATTATGCATTGGAAGAATTTTCAAGAGAAGAGCAACGAGAAGAAACTTCAATGGAAGAGACAGATGATATGACAGATAATCTTGTTGATCTACCGGAAATGCATAATGAAGAGATTGATCTGTTTGTGGATCTCGATGATAACGATCATGGGTAGTTGGCCCATCCGGAGGATGCGCAGGATTAGAGGGGGTGGATGTCGTATTGCTGCGCATTCGAGGTGTGAAAACCACCCAAAAGTTGTGTGTGTGATTAGATACTTTGTACATACTTAGTTGTTATGTTTGCTCTTTCATTCTATGCTGAAGACGGAGAAGAACAGGGAGTTTTGGTAGACTGGTAACTCGAGATGCAATCTCATGGGCTACACTTATTTCAAGATATGCCGATTATGGGCTTTGTGAGGATGTTTCCAACATCTACAACTGGATGGTATTTCTGCTGATGCTAGTACATTTGTTTACAGCCTGAAATCATGTAGCATCATAGGAGCTTTAGATACAAGCCGAGAACTTCATGTAGAGATATAAAAAAGGGGGCTAGATAATGAGATTCATGTTGGCAATACACTTGTGGACATGTATAACAGATGTGGTCGGGCTTCAAGCATGTGGCATTCTTTGGGCATGGCTGTAGCAAATTGAGCTCATCTTTGGTGGCATGGATCCTAGACATTACATTGGACAACATACTTACGTGCCAGTCACACGAAAAGGCTACTGGCAGTTTGATATGGGAGACTTTCTCGTAGGTGGAAAGACAACAGGTTTCTGTGCCAATGGCTGTGCTGCTATTGCTGATTCTGGAACATCTTTGATGGATGGGCCAACGGGAATCATAACAGCTATAAATGAGGCCATTGGAGCATCTGGTGTCATGAATCAGCAATGCAAGGCCATGGTGTCTCAATATGGTGATAAGATTATTGAAATGGTTAAGCAGCAGATCACAGAAAAGATATATGCACAGTTTGGCATGTGCTCCCAAAGAGCAAAGGATTTCAGCCCAGATATTGCAAGCGTACTTGAAGGAGGTTTGGTCAATATTTTAAAAAATGTGATTAATGCTAAAATTGGCCTGCTTTCCTGGGGGAAAAAGAGGCTTTTCTAGAAAAAGAGGGATTGCTGTCTTTGGGGGAGAGGGACGACGAACTTCTAGGAGGAGAACAGAGAAAGGATGGTTCCTCCCCCTATCTGCAATCGAATCCACAAGGTACCCTCTGACGAGGATGTGCACAATCTTGAATATTCCTGGAGTGGCCGAGTGGCTCAAGTTAGCTCCAAAAAGACAAGGATGCTACTGTGACAGAGAGGTCGAAGGTGAAGAAGGACGAGGATGAAGAGGGGACGAAGCTGAAGAAAATTACAGAAAAAAAGGTGGCTTTTTCTGGAACCGAAGAGAGAGGCCTGGGGTGAACCCTGTCAAACAAGATTCAGAAGAGGACGTCGCTGCTGAAGACAAAGAGAAATAAGACAAGTTCAGATGGAGGACTACGAAGAGAAGAAGATGACGAGGCTACTGCGAAGAAGGGACGACGTTGGAAATCGACAATAAAGGAGGGAGATTGACTGTGGAGGAACGACAATGGAGAAAGGAGCCGACAACAATTGACGAGCCTATGGAGGATGTGCAAAGGAGAGGAATGATTCGACATTGGATTACGCTGATTAAGCTGAGGTGATGAAGAGCTCGACGAAGCATATTGAGGTGGATGACAGGAGGAAGGAACAAAGGAGTTGCAATAGCAAAAGATGAAGAAAAAGCTGAAGATAGGAGTGAATGCGTATTGAAAAAGAAGCTACAGTCAATGATGAAATAGCTGGACGATCAGACGATGACAAAGATCAAGACGATGATCCCATCTCCACTGCCAAAGGCCCGATAATTGCTGCTTATTACACGAAGAGCCACCGTTGTCAGACACACGAGCTTACGCATGACTATTACTATTTGTAAGTTCCAGGGTCTCCAACTGCCACAGAGTCTTGCCTGCAAAGGATCCGCATGTTACCAGTTAATAGCACGCCATGCTTCCAATTTTCGAGTTATTGATCGCTCCCCAGGCTCAACCATACAACAGGATTCCTTCCCTGCTCCGTCTTCGTTTCTCAGAAGTGATGAATTCCAAGGGCTTTTACTGGTCAGAAGTGATGAATTCCAAGGACTTTTACTGCTCAGAAGTAATGAATGCAACGTTATAGTGTGGCATGATCAGCCACTTTGAATTAAAGACCCAACACGGTCTACCTTTGCCTGCATAGCCTGGACAGTAGGCACAAGAACCTTGAGATTATTCACAATGATACCCATGAAAAGCCGTACAATATACTGAGTAGAAAACCGGGCTTTTATCAACGAATATGTGTATCCTGCTGAATTCGAAGCATTGAATCAGATGTGCATTTGCTGATGATGACAAAGGATTGAATAGAGACCCTAGTGTACAGAATTCAGATGTGCAGAATTCAAAATATGGGCTTTCAAATGTTTATTAGGCAGGGGAAAGACGGGCTTTCAGAAATCCATTGAGCTTTTCTTTGTAAACTTCTCCATCGACTAAAGATCGACTAAAGATCAATGACCCAATGCCTATCTGGATTGATGCTGAAATATGAACCATGAATCTTTTGTAAAATTCTAGAGCTACTTGCAAACATATAGAAAACTTGAAGACAGTTTGATTACTAAATTGGAATACTATCCTATCTGAATAAGATTGTTATTTCTCTCTAAAATATCAAGAGTCCAGTCTTCCGCATACAAATTATCTTGGTGTTTCTTATACAGTACCAACCAACGAATTTCTTTTTGAAATAGCAAGAAGGGACGTGAAGAATTTCATTTTTTGAATAACCAGTTGGTTATTAAATCAGAATTGATTCCTTTGTGAAACTGAAGCTGTTGATGTTGATTAAGGTTGTAAATGTCACACTTGATTGATCTTCTATCCTGACATTTAACAAGGACTTCTGAAGTTGCGACATTGCTTTCGAAACCCTTCGACAGCGCATACAAAAGTAATAAATAAATATCAAGTGCTTTAATAAATAAGCGCATCAAAATATGGACGCCATGCCTAAGATACGCGCCTATCAAAAATTGATGATAATTTGAATACATGCTATCCTCCAATGCTTCCCAATGCCACCACTGCTTGCTCTACACATCAACTGAAGCATTCACAACTATTAGAAAAATAATACAATTAAACCGAAAAAAGTGAATACCTAGCAGTCTTCAGCTACAAAAATAAATTGGTTAGAACTCAATCCTAACCTTAAGTTATTACGAGTGTACACTCTAAACTCATAAACGTTTATTAATTTAAATATGTATTTTGCGAAATCACCCGCTATGGAATCACCCACTTACATAGTAAATTAACAAAACGCCCAAAAAGGATAGGCGTCCCCATCGACTTTTCGCATGTAACGTGTCCACTAGAATCATCCAGGACACGTCTTAACAGTCCATCGGAAAGGATGTCTAGAAAACTCCGCCCGGCACTCCTACGGAATGTTACGGGTTTTGCAATCTAGGTCTTTCCGTGTCTGCCACGTAACGGAAGTATCCTGGCCGTTCCCACTTAGGATCGACCGGAATTTGGGTTTTCCTATTTGGTCATTAACTAGCAGCAACTAGCGTCAGCCCGAGCGAACTACTTTACGCAGAAACGCCAGGTCCGAAGCGGATTTACGCTGCACTTGGTTCAAGGAGAATGGGAAACGAGAGGGATGCAAGGCTCAACCTCTCTGCCATAAGGCATAGTCCCATTTCGTTCCCCTAAAACAGCGTAAATCGGGTAGGATGTAACTCTAGGTCATCGTTCTCATTATTAGCTTTGATGATGATGATCATCCCGCTGTTCGTCGAGTGATTTTGAGAAAAGTTCCCGGCTAACCGGGACCACCCATCCATAGGACGGACCCATGGTCCATCCTCCGCACTTTCCTCGGTTTGTTTTAGTTATGTAATTACCTAACACATTAATTTAACATATAACAAACAGCTTCCTTGATTAATCCCGTTAAGCACTGGTTCCTTCACGTAATCTTATCACGTGACATAGAAAAACAATATCAAACAACTTCTTTATTATCATATCATCATCTTATCTTTGAAATACAGAGGTTCCGCCCGTAGGCTTGTTCATAATCCGCCCGAAGGCTATCCAGTAATCCGCTAGGGATCACTATTCCAAGCTTCTGCCTGTAGACTAGTATGCGGGCCTCGAGATCCAATCCCGAGTCACGTCAGCCTCTTGTGCAGGACCCGGAAGGCGAGGGATTTACGGCCAGAGCCCCCCCTGGCACCCAAGCGTCCTCTTGCTCCAAGTAGAGCTCAACGGAAAGACCTCTCGCGGCGGGTTCAGTCCACATTCCCGGCGCGGTCAACAACCCCCTTGGTTAGGGTCAGGCAGGCAGTCGGGGGTAACTGAGCTGCCACTCCCTTCAGGCCTTCAACCTGAAGCATTTATATATCTTTCATCCTTTAATTCCTTGAACAAACAATGCAAACAATGCTTTCTAAACTGTTACAAGCACAATCAATTTCCAGTGGTCGTTTAGTTGGCAAACTGTTAAGGAGTGACTCCTTCTCTCCGAATGCATCCCGCATTCGATCCGGAATCAATTGCAACTTGGCAAGATTCCTATCGTCCTTGGGTTAGGGTCATACCCTGTTAACCCAACTTAACCAATACCTTAGGTTTTAATTAGTAGTAATCCTGGCGACCATGTCGCTTAAATTTATTGACTAATCATTTGCATCCGAGCAATTACCTAACTTCCCTTAACTTGGCAAATTTTTCCCTAATGAGGACGATGTAACAGGATGACTACCCATCCCCTTGCAAGTTAAACTTGCGCAAGAACCTGCCAACCTCATTCCAAGGATTGGCAAAACTTTCTTGTGATCAAACCACAAGACTATGCGACATTGCAACTTGTTGCACAAGTGTCGCCTCCATTCCAAGAGATCATTTCACTTTTGAATGGTGTTTTCTGGTCAAGAATTATGACTAGACTCGGAGTAGGGTTTAGGGCGTCTTCTCGCTCACTCCAATCCTAATTGCACTAGACCGACAATGTTTGGTCCTAGGGATTCCAACTCAAACCAAGTTTTAGCACTAGGTCGAATGATCCTTAGGGTAGAAACCCTAGATCATTATTTGCGTGCGTGTCCCATTGGCTCAACTTTCCGGGAAGGTGGGTAGGACTTTTGGGTTTGAGGACTTTGACTTGGTGTCCAATTACGTTACTTGGCCACATCTCTAACGTGCCAAGCCCTAGCTAGTACTTAAGGTTTTTATCGAATCGGTTAGCTATGCCTATACGAAACCCTAGCAGTCGTGATACTACAATGACTTGGGTAAATTGACCTACTTGTCTTTGACACGGACAATTCTTTCCTAGAGATGATATACTTTATCTAGAGTCGAAAATGGTTGCAAAATGTTACAATACATGTAAACCTGGGTTTCATTACATACCATAAAATTCGTAATAGCATTAACCCTTCCTCTTAGTTAAAGTCAAAAGACAAGATAATTTGAAGAGTAATCTACATAGGGCTTACTAGGATTTAGGTCAAGGGATAACACCTACAACCTTTTGTCTAAGTATCTGAATTTCATGCTTTTATAAGCCATGCAATCATTCCTAAATGCAACTTGATGAAATGAAATTTGCGAAAGTATAAATGCGACCCTTAGATACAACAACATCGTGAACGAAGTTCATGCAATACTAAGGCAAGTGTCGATTTAATCCATATCCAAGAATCTCTTCCCATGCAACTTATAAGATCGGGGTTCTTTTTCATGCCGTGCAACAGAAGTTAACAATTCCCACATGCGAATCATAAAGAAGGGAGTTATTGCAAAAATACTCATTTCCTTCATGACCAATGCACTTAACAATTTCCTCTTTAACCCTAGGCAATATGTGGCTTTCACTTTAAAAATGCACGACAAGGCAATTTGTGGCTAAGTTCATAGGACAAGTAAGTACTTTTCATTCATGACTTTGGAGATACATGATATGCATAAATCCTTTATCTATCGTTCAAAGAGGTAATTTATCAAATGTACTTTTATCACTACCCATGAATTAACGATAACGTAGAATGCATTTTCCCTATGGAATTAAGCATACTTAAAACATCTTTTCATGTGGGAATAAATTTGTGGAACCTGGGTTTGTGGATCCGCAGTGATATCCACGTGTAAGTTCGGGGAAGAACCTCCGGTGGGTGCGCCTTGCGACTTCTTGGGAGCCATTGTAGACGTGATTACGGACCCCGTAGATTCCCTCTAGCCTTTACTCTTGCTCTTTGAGACGGTCAGGAGTCGATACCTTCTCCTCGCGTAAGAATAGGAGCTTAATGCACCCGGTTTTTTAATCGGCAGTTTTAAATCGGGGAAGGGCACATAGGGACAAGGCCTATGGACCTTATCCCTTTAGAATCTTCTTAAAGAAGCTTCTAATAGGCTTTTGACTTTCTGGAAACCACGTGGAAGAGAGAGCGACCAATGATGGAAGGAGGGGATGTCGAAGGAAGGGGAGGTGATTAGGATGATGGCAGGGAAGTATGGCAGCAGCACTTGGCAGCGTTTCTGGTGGCGGCAGCAGTCGGTGGATTTGGGAGTGGCGGTGGTCACGGCAGCCTCCTCCCTCCTTCGATTCTCCAACACGCAACCTTCCCTCTGCCGACTAGCATCCCCCTCCTCCCTCTGCACGACTAGCGGTTGTTTATATATGCTAGGGGGGGGAAGAAGGCCTCCACCACGTGGCCCCTTGCATGGGTTCCCCCCCCCTCCCATGCAGGCCACGACTCTTCCATATCCCATCCCCCCCACACTCCCTTTTCTCCAGTGGTGCATCGGCTGGGGAAAAAGGGATTTAAAAAAAAAAAAAAATTCCTTGAATATTCAAATTGCCCCTCCCAAGAGGGTGTTTTTGTGAGACTTGCGGTTTCGAACTTTCGGTTTTGATTTACCAATGCGGAGGACCCATTTCTCGCGTGCAGGTCACTCATTACACCGCCGATAATTCCAACAAGAAGGATAACCTTTGCACGAGGTTTACGCGGTGTGTGGGAAGTCAATATTCACGGGTGGGAATATTACATCGCACAAAGAATCCACCTTGTGTATGAGCCTCGGTAATAAAATTTTACAAAATCCACCGCAAAACCTCACGGAATCCACCGTGGAATATGCCTTCTAGCATCAATAGTAACTCTCTCTCCTTTTGTCTTAACCTAACCATGGATGTTTCAAAAGCTTGTGTCTTGTATGCAAAAATGGATTGCCCCACTAATCTCTCACTCATCCTTCTTTCCGCACTGCTATGCATAGTAGAGAAGCAAGTACTTTGGATGTTTGACTCCATGGTCTCAATAATGGAACTAAAAAGTCAATGCACAATTGTACCCAATCATGAAACAAGTCTAGAGCTCTTCTTGTTTCAAGAGTTTGATCAGCCTATGTAGACCAGTCTTCATCCACTGGTCACTCACCTCTCCCCTCATAACCCCTAGCTACTCTCATTACCAATAACAACAATCGATAGTTCTCAAGATTGTAGTAGATACACCTAGAACTTGCTCTCTCCAATGCAATTTAAAATTCGTTATATCTTGAGTATAGATGTCCCAAAGAGTAAATAGCTTTGCCAATAGCGAATGCTTCTACAAATTCATTCACAACTAGTCATGGACCCACATTTTGGATGGTCACTTTGTTCACTAGTTGAAGATCCTATATAAACTGAGTATGGTGTAGATGAAAGCTCTAGAATACCCATTGTTATTTTCTCATTTAACATATGTATGAGTCTGGGCAAAGTTAGATCACCATGGATGCTACTACTCTTATATCCATACAACCTATTTCATGTGGAAACACTTTATGCCAATCTTTTGTTCTTTAAGAGATTCCTCTATAAAGTTATGTCCAATTTTCCTTGGATCTCTTAGGTTTGTTTTTTGGAAGCTGACTAATTAATTCTTTGCTCTTTGGAGGCAATAGTACTGCAAAAACTTTACCTTTTTATCCATTGTCTTGGAAGATAGTACATAGTCGAGACATAGTATTTAATGAGACAAAGTTGCTGAAAAATGCTACACATGGTAACCTTGATAAAAAGAATGTCAAATTTCAATATGAATAGTAAGCCATTTAGCAGCCATTAGCTAAAGATTTTGTTCCTTTTGATGCTAAAAATGAATAGCAACCTATTGTGCTACAACTACAAGATAATGGATAGCAAACGAATGCACAATATGGAATAGGATAGTAAGAACATGGTAAAAGTAGGTTACAACAGCAAGAAAATGCTAAAAATCAGCCACCATGTGATGGTGTGCATATACCTAAGAATGTAGGTCCATTGCCTAACAATACATATCATTGGATAAGAAGGTCTACATGTTTCAAAAGGCAGCCACAAAGGTTTCAACTATCTTTCGATTGCATTTTATTGATCAAGGAAGGCGAGCCTCTAACATTTAGAGAGGCATAGTCATGTGAAAGTAAGAGAAAGTGGGAGCTTTCTATGCACAAAGAGGTAAAGTCTCTATATGGAAATAACACATGGGATCTTGTACCTTTGCCCAAGCATAGGAAAGCTATCCCTAACAAATGGGTTTACAAGGTGAGATGTATTGATGGGAAGCCCAAGTACAAGGCACGTTATCACAACACGTAAGGTTGAAGGTCACCACAGGGGTTTGGCAAGAAAATTGGACAAGATAGATGGAGATGTGTCTTTAGGAGATAAGTAGATTATAGTGAATGTTTAAAGGTACAAGAAGTACTTCATGGTCAATCACAGGGGTTTGAGACAAAAGAATGTATGACTCTAGCTTCAACCTTATTTTTTCCAAATGGCTCTTCATACATCATAAATTTAGCAATGAATTGAACATATCCAAATAATTTACCTCTATAATAGTAGACCTGATACTCTACTATGCTTTTACTATAGTTAAAATCTTTGCAAAACTATGACTACAAAAGATACCCCATCATATAATCTTGTAGTCCTCTCATTATCTTGCATAGTTGAGATCTCTTTGTAAAATTGTGGGATCTATGGAAGATACCCCATCATATAATCTTGTAATCCTCTCATCATTTTGCAATAAACTTTTCTCTTTCATACTCAAACATAATTTCTAAAAGATCTATCCAATTCTTTAATCCTTTGGAAATTTAAGGAACCTACTGTTGAGAATCCTATGAAGCATGAAGTAAAGGCATATTCACCTATAGCAATAGGTGAGTACTTTATGCTCTTAGTACTATTGTAGTCCCACAGCACAACAATACTTCCTAAAATCATGGCTCCCAAAACTCTCTAGTATTGAAAGACAATGGATAATCCCTCAATGAATCCTTGTTTCTTACATGATTGATACATACTATCATAAATTGCATTACTTTTCTGTTATCTTAGCCCTTGATTGTTGCATAGAAAGAACCATAATCTATAACTTTAGTCTCCATCCTTGTTTTAGTAATAAATGGTTACCCTAAGATCATTGAGTATGATGGGGTAACTTACCCAAAGAAATGGTGATTGTCCTATACATCTTCTATTGGTAATGTACACATTTGGACATGCAACATGCAGGTTTCCTATGGAGTTTTTGGCTACCCACATCCTCCATTCATGGTCAACATCTTCTAGTCATCTTCCATTCTCATAAATACTCCTAACCATAAAGTTTATCTCGAAGTCATGGCCTATTAGTGCAAAACATGGAGTTTCTAGATCTCCAACCTTCATTATAGTCTCTGTGGTAGCAGGGGTCCAATGCTTCTTGGAATAGTGACTCTTGGGTATCACCCTTAAATCCACTTCACTCTTTCTATAGTGTATAGGCCATATATCTCTTACATTTTTATATCATATCATAGTGCTTTCTCTACAACACCGTTCACTTTGATAGTATCTACAATAATATCTTTTGCTTCTTCATAGTAGATAGTTTTGCATCTATATCATCTTCAAAAACCAAAATTTTTCCTTGTAAACCTATTTTTTCTTCTATTTGATCATATCTTGAATTTACTCACTCACAAATTGTCTTTTTCCTCTTATAATGTCTATACTTTCTTCATGAAACTCTCTTTTTTCTATTTTAAGAATCCTTTCAAAACCTTTTTAAGATATGTAGCCATCTCTATGCTAAAGAGTAGCTTTTAACTTTGTTGATTTTCCTTTGGCTTTTCTTGTGTCTTTTCTTTTTGCTCCTTCTTCTTGTATGTATCTTTCATGTTTTGTTCTAGATTGGGTCTAGTAAGAAGCATATACTACTCAAGATATGTCTTGCCACCCATCTAGTGATCCTCTTTGAGGTCCTTTGGTTTTCATAATATATTTTTCTTTTATTTTGATTATTACATCCATGTTCTATTGCTATAGCAAATAAGCATAAATAGAACAAGAATCCATAGGGGAATCCCACCAAGTTTTCTCTCTAATATTTTAACTTGCATTATTTAGCCCTTTCTTTAACATTTTACCCTTACCTATAGTTTGCATGGCATCGGTCCATAACTTTGTTGTTAAACCCGTATTAGAAACTTGAGATCTCTCTATTTACAACCCATAGATAGCAACATCTGGCTGCATATGCATTCCACATGGCAAGATCTTCAAGAATATCCTTCATATCTCCATTCCCAATGTTTGTAGAAAGGGGCATACACATGAAGCAAGTTGTACCATTAACCCCTTCATGTGATATGAATAGACCAAGAGAAGTCCCTTTTTCATAATCAAGACTGAATAAGTTCTTTAAGGAGATCTTTGAGTTCTTTCTTTTTGCACCATACAATCTAGTGAGTTCTTTCTACTTAGCTTTGGCAATTGAGAGTTCATCAACATGGTGAATCAATGTTTGATCCAAGTGCAACACAATGATTGATTGGACTCGTTCGTCATCTTGATGCTCTTTGGCATTGGATAAATTAATGATACTTGTACCAGTGATGATGGGCCAAAGATCTCTTGACATCATTTTATATTGTATCGGGACTTGCCAGGTATGGAAGCCTTCACCAGCAATAGTAAATTTATGAATTTCTACACTGTCCTTGGATATTGCCATAGAGGAGTGTTACTAGCATTTATATATACACTTGGCAATTTCTACCTCTTTACAAAATTGGCAAGTAATATAAAATTCATAATGTATTCTCACAAGGCCATTGGTTAAAGGCTAGTTTTTTAAAGGACATTCACACCCCCTCTCTTTTTAAAAAATTTAATGAAGAACAACATAGAGATAAGGTACATCCTTATCCAACAGTCAATTGTGGATTAGATGCCGATGTTGATTGGGCAACTTGAGTCCATGGAGTCAGATAGGTGAGCAAGTGTGGTGTCCTACAAGTTGCATTATCAAATGACTCCCAAGGTGAAACATGGCCAACTACAACATGCAAACGTGTTTCCAGTAGAATCAACAATAGGTCACTGGGTGGAATGCTGACCAAGTACTGCACACAACAAAGGTACACCTAGTTTACTATGGATAGCAACAAGATTTAATATAGGATCAAGGAGAAGTAATTTTCGTTGATGAGGAGACACTGCTATTGGTGTGCTAATATAAGAGCTATCAAGTAGCTCCCATAGCCTACTTTACCAAAATCTAGTTTGTGTGAATAGACACTCATAGGCTATGATAACCAATTGCTATGATGCTCGCCAGTTGAAACAGGAGGCCCACTCAATGATTAGCACTGATAATGGTCAACTAAAATGGCATGTGGCTTGATTATAGGGTAGCCACCCTGCTTAGTTGGTTTGCAATCTCGAATAGCATAAAACAAGCTGTTAGATAAGGAGAATCATTATTAGCTGTCTATAAAGAACAATGCCTTCTCTTTGTCTTGTTTTAGAATGCATTCACCATATTTACAAAGCTCAAGGGTCAGCCAATTGATCGCAAGGTGATTGGTTGTAGCCAAAAATATGATAGTTTGTAAATAGATAAAGCAAACTCTATGTACACAATAAACCAAGCTAAATGATTGAAATTGTCATGGGTCTACCTAATAATTCCTTAGTAGAACATTTTAGTGGTTCATTAGAGAACTATCCCAAATGGCTTCACTTCGCATTCGCGAGAATGCATGGGGTCTATTGTCTCAGTTTCCCAGAGTCCACCCCGTAACACAAGGCACTAGTTGTTCCCACGAGGATCAGCCTGCAAGCTCGGGGTTCTAATTAGACAAGTAAGGTCTTAATGCATCAACTAGCTCCATTGGAGGTGTCCCGCAAGGGCTTCTTGTCCCATTGGAGTGATCATAGTTACCCTTGGCTCATGGAGTGCAATGCTTTTCCAAGCAACTGGTTAGGATTCATGGAACCTTAATGGAGTTCTTGCATAGCTACTGCACTTTCCCTTAAGATAATTATAGATCAAGGTAAGGGATCTACCCAAATATTTCCAATTAACGTTTTATTAAATCTCTTGAGAGAAGTTTCCAACTTATTGGGACCACCCAATCCCAGCTTACTGGGATCACCCATCCATAGGACGGATCTGTTAGGGATCTTGCCCACCTGCTTTCCACAAATGGTTTTCTTTAGTTTTCTAATTACCTATCACATTAAGTTATGAAATATGAAAGAAACTTTGTTAATCAACCCGTTATCACATGTTCGTTTGTGTAATTTTTGGGGCACAATACAAAGATAGAGAAAACGATCTTTTGGCAAAATATATTTCGCAAAATTATTTGAAATGATTCTCTCTTTATGCCTATACAGAAGATAAACCTCCGCTCATCGGAAAATCCCTTCTGTCTACGTAGAGGAAAAGAAACCCTCCAAGATTTCCATCCCTTCACTAGTACCGGGGACTCCAGGATCCCATCTTGATTCATGTGAGGGTCATGCATTTCCTAGGAGCAAACAAGAGATTTATGGCCAAAGCCCTCCTTGGCAGTCCCGCCTCCTCCTGCCTAACAGATTCCTGACTGAGCGACCTCTCACCGTCGAGGCCCGTCCAAAGCTCCTCACGGTGGTACAAAACAAACCCCCTTGGAGTAGGATTTTGCATCTAGCCATGGGGGAGGTATAGCGCAATCTTTCCTCTTAATATTATCCTAATTATATATTTACAATTAGATCTAACTGCAAGCACAATCAATCTTTCCTATGCATTCATTAATGCATACACAAATAAAAAACAAATAGCAGCAAGTATTTTTAGCATAGGAAGAAGCCCCACCTAAATCTAGGGTTTCTCTTTGAAGGTTCCATCTTATACTTAGGGTTTCACTTCCTACTTGCAACTCTTTTTCGAGATCCACAAGTTATTTCATGGATTTGAAGTCTATTTTATCCTTATGAGAAATTTAGTATTTTTTCCCTAATAGATAGTATGAGCATTTATACGTATGGTAGGTAGTTTATGCGCTGCCCTGCCCTAACTTATGCTTAGCAGGATTTCAAATGCTTTTCCAAGTCTGTTTAGACTTTAGAATTCATATCAACAAATTCTTATCAATGTCCAACAAGTCCTACAGACTTCCAATATTTATTTAATTTCCTGATACAGATAGTTTCAAGGTTGTCGAGTATTTCATAGTTATTTTTGCTTCAACACTCTTGATATTTTAGGTTAGGTTCTCTCATTGACTCATACGTGGGTCAACTCATGATATTGACGCTCTCGCTAATATAATCATTAATATTAACATTGCATGTGTTTTTAACAAGAAAATAATTTTTATTTTATTCTATTCATATTCTATGGTTTAATTGATTATGTCCAATCATTTACCAAACTTTCAACATTATCTAGAAATATCAATTTTCATTTAGCTATGTCCTAAAAAGTGCAATGTTGATTGTTTTTCTAAAAACTTTATTCCAAGTAATGCAAAAATCATAAGTGCAAATTTTCTTTCATCTTTGAGACATCGAATTATATTTTTTTACGCACCTAATTTATGTGTATCTACTATATATTTTCCTATGAAAATTTCTGTTGATTTAATGCATTGATTATTTCATGATACTATCTAAACACTTTTCTATAAATTACTATAAAATTTATATGTGTTTGTTTATCATTAGCAAAATGAAAGAGAGATAGTCACTTTCAAGGAAAAATTACAAAATATTTTCTTTCCTAACAAAGTTTACTATTTTTTGTTATTTTGATCACATGTGTAATTAATGAAATGACAATAAATATCATGAAATAAACCATAATTAAGACATTTTCTTAATGTCAAGCATATGCTCCTTTTTCAAGTGAAAGAGTATTCTCATTGAATAGTTAATTATTATATTACTTAGGTTATTTTCCTAAGCGAAAGTTATTTTTGCATTTTCATTAGAATGTGTTTATAATCGTTTAAAGCCAAATAAAGTGATAAGCTTATAAAACATTAATTTTTTTCCAAACCAATGAGATGTTACCTCTCTTAGGTTTGCTATAAACGGGGGTTTCACTAATTCTTGTTGCGTCATCTTCTCCATCGGCCGCATTCCTTGCTTCCATTGCTTCAAATGGGCTTTTTGAATTTTCGTGACCTCACAAGGCCATTGGATGTCACACAAAATTGATGTGGTAGTTCAGGAGAGTTGATGGTAGTCTAGAAAAATTTCGCCAGTGTTTCGATTAGCAGTACGGTTGTATGGAGCAAAGGCATAACAGAAGGTAGATAAAATGAAGATGAGGTAGAAGTCTAGCAAGTGGGGATCAAAATGGTCTTTGCTCCTGAGGTTTGAGAAGGCCTATCTCTCTCCCACTCTCTTTTACTCTCCAATTTCCACAATATCATGGCCTATGAATCTCTCTTTCTCTCTGAGTTGACATGAAGGGGGATGGGATATTTTTCTCTTTTAAGCTTCAAAGCTTCGATGGATAAGAGAAGTAGAGAAAATTTTCCATCATTAGGAGGTATTCTTTCATGCTTTTTTGTGAAGGAGAGGGGGTGCATTTATAAGCATGAGGGGGAGTATGCAGTCGACTCATTCTTTTGACTACTTGTCAAGAGCTAATTGAGCTTGATTAAAAATGCATTTTGATTGCCTAACTGTCAGATGGTGGCATGGGGATGATTATTTTATGATTTTTCTTTTTCCAGGCATAAGAAATTCATGAATTTTAGCCTATTTGTTAAAAAACGTTTTTTTTCTTCAAAATGACTTCATCTGGTGTTTTTTGGCCAAGTTACCTCATGACTTATCTAGTTTGTAAAGTCATGTCATACTCTTTGATACTTAACTTACTCAATATCATGCTCCTTCTTGCGTGTTCTTTGTCTACCAATTAAGGCTTTTGTGATTTGTCTTGTCATTACAAAATCAATGCGATCTTTGACACATTAAATGGAATCAAGACTGCTAAATCAAATATAATGTGAAAAAAATTAAAATTAAGTTGTCATAATATTATTTATAAGGTGTCTTTGATTTTTGTTGACTGGGAACATTGAGACATCTTTTCATATCAAATTTCGGAATTGATTTAATGTGAGACTCAATATTAATAAAATTACATGCGGTCACTGATGTGATATCTCGATGAGTAATTTTTAAAACGTCTCAAGCCCGAATTCGTTTCTTGATATGAAGTGATATTGTGGGAATATTACATCCTATCCTCCTTAGAGAAATCGAGATGTCCTCATCTCGAAAAGAACTAGGAAAAATGTTTTTCCAGAGCTATCTCTTCTACCTAGGTGACATCCTCCTTAGGATATTCTTTTCATTGGATAATATACTATCTAATGGTTCTGTTTCTTACAGGTTTCTCTTTTACATCTAGAATCTTATCAGGCTGGAGTTCGAGGGCTCCTTGACTAGGCATTACAATTTGTTGGTCATCAAGAATATGATCTTGATTTGCCACATAGGCTTTCAAAAGACTAACATGAAATACATTGTGGACTTTCACATGATCACAAAGTTGCAACTTGTAGGCATTAGCTCCTAGGCATTTGAGAACTTTGTATGGTCCAGAATACCTTGGACTCAACTTTTTGAAGTTTCCTAATATCAGAGAACTCTTCTTTGAGCATACACAGATGAAAACCATGTCTCCCTCTTGGAAGATATGCTCTTGCCGTCCTTGATCAGCATGAGCTTTCTGGCAGTCTTTAGTAGCTTGGATGTTTTGTTTGATAGTTTTGACCTGATCATCCATGTCTTCAAGAATTTTCTTAGAAGCCTCAAACTTTAGGGTTGGATCATAGAAATTCAGTGGCATCAATAATATTGCCTATACAATGATTGAAATGGAGTCATTTGAATACTTTTGTGATATCATGCATTGTAGAAAAATTCTACTAAGGGAAAATACTGTATCCACATTGTCGGTTCTATGGAACAGTAAGCTCTCTCAATATATCTTCAATGACCTGATTAACTCGCTTTGTTTGACCATTAGTTTGGGGATGGTAAGATGTGCTAAAGAAAAGCTGGGTTCCAAATGCTTCAAATAGGCTTCTCCAGAAATGTGATGTAAACAGAGAGTTGCGGTCTCTAACAATCCATTTAGGCAATCCATAAAGCCCGAAGATTTCTCTCACAAAGAGTCGTGCAATATTTGAACCTTTGTAGTTGTTCTTGACTAGGATAAGATGAGTAACCTTTGTGAACATATCCACAAGTACCATGATTGAATTATACCCTCCTTGAACACAAGGTAAGCCAACTACAAAATCCATACTAATGAACTCTCATTTCATCTATGGAATGTCAAGTCGTTAGAGCTTTCTTGGCATTTTGACATGCTCAGCTTTCACTCATTGGCAACTTAGGCATTTAGTAACATATCTGAGTACATTATGCTTTAGTCTTTCCTAGTAGTAACTTTTTCTCACTACACTAAGAGTTTTTGTATAGCTAGGGTGTCCTGCGAATGGGGAGTCATGGGCTTCCCATAATATCTTCTTTTTCAGCACTTGATTGATGGGAATGCAAAGACCTATCTTGAAATAGACAAGTCCATCATCCATAGTGAAATTTTGGTATTTGACTCTAAGCTTAGGATCAATGTCCTTAACTAGGATTTTTCCAAGCATTAGCTAATGCTAAGGATCCTTGTTTGCCCCTTCTTTGGCTAGCTCAATAATTGGATTGCTAGGTATCGATATCATGGTAGCTAAAGTATCTCCTTTAGATGGCTCTTCCATGATAAGTGCATTCAGAAAGATTTACAACTTAATGCATCAGCAATCACATTCTCTTTTCCAAGGCTAAACTTGATTTCAAAATCAAATTCTTGCAAGACTTCAATCCATCGATGCTACCTCAGGTTGAGGTCTGGTTGAGTAAAGGTCCATTCGAGACTTTTGTGGTCAGTGACCAAAGTAAACTTTCTCCAAGCAGATAGTGTTGCCACAATTTGAGAGCATGGATCACAACTAATAGCTCAAGATCATGGGTGGCATAATTGCTCTCATGGATTTTTAGTTTCCTTGAGAAATAGGCTATCGGATGACCTTACTGCATAGGCACACAACCTAGTGCAAGAGAGCTTGCATCCATTATATGACCTCAAACTCTTGACTTAGGTCAAGTAGCTTTAAAATGGATGTTGTTACCAAACTTTTCTCAAGCTTCTTAAAACTGGCTTGCTCAATGGGCATCTACATGATAGCAATTTGTTTTTTTAGCAAATTAGTGAGAGGTGCAGCTATATATGGCGTAATTTTTGATGAAAATTCTATACTATCCAATTAGTCCTAAAAAACTTCTCACTTCCTTAACTGTCATTGGAGGTTTCCACTCTTGAACATCTCTAACTTTGGTTGGGTCTACAGAGATTCCTTCAGCAGATACTATGAATGTGAGATTTTCCATCTGTCTTTTGAAAAAAGGACACTTTTTTTTCTTTGCATAGAGCTTGTGAGTCCTCACTGTGTCCAGCAGAATGCGCAATTGCAGCTCATGGTCTTCCTCTCTCTTGAAGTATGTTAGGATGTCATCAAAGAAGACTAGGACAAACTCATCAAGTTAAGGTCGAAAAATGTCCTGCATTAATCTGTTAAATGTAGCAGGGACATTAGTTAGAGCAAAAGACATTACAACAAAGCATCCTGCAGATCAATTGGGTACATAGATTCAAGCCATGTGTTCAGAGGAGCATTCAAACGGTGACAAAACTTAGATACTTTCTAAGCAATAGTCATGGAAGGCGCATATTTAAGTAGTAAGATAAACTTTGAGTAATATGCCTCTAGGCTCATTCACAGTTGTCTTAAGTTAAAAAACTCGTTCATTTTTAGTGTGCGATAAGTTGGTGGAAAATATCAACCACCCACGGCTTCTTTCAGGTTTTCCCATGTAAGTCCTTGGTCTTTACACCATTGTTTCCACCACACGCATGCCTCACCATTCAATTTTAACTTGGCGATCATAACATGATCAGCAAGGGTAGTTCCCGCTGCAGTAAAGTAATACTCCATGTTCTCAATCCAAATCTCTAACTCAGGTTTCAACATCTTTACACTTGCCATCAAATTTCAATGGCTTAACTTGCTTAAGGAGATACTTCTTCTCCTAAATTTTAGTTGGACTGGTGATAGCTGTGTTACCCTGGGTTATCATAAGTTTCACAAATCGGTTTAGCACTTAAACTTTTCAGCTTCGTTTCCACATTAACATATCTTACTAATTTTGTAAAATAATGATGGGTTAAAGAGCACAATATTTTTACAAAATCTAGCCTTGATGTTATCTTTTATGAACAGTAGCCATAAGCTATGATTTTTACAAGTAACGGATATTTTCAAATGGCAGATCTTTACAAGTAGAGTTACATCAGCATTGATAGGTTATGGATATTTTCAAATGGCAAATCTTTTCTTTTTCAAGGATGGATATCAGTTACATTCATGTAGAAGAAAGTAGGCCAATTGTTGTCTATGTCTAGAAACCTATACTGTGAAAATGGAAGATTTGGAAAACCATGGATAAGATAATCTCAATACTTGCGACATCCTTGGATTATAATCCTATCAGCTAGGATTACCTTTAGTACCTTGTCATAGACATAATGGTCTAAACATGTCTGTCAAAATTTGGTAATCATAAGTGGATTCCTTCTAGACGGATAAAAGATAAAGGCCTCAATTACTTTTAAATTTTCCATCCATTCAAGGCATTTCAGATTAGCCTAGATGTTAAAGAATTGATCAACGTCAATGTAACAATAACGGTCATCTCAAAACCATCTTATTTCGTGATTCAAAGGGGATGGATGGTATAGGCGATTGAGTATCCTCATAATTTCTCTTCTCCACTTGTTATTCGTGGAGTTCAGTGCATATGTGTACATTGCTTGAAAAACAAGGAACTAGTTCCAGGCTTCCTTATTTTTCCAAGGTTAATCCCTTTTAACAATTAGCAGGCTGATTATTACTTAGAACAGTTGGTCTTAAAAATCATAGATATTTTTTATTTCAATTATGCTCTACTACCACATGTCACGTGCCTACCTAACAATTCCTTGGTAGCACGTTTTAGTGGTTCATCAAGGAACTATCCTAGATAGCTTGCCTGGCACTTCTAAGAATGCAGGGGGTCTATTGTCTAGGTTTCCCAAATTTCACCCTGTAACGGAAGGTATCAATCGTCCCCACAAGGATAAACTTGCAAGCTCGGGGTTCTAATTTGACAATTGAGGTCTTGATGCATTAGCTAGCTTCTTGTCTGACTGGAGCAATCGTAGTTACCCTTGGTTCATGGAGTGTAACACTTTTTTCTAGCAAACAATTGGTTAGGATTTAGAGAACCTTAATGGAGTATAACACAAAGATAGATAAAATAGTCTTTTGGCAAGACATATTTCGCAGAGTTATTTACAATGATTTTCCCCTTTTGTCTACACAAAAGATAAACCTCCGTTCATCCAAAAATCCCTTCTATCTGTGCAGGAGAAAAGAAACTCTCCAATATTTTTGTCCCTTCATTAATATCGAGGACTCTAGGATCCCATCCTAAATCTTATGAGGGCTAGGCAATTCTTAGGAGCGATTGAGAGATTTATGGCTAGAGCCCCCTGTCACTCCCACCTCCTCCTGCCTAACGGATTTCTCACTGAGTGACATTTCGCTGTCGGGGCTAGTCCAAAGCTCCTTGTCATGGCAGTACAAAATAATCCCCTTGGAGCACGGTTCCGCATCCAACCATGGGGGAGGCATAGCACGATCTTTTCTCTTATTATCCTGATTATATATTTATAATCAGATTAACTACTACAAGCACAATCAATCGTTCCTATGCAACCATTAATGCATGCACAAATAAAAAAGAAACATCAACAAGTGTTTTTAGCATATGAAGTAGCCCCATTCAAATCTAGGGTTTCTCTTTTAAGGTCCCATCTTATTCTTAGGGTTTCACTTCTCTACTTGCAACTCTTTTTCGGGATCTGCAAGTTATTTCACAAATCTGAAGTCTATTTTATCCTTATGAAAATTTTAGTATTTTCACCCTAAAAGATAAGTGGGCATTTATACCTATGGTAGGTAGTTCATGCACTACCCTATCCTAACCTATGCTTAGCAGGATTTCAAATGCTTTTCCAAGTCTGTTTAGACTTTAGAATTTGTATTGACAAATTCTTATCAATATCCAACAAGTCCTATAGACTTCTGATATTTATTTACTTTTGTGATACTGATAGTTTTAGGGTTGTTGAGTATTTCATAGTTGTTTTTGCTTCAACACTCAATATTTTAGGTTAGGTTCTCTTGTTGACTCATACGGGGGTCAACTCATGATATTTCCACTCTCGTTAATATAATCGTTTATATTAACATTGCTTGTGTTTTCAGCAAGAAAATAATTTTTATTTTATTGTAATCATATTCTATGGTTTAATCGACGATGTCTGATGTCAAACTTTCAATGTTATCTAGAAAGATCAATTTTCATTTATTTATAACCTAAGTGCAATGCTGATTGTTTTTCTGAAAACTTTATTTCAAGCAATGAAAAAACCATAAGTGTATTTTTAAAAAAATCTTTCATATATTGATTTATATTTTCACGTATATAATTTATGCGTGTCTACTACATATTTTCTTATGTAAATTTTTATTGATTTAATGCATTGATTATTTTATGATATTATCTAAATAATTATCTACAAATGATTATAAACTTTATATGTGTCTATTTATCATTAGTAAAATGAAATAAAGATAATTATTTTCAAGGAAAATTGATAAAATATTTCATTTCCTAACAACGTCTACCATTTTTTTGTTATTTTGATCGTGTGTCATTAATGAAATACTAATAAATAGCATGGAATAAACCATAATTTAGATATTTTTTAATGACAAGCATATACTCCTTTTCCAAGTGAAAGAGTATTTTAATTAAATAGTTAATTATTATATTACTTAGATTTTTTTTGTGAGTAGAAGTTATTTTAACATTTTTATTAGAATGCATTTATAATCATTTAAAGCCAAATATAGCGATAAGCTTATAAAACATTAAATTTTTCCAAACTTACGAGATGTTACCTCTCTTAGGTTTGCTGTAAATGGGGGGTTTTTACCAATTCCTACTGCGTCATTTTCTCCATCGGTTGCATTCCTTGATTTTCTTACTTCAAACGGGCTTTTTGAATTTCTGTGACCTCACGGGGCCATCGGATGTCAAGCAAAATTGACATGGAAGTTCAAGGAGAGTTGCTGGTCATCTAAAAAAATTTCACAAGCATTTTGCTTAGCGGTATAGTCATATGGGATGAAGGCATAATAGGGGGTAGAGAAAATGAAAATGAGATAGAAGTTTAGTAAGAGGGGATCAAAATGGCCTCTGTCCCTAACATTTGAGAATGCCTATCTCTCTCCCGCACTCTCTTACTCTCCAATTTCCACAATATGATGGCCTATGAATCTCTCTTTCACTCACTCTCTCTCTTAGTGGACATGAAGGGGAAGGGGATATTTTCTCTTTCAAGCTTCAAAGTTTCAATGGATAAAAGAAGTAGAGAGAATTTTCTTCGTGAAGACCTTGTAAACGACCTCATGGAGAGACTAGGAATGTAGCATAGGTATTCTACTCCTTATTATCCCCAAAGCAATGGACTAGTAGAGAAGGTTAATAGAATGATTTATAAAATCATCACTAAATAGGTTTATGATAAGTCTAAGACTTGGGATAAGCATTTGAATGTAGCCTTATGGATCTACTGTACCTCATTCAAGAAATGTTTTGGGTTTATTCCACTTTATTTGGTCTATAACCAAGAGGCACTCTTTCCCATTGAGATACAACCAACTAGCTTGCAAGTGCTAGAGAGAAATAATCTTAGATCCAAGGAGAAAATAAAACAATGCACTCTAAACCTTGAAAGATTGTAATTAGAAAAGGAAAATAAAATCTAATATTATGCTACCCAAGCATGGTAAAAAATAAATAAGTTCAATGACAAGCTCTCAAATAAAGAAATTATGAAAGGGTATCTTGTGCTTAGGTACAATAATAAGAAGGATGGCAAGTTTGAAGCCAAATGAAAATGACTTTTTGTTATACTAGATAGATACTCTAATGGCAGCTATTAGCTATAGGACATCTTGGGCAAGATGCATAAAACCTAAGTAAATGGCTAGATATTGAGACTGTATTACTGCAGGGTCTTCCACCATTGTGTGTCTTCACAAGAAGAAGACCTTGTGAAGCTATCGACACCAAAATAAACATAAAGGAAAAGTTAGAGGCATGAATAGCTTTAGCTTAAGGAGAGGAATAAATATGATGGGTGTATTTCACAAGATTTTATTCTTTCAATGTGAACCTTCTCTTATAATTTTGTAAGGTGTACATTGCTTTTGCGCATGTAGTTTGATCCTTCTATAGGAACCAAAGTTTGTAAAGACTTGCATATTTTTTACCGAATAAGATAGATATATTTTTTCCTTAGAAAAATTCTTTCTTGAAGTAATTCTCTTTGGGAATGTTTATCTAAAAGTAATCCTCTTTGAAAATATTTATCTATAATAATTCTAGCATTGAGGTTGGATGGATTTGGAGATGGACCACATGATATTAAAAAAAATCTTGGAGTAGTGCATAAAAGTGTCCTCACATTTAAACAAATGGTACCAAGCATCCAAGGAGGCAAGGAAGTCAACACAAGGACAAGAAAGTATGATAACCCCTTCTATAAAAAAATTCAAACTTGTTAGTTACTTGGAGCAAGATCTTTAAATATGAAAGATGGAGGTGGGGTCAAGCTTGGATACATATATTTTTGAGTATTTTAAGAAAATGCTCCAATAATTCTCATGTGTATTGTATACACTCGATTTTCTTTTTCTTCTCTCTTATATTTTGCTCATCTCACTTTTTCTGGCCTATTATTAAATTCACTATGATATTTTTATTTTTTTAATATTTGGAGTTTTATAAATGGTACATACATGGAAAAAGCTTTGGTTCACCAAAAGAAGAAAAGACAATAATATATTTGTACATAGGAGGATTCATAATAAAGGCCACATCTACAATGATAGAGATGTTAGACTCTTCTTAATTATTCAAAGCCTTTTCCTCCATAAATCTCTCTACAAAGTAAGTTTATTTTCCTTTTGGAGGACGAGAACATATTATAAACAAAGTATATATATATCTTCTCATATTCTCTCTACTCAAAGCGTTGTAAAATTATCCAATCCATATTGTAAAATCTCACATTATACTAGTAATGCACACACACAACTCTTTCTCACATTTTTCAAGAGGATTGTAACAAAGGTCACATCTTAGACTTTACTTAATTATTAATTAAAGCCTTTTCTTCCATAAATCTCTATACAAAGTAAGTTTCTTTTCTCTTTGGATGATGAGAATATATTGTAAGAAAAGTATATACCTTCTCACATTCTCTTTACTCAAACCCTTGTAAAATTATTCACTCTATATTATAACACCTTACACTATACTAGTAATACACACACATAACTTTTGCTCACATTTTTTAACCTTTGTAGTTTACTTTTAGTTTTCTTAGTATTTTCTCTAGGAAGCTTGACTATGAAGACTTATATATGCAAGACAATAAAATGCATTATGAAGGAAGACTTCATGCACTACCATCTAGTGCATCATCCAATTTAGGGCTATAATCCATCAAGATTATACTTGATTAATTGGGATTAACATATAATATAATCTATCCAAGTGCTTATTAAAAAGAGGATCCTTTTGAGTCTTTAAGGGAGGATACAAATACTCCATGCTAGTATCATTCTCGGCCACCTCTATTCTCTTTCTCTCCTTCATCATTCCCCCATCCATCTCCAAACTTCATCACCCTCCTTGCTCCATAGTTCATTATACCCTCACCCTCTTCCACTCATATCCACCATCTCTTCATTATCCCAATTCTCTAAATTTTACTACCCCAAACCCCTCCGGACCATTATCTTCGACACACCCCCTCCTCTTTCTCTTCCTACATCGTCACTACCATTATCCTTTCACTTATAGGTGCATGCACCCCCTACTATTTTGGGCTAGAATCCATTAGTTGTAACTCTAAATATTAGTGTCTTCAATTATTTATTTCATATTGCACCACACCTTCTCCTCTCTTTGTCTTTTATATCATCACCTATTTACTCACATGTGTTAAAAATGACCTATCCCACTTCTAATTTGGCTAGGTAGTGTCACTTTAACATTCCTTAGTGTGAGGAGATTGATCCCACTTATATAGAGATAAAAAGTGCTCATTTTCTCCCTCAATATGTATAAGTGGTTTTGAAGTTTTAAGTAAAAATTTGAATTGGAACAAACCATGAAAGACACATTATACTTGAAGCTCTTTTGAATTTCAGTAAGCTATGAATCTCATATCCAATCTTCAATTTTAATCTCTCAAATATCCATACATCCAAAATGGTCCATTCCAAAGAATTCAAAGATGGACAAGAAAGAATTGACAGATGGATAAGAAAGTAATTGAGAGACCGTGACTTACAATTTGAGGGAATTTTTTTTTAATTAGTTCTAGGAGATAGTTTAAAGTCCTTTGCACCATACACATATTAGAAGTAATGCAACAAGACCACCATGTGGAGCCTCTTAAAACCTAAATATTTTGCATTTCCAATGATTTTGTAGTATACCATGATGAAGAACTTGATGAGGCCCTATTATTGAAGATTGTATGTGAAGCCATGAATCCTTCTTAAACAAATTGAACAAGTTTCATTCCCATTTTCCATGCTCATCCTTCGTATTATGTATATAAAAAATAGATGTGGAATCATGGGGTTACCTTTGCTAACGTCTAGATGCTATTGGAATGGATTTGAGAAGAATAATTCTTAAAAGAAGAGGAATGCAAGTAATAATACTTTAGAATTGGTTGTCCACTTTATTCACACTAAGACCCAATATAGTTTCTCTCAGGTGGCCACTTAGTTTATAGAGTATGTCTTCAAGTTGCATCGATCACTACAAGTCATAGTGCACAATCAAGATGCCAAGTTCATGAGAAAATTTTAGTAGACAGTTATCACATCTATGGGAACCATGCTTAGTCCATCCACAACATACCACCCATAGACGAATTGCATGACCGTAAATGGCTTGAGACATACCTAACAACACTTTTTCCATAATATACAACATAGTTGGGATATGCGGCTCAATTGGGTTGAATTTGTATGTAACAACTCCACTCACACTAGCATTGGGTTTTCCCTTTTGAGACATTATAGGAGTTGTTACCGTGTTTCCGACTACGTTACCGCAGCACAGAGGAGTGGAAACTGGGAAGAAGGAAAAAGAGCAAAAAAGGCGCAAAAGCAGAAAAAGGCGCCTTGACTGGCAACCAATCCCTGAAAAATTCAAATGTTCGGACACGACCCTCAAGAGGCTTCGGTGTTGGGCCACGGAAATGAAAGTGGAAAAGGCGCACCATTAAAATGTGGGAGCGCTCCCAAATCTGTGTAAAAGAGTGCCGGGCTCGCTCCTGTGTAAAGTGTATGCATTAGTGGGAATAGGATAAATTAGAATGGTGGGAAATGGGAAAAAGGGCCTAGGCTATGGCCGGCCATGTAAAAGAGGAAAAAGGGGATGACCGCCCAAAAGGGATTTAGGGTTTTGTATATAAAGTTGAAAAGTGAATGAGAAGCTCATTCTTTGGTGTGTGGCAAAAGGAGTCCTCTTCTTCCTCTCTTCTTCTCTCCTTCTTGCTTGTGTGTGCTCTTGAGAGAGGGAGTGTGAGATTGTGAGGGAGTGAGTGTGTGTGAGGGTGAGGGATCAAGAGGATGAAGCTCTTCACCATCTCCTCTCCTCCTTCTCTTCTCTCCCCTTCTCTTCCCTTGCGCGTGCAGCTATGGAGGATGGAGCTTGGAGATGGAGGAGGCTTGAGGATGCTTGAGCTAGCATCTAGGATCGTGGAGCTACCAAAGTGCAAGAGAGAGGAGGGTACTCGATCGAGCATCAATGTAAGCTCACTACACTCGTAGGATCGACGGCGCGTCGGCTAGGTGAGAGATAGCCATTAGAGCTCGCTTGAAACGCTTGAAAGAATAAGCGGTCCGAGGGTCTTGGCGGTTGAGCGAAAGCTCCCACATTTTGGTTCTGTTGCCGGGACCAACGGATTCAAGCTTGAGCACTTGTGCGCCTCACATCGAGCATCGAAGTAGGGTATTCATCTCCGAAACGGAGCTTGAGATAGGCAGGAAGTTGGGTGCTTTTAATCTTCGGAACAAGTAAGTATTTTGGGATATTTTGGTTGTTTGATGATTGGAAAGCATGGAGAATCTATTCCAGATTTTTGCCTTCGATTTTTGTTGCATTTAGCGTAGGTTAGAGTTAGGAGATCGAACCGGAAAAGGGTAGGATTCACTGTTTCAAAACAAGGTAAAAACAGGGAGAAAGTCATGCAAATGCGCAAAATGCTCGCTAATGGGGACTAAGATCAACAACAAGAGAGGGATCAGGGGTGTCAATGCCACAGCTGGGAGGGCATATAAGAACCGGGAGGCCAAAAGAGATCTCATTTGTGCCATTTCAGTGTGAGAGAAAGAGAGAGAGAGAGCTAGAAAGCCCCAGGCCGTGTGATTCGATCGCATCACCGATGCACTCACCGACCCATCCAGGTATATGAATCCCTCCCTCAAACCCCCTAGACAGTATCTGGAGGTTTGTGCTTGGAATGGTTGAGTAAATCATAAGAATCGGGCAAGATCGGCATCGCGTTGTTTCCCTCGCGCCGATTTTGGCCCGTTCGAGTGATTGCTTCTGGGCCGAGGCCCAGAATCGGCCTTCGGCCCCTTGCCATTTGGCCACTCGGCCGGAACCCTAGTCCGAACTCGGACCGCGTCCAAGTCAACCCGCCCGAGAGACCCTCCTCAAACCGTCCGAGCCAGAACTTTTTGACCACGTGGCACATTCGGCCCCATGCTATTTGGCCCATCCGAGCGACCCGTCCGAGTTTTCAAAATCGAAACTCGGCCACACCCGAGATTCGACCCTCGGCCAACTGCAGTTCAACCTGTCCGAATTAGCCTGTCCGAATCTGTCGAACCTGCCATTCGGCCCGTCCGAGTAAAAATCGTCCGAGCCAGATTTGGAGATTCAGCCCTTGACCCCATGCCATTCAGCCCGTCTGAGTGACCCACTCGGACCCTGCAATTCGGACCACTTGGTCCGAATGCAACTCTTTGTCAAAGTTGTCAGAAATTTGACCCGACCAGCAAACACGCATTAGCGCAACTTGTTGAAACCCTTCGGGCATTCAAAACTTGATTCTAGCATAGGGGATAAGAGAAATTGTAGTACACAACCGCT
The DNA here is from genome assembly GCF_053477565.2 of Lygodium microphyllum. Lineage (NCBI taxonomy): Eukaryota > Viridiplantae > Streptophyta > Polypodiopsida > Schizaeales > Lygodiaceae > Lygodium > Lygodium microphyllum. Next base: position 39,969,755 of record NC_141143.1, read on the forward strand.
TAGCGGTGGGTAGTAGACAGTTGAGGGATCCACGGACTAGGACGCAAGCCGCTGAGCCACAAAGACCTGATCGATCGAAAGCAAACAAGGAAACATACAAGGAGTCCTAAACCCTGACTAAACGACCAGAAAATGGACCTACAAGCCTATCAGGCTAGAAACGAGCGAGAGTGAGTGAGTGCCGGGGAATTGCTTGCTACACTCACATTGAATTTTGCACTTGAAGTACACTTAAGAAAATTGAAAGCCTGATTGGGCACAAGTGCACGAGGAACAACACACTCACCGAGTGGTTGTAAATTAAGAATTGTATTCAATAATTAGGGGAACTCACTCAGATAAATCGCTCAAGGAACCCACCAATAGGAGAGGACCCAGGACGTAGACAAACACACAAAGTGCAGGAGAGAACCGAGCGAGGAACGACAACAACAAGGACCTGTCATGACTAGTCAACCTGATCGACAGCGTAGCGAGGCGCAAGAATTCGACCATGATGGAGGAAGGCTCAGACCATCGGTTTACTGAGGAGCTTGATGTGAGCGTATTCCCAGATGCTATACAGCAGATGGTGAGCAGTTACGATGCGCATGCCCGGTACGAGCACCGTGGCAAGACGACAGATGCAATCATTGCAGACCTAGAGGAGGAGAGAAGGCTAGCCCGCAAGGCATTGCAAGGCATAGCCGAGTATAATAGGGATCAACAAGCCAAGAGCCTAAGGCAAAGCATGGAGCTGCATGAGGTGCAACGAGTGCTAAACTTGGCTGGTCGGAATCGAATAGACCAAAAAAGAGCACTAGAGGGAGACCTGACACTGAGCGAGCTCCTCATGAAACGGCTGCTCGATAACACCGCAGTAGAGCAGAGTGCCACTGCACTAGCGACGTCGCTACTTGTAGGATTAGGGGCAAACCAGGGCTCAAAGAGCCAGGCCAAAATACCAATTGTTGCCAAGCAACTCAACAAGTACTAGCTACATGACGATCCGTACAGCTTTGTTAAGCAATTTGAGCAAGTTTGCGAAGCCAATGGCCTCAACGACTAGACTCAATGTTCGCAAGCATTGAGACTTTGCTTAAGCAATAAGGGTAGGACGTGGTATACAAGCTTGGATGCCGTAGAACGAGCCAACTTCAATAACCTCAAGGATTTCTTCATCAAGCGGTTTGCCGAGTCCGGATACTCCGACAACCTGCTAGTACACTTGATGAATGTCAAACAGAAGGAGAATGAGGGCATCCGCGACTATGTGACCTACGTGAGAAGTCTCTTTAAAAGAATCCCCTTAGGCGAGCGACCGACTGACAGAGCAGTATCTACTGTATTCATCAACAGAATTAGAGATGAAGAGTTATATAAAGCATTAGTAGGCAATTCAAGCTTGTAGCGAGACATGGTGGCTAGGGTTTTTGAGGAAGCCATCAGAGTCGATGACCAGCTGAAAGAGCGGAGCCCTAGGAGCTCAAATCTAGAAGAAACCAACCCGCGGAGTTTAGAGAGAACGCCAGTCTCTAGTGAGCGGTCGAACCCATCATCCCAAGATAAGGGGAAAGCCACTGAGACAGACCAAGGCTTGGCGGAGGTCAAGATGGAATTAGCCAAGATACAGGACATGCTGAGACGACCAACGCGCCCGCACATCCAGTGCATGTACTGTGGCGGAAACCACTTGCCGGCCGAGTGTCAAGACCTTAGGTCAAGACCTTGCGCTAACTGCGGGAGGTTCGGCCACAATGCCGCACAATGCAGACTACCAAGAAGGTTTCCATACTCGCAACCCTACAGCCAGCCTTATCTGGCTAATTGGCCGCAACCATTCTTCGGAAGGGGAGCCCCATTGGCTCTACCCGCACCTAACGATATGAAACCCGATGTCCCTAGAGTGGACATAAATCCCACCGGCATTCCTAGACCACCTGGTCCTTATGTGACCCACCCACCGAGCGACGCTCCAGTTCATTACGTGGAGGAGCCAAATGATGAAGAGACCTATATATACCCTTACGTCTCGCATGACGACAAGGGTAACACGATCCTCATGGATTATCGACCTGTGCCGGTGATGGCATTAGGAGGACGGGGTAGAGGCCTAGGAAGGCAGCCACAGGATCTAGTCACTTGTTGGACTTGCGGACACCCCGGTCATGTCTCATCACGGTGCCCTGAAAGAGAGCAGCAAAACAGGGACAAGGCTGATCAAAGGTGCGCAGAGTGCAGAATCACCCATCTTTTCATTGATTGCCCAAAGCGGAAGCCGTCCTCTAGCACAGCTAATTTTCCATCCGTCCCATTAGGGCTATTTGGTGTCGAAAACCCCGATGGGGAGGCCACACCTATTCTCTTATGAGTTATGACCTGAGACCAAACCAAGCAGGCCGGCATCTCTATGCCAGGACCTAGCAATCTGGACGCAGCCTCAATAGGGAAGAAAAGCCGTAGGCGGAAAAAGAAGAGATCGGACGCTAAGGTCACATTGAAGAGTGCTACGACTTTAACTACTGGGAAGAAAGTCTTAGACACGGAGATAGAGACTTCAGCCCCTAAGACAGCCGAAAAGGGAAGCACTAAGATAGGGGAATACCCGCACCCCAAGCGACAATTGGAGGCCATAGAAAAGGTAAAGGAATGGGTGAGGGAGGCTCAACAACATCTCAAAGATACTGAACCTATCACGGAGGACGAGATCGATGATCTCTCCAGCATAAGCACACCAATGTCATCGCCTCAACCTAAGTCGGCCGAGGCTACTATGCCACAAGCAGTGCCACTGAGACCAAGCCTAGACGCAACAGAGCCGCAGATCAGCCGCGGCCATTGGCCCAGACAGTCTAGGTTAAAGAAGGGACGAGTATTTAGCAATCTCATGACCACACTAGTGACCACCCCTGTAACATTTGGCTTGGGAGATCTGCTTAAGCAGCACCCTGTCCTATGGCAAGACCTTAGGTAGTGGGTCGAGGGCTCACAAGAACAGGTCATGGTAGACCCTCAAGACCAGGATGCGGAAATACAATTGCCCAGTCTAACGCTGCACTCTACCTAAATCTTTGCACATCAACGCCTTTTGGGAGGGCTCTGAGATGCACGTAGTCCTACCGGTCCTAGCCCTGGGTGACGCAACAAGGAAGGGAATCGTAGACACGGGAGCCGAGGTTAGTGTGCTTAGCCACGCGGTGCTGAGACTTGGGAAAACCCGCCTATTGAAGCTGCTAGGTTTAACGTCACGTTAGCAAACGGTATGAGAGTGAAACCATTCGGGGTCCTGAAAAATTGGCCAGTGAAGATCGCGAGAGTCTAGTTCTCCGTTGACTTTATAGTCATGAAGGGAGTGGACTACGATGTCCTATTAGGCCGACCCTAGATGCGCAACGCTAGAGTCATCAAAGATTGGGGTAATGGTTTGATCTTCCTTGGCAATAGAACTAACACCGTACGAATAGAGATGGACACTTGGAAGACCTCACCAGTCGACCTGGACGCCATCTCTGCTATGCTCAAAGGGAACACTCAAGTCAGGAAGCCCTATCAGTCCTTGACCAAGTATATCCCATACCCTGAGGATGAGCGGGATTGGATGCACGTCCTTGCTACAATTGACTTGCCGTTCTCTGACCAGGAGGCGTACGAGCAGGCCATCAAAACGGTCGGCAAGACAAACGAAACACTTCCTATGCCACTCTACATGATGGCAGAAAGTCCCCATGGAGGGCCTAAGCTTGTTACCTTCCAAGAGCCTTCCAACAAAAGGGAACTCTAGGGAATACTGGAATACTTAACGGACCAGCTAGCAGGTGACCCAGCCGCCAACCTCAAGCCGCTCCAGGACCTCTTGGAGGAGTTTGAGTGGCAGTGGACCAGGGTGCACAAGCTGAACCTCATGTATAACTGGGCCTTGGTCCTTGACCAATGAGACGAGGCAGAGCAAGCCTTGGGAGACGATGAGCAGTTGAGTGATAAAGATTCATGTGATGAATACGAAGACTGCCAATCCTTGAGTGATGAAAGCAAGGGTGAAGTGGATACCATAGAGTACGACGTTGATGGACGAGAAATCGAGCAGATACGGGCAGACGCCAAGCCGCAGAAAAAACAGGCCCTTAGAATGGACCAAGGAGCCATGTGTATGAAATGTGATCGTGCTTGGTTGGAATGGATAGGAGCCATAGACCTTGAGCAAGCCAGCCTAGCCCAACTAGGAACGACATCAATACTTAGAACCGAATCACCATCTGAACTGCGGTCACCAGGGGAGACCACCTCTTCTAGTGAAAATGGAGGGTTTGACTCTGAATCGGAAGTTACTTCTGATAGCGACCCAGAAATTCCCAGGCCACCCATGACCAGATGCACCAAGGGGGACTTACCCATCCACTTGAGGCGCAAATGGTTACGACAAGATGAGGCAAAGCGTCCCAAGGATGCACGATCAGAGGAACATCGAAAGCCGCAAGACCTCCCTAAACGCTTCACTAAATTCAAAAAAGGGGATAGGGTAGTGGTTCTGCTAGGTGCCAAGCACCAAGGACAAACAAGCGAACCAATTGAAGGGCCAGCCAAGGTCAAGGAGGTAAACCTAGCCCTGGAAGGGGAAGTACCCCGACCGGTGTTCATTGCCAAGGACTTGACTACTGAAGAAGAGTTGAGTCTTGTTGCTCTCTTGCAGGAGTACATAGACGTATTTGCTTGGTCCTTAGATGAGCTACGAGGGGTAGATCCGAGTGTTGTGACTCACAACATACTCATGATGTCGGATGCAACGCCGGTCAAGATGCAGCCGTACCCCATGAATCCAAAGCACACTCATGCTATCAAAGAGGAAATCGACAAGCTGATGAGAGCTGGATTCATTTACGAAATTGAGCACACAGACTGGGTGTCACCCATAGTCATTGTGATAAAGAAGAATGGCAAGATTCAAGTGTGCGTCAATTACAAGAAGGTGAACACTACTACGAAGAGAGACAACTACCCCTTGCCGTACACCGAGCACATGCTTGAGAGAGTGGCAGGAAAGGAAGCCTACAATTTTCTGGATGGCTTCTCAGGGTACAACCAGGTGCAAGTGCATCCTGCAGACAGGCCCACCTTTGCCACTGAGTGGGGCCTCTTTGCGTACGTAGTCATGCCCTTTGGGTTAACCAATGCCCCCGCCACCTTTCAACGCCTTATGTGCACCATATTCAAGGACATGCTTCGCAAGGAGTTGGAGGTCTTTGTCAATGACCTATGTGTCCATTCGACCTAGATTGAACACCTAGACAAACTCCGCACGGTCTTTGAACGGTGTAGTTTATATCGCCTCTCCTTGAACCCCTTGAAATGTCAGTTTTGGGTGAAGCACGAATGCATCTTAGGACACGTGGTGTCGAAGAACAGCATTGCCACGGACTTCTCAAAGGTCAAGGTTATCGTTGACCTTCCACCCCCAAGTAATTACAAGGGAGTTCAATGCTTCTTAGGTCACACAGGATACTATTGGCGGTTTGTACTGAACTACGTGCTAATCGCTAGGCCATTGTACAAGCTACTAATCCTCTTTGAGTGGACCGAAGCATGCCAACGGGCGTACAAACAATTGAAAAAGGCTCTAACAACAGCATCGATTCTACGAGCCCCGGATTGGACCACTACCTTCCACGTACACATTGACGCCTCTAAGTTTGCCATGGGAGCAGTGTTGTGCCAACCGAGTGAGCATAACTTGGACTACCTAGTAAGCTTTGCTAGCAGAAAACTCACTGAGACGGAGATGAATTATTCAACAACAAAAAGGGAGGGACTAGCCATGGTGTTTACTGTGAAGAAATTCTGGCACTATCTACTGGCCACACTTTCATTTTCTTCGTGGACCATCAAGCCCTACTCTACTTAGTGACCGAACCTTGTGCTACAGGATGCATAGCTTGATAGCTCCTCCTGCTTCTAGAGTTCGATTTCTCTGTGGTGGTACGAAAGGGAAAACAACATTACATGGCTGATCACATGTCCCGTATACCCATAGGAGAAGCAACTGGACAAGGCATCATTGACGAGTTACCTGACGCCCACTTATTCCACCTGTCCAGAGAGAGAGACCTATTTAAGGCTGATCTAATGCTATACTGGGCAAATGACATAGTCCAAGTGCTCGAGCACGGACTACTTGAGCGACCAATAGAAAAGGCACGACTTAGGCGCTTGATATTGAAGCTCCAGCCCTACCAGCTGATTGCAGGCCAACTCTATAGGTTGGGGCAAGACGGATTGCTGTGAAGGTGTGTGTGTGAACATGAGATGCATGATGTCCTCTCAGAAGCGCACAGCAGCATTGCAGGTGGACACTTTAGCGGAGACATGACAGCACTGAAGGTGTTGCAGTCCCACCTATGGTGGCCCACACTTTTCCGCGACGCCAAGCGATTTGTCAAGCATTGTGACAAGTGCCAGCGGGAAAAAGTTCCGATTCGTAAGGATCAAATGGCGTTAACCCCAATTATTGCTCGCCAACCCTTCAAAAAATGGGGAATTGACTTCATAGGACCAATCAGCCCTGCAGCGCAGTACTCACAAGCCAAGTACATCGTGGTGGCCACGGATTACCTCACGAAATGGGCAGAGGCGAGAGCAACATGAAAAAATGACGCTAGAATGACTGTCAAGTTCTTATGGGAGCAAGTAATCTCGTGCTTCGGTTGCCCCATCGAACTGGTTAGCGACCAAGGCACACACTTCATCAACGAAGTGATAGCACATCTCCTATCCACCTTTCTTATCATCCATCGCAAATCCTCGCCATACTACCCTCACGCTAATGGTCAGGCAAAATCAACTAACAAAATTCTTATTAACATCCTGACTAAGGTAGTCTCAACCTCGAGAAGCGACTGGGACAACAAGTTGATGGCAGCCTTGTGGGCCTACCGCACAGCTTATAAACGGCCGTCGATCAAACCCCCTTTAGGCTGACCTATGGGACTGAAGCAATTCTACCGGTAGAATTCTTCGTCCCTAGCCTGAGAATAGCACTCCAAGAACGATGGGAAGGGAAGGAAGCATGGACGCAATGCCTGACCGAGCTGGAACGCCTGTCAGAAACTCATCTTCTAGCCACCCATGCGCTCATCTGCGAGAAGGCTCGACGAAAGATGTGGTTTGACAAGCATGTCAAGAAGCGAGACTTCGAACAAGGAGCTCTTGTTCTGCTATACTCAGTAAAAGGACACAAACAAAAGATGAAGTTCCGAGGACAAGGCCCTTTTAGAGTACGCATGATTGGTAGAATCGGGAATGTTGAGTTGGAGACACTTGACGATGAAGGAGTGGGCATTTTTAACGGCAGCCGCATAAAGAAGTACTATCCTCCTTCTCATCCATTACATGAGTCACCCATGCTAGAAGCCCCGCTCAATGTCCGAATGGCAACTGTAACCGACCTTACGGATCATGATGAGGAAGCAGTGGCACCGGCGTATCTCCGAATCACAATCACAGCAGGTGCGGTGTACTCTTTCGACGCCTTGATTGATGAAGGGGCCGACTACAACATCTTGACGCATGACCATTGGACACGCATTGGTCAACCGACGCTATAGCCCACTAATGCCAACCTCACCCCGTTTGGGGGTACTGCCTATTCACTCCTAGGGAAGTGCAAGGTACTTGTTTCCATCGAGACTGAAAGTTTACTAGCCTTCTTCCATGTGTTGCCTAACACTAAAGAAGCTGGTAATGTGTGTCACTATTGGGTCGTACCTTCAAGAAGCTAACGCACTGCAATGTGGAATACAATCTAAACCGCGTTCATCTTGCCATCGGGAACACCCGTATAGTAACGACCTTCAGCAAGGGCCGTCATGATTCCTCCACCATCACGACGCCATTGGTAGAAACCCCTAGGACCACGCTCCAGACCCAGTCTAAATTGGAGAAACCTGTGGCTTTGTGCCACGCACTCGACCCCACGCCCAAATCCACCAAGAATGCTCACAAGGTCAAGGAGCCGAGACTTATGTGGGTGCCAAAATGGCAGGAACCACATTCGGGTACACCACCCAAACGGGACCCTAACCGCCAAAAACATCAGCCGTTCCTGCCTAAGGGGTAGTATAGACGCTATTGCCATAGACAAACGACCATGCTGCGATGGATTCCTAAGGATCTCTTGCGGACACAAGGATACTACGAGGGCAACCCCTGGATTTGGGTGCCTAAAAATGGCCAGCTAAAAAGCTCCTCTACAAGTGATATCACCCTAGAAAGGAAGGCTTGCACACGTGGTACCCAGCACATAATCAGCACACCATTGCCAGCTACGGCTAGTAAGCCTCAACTCATCTATTGACCAAAGCAAACGCCACAAGCCTTAAACCTGCTTAATCCAGAGGGCTTAAAAAGCCCTATGACTGCTCACTCAGAACCCAGTCCAACCCCCAAGCCCCTAGAGCTTCCTGTAGCACCTCAATGCGCTTCTGTGTACAAAGCCCAACATGTGACACTGATGAGGGAGTCACCACTGTCCAGTCCAGTTGCACCATCCCCACCAGTAGGTCTTAAACCCTCATACGCGATACGACCTTTCCTCTTCTTGGCTAACGACCTTGCCGCGACCTCTGGGGATGACTTAATAACCTACATCAGGATGTTGGACAACACTTTCACCACATTCTCTAGAAGCTATGAAAGGCTAGACCTAGGCCTCCTTGACAGAACCCTTGCTTCGGAGGTTCGTGCATTATCATTCACATGGGAGGAATACGAACTTATAACTACTAAATCCCCAAGATCGCTACCAAACTAATAGCAAACAATGAAATCTCAAAGGCACAAGCAGAGCTCAGATGCCTAGTCACTTCATATCGAAAGCCTCCCCGTTCTATTCCCGAACACGAGATGCACGAGCTCATGCAGATGGCAAGCTCGCCCTCCACGTTCTTATAGCAGTGGTTTGCTCTACGAATCCAATGGGAGAAAAAAGGTTTCCAAATAATGACCAATGCTGAGCAACGCAGGGCAATTAAAACCATTGAATACGACCCCACTTATGTGGCACCCATCTCATTTAGGGTTTTGGCCATCACCTGCAATCAGCAATTGGACGACCATGTGCTCGCCCACCCCTATATTGACCAACTCCTCACCAAAGAGAAATTACATGTCGCCAGCCGCCTTAATACTGGGGATCTCTTTCATGATGTCTTGACCTACATCTCCCAAGTCTCTATCCAACCGGCTGCTCTCGATTGTCATGCGCAACTGGAATACATCCCACGATTCTATACGTGACTTCTTCACACGTAAATTCCTACCCCAACAAGACCAACGCCACCCTTTAACTCCCAATCCTAGGAAGGATTCTTCTCTCAGCCGAAAGAAAGGAGGGTATGTATGTGGGAAATACGGTGAAAGTAATTAGATAGGAAATGAATAAAAAGGGGGTATGGTAAAGTAAAAGTAGTGAAAGACATAAGCATTAGTATGAGAAAAATGGCTTCCAAAAATTCAGTCAAGAGTTTAAAAACAGCAAAGTGCTATGTGAAAAATACTAACAGAAGTTACAAATTATGACAGGAGTAGAAAATGTTGCAGCAAGACCACGCCCATCGACTCCCGTTCACTGACTAGGAAAGGGAGCTATATTGCATCCAACTGGAGAACCGCGCCTTCGGCCAGCTGAATTTCCAAACCATCCACAACATCAGAGTCGTGGTGGCGAAGGAGGAGGCAGCTAGAAGGGTGGTGGAATAGTGCAACCTGACAAAATACATTGAAAAATTCTCGCAGGAGCCGGATCACTTCAAATGCGTGGAATTCCTCAGAACATAGAATTCGGACCAGGAAGGGGGCATTGTAACAGTAGGCCGAGGAGAGGGCACAAAGAAGATACAGGTCCGATTGGACCCACTCTTGGTGGAAAAAGCTCTGGGATTGGTACCTAGGACAGAAAGGCGGCAAAAAAGGGACGTTTATGCCTTGCTAAAAATGAAGAAGGAAGAGGTACTTACGAACGATGGCATAAGCATCCAGGACATCCCCGACACTGACGCCAGGCTGTAGGCCAAGTTGGTGCACGTGCTCTTCTCCAGCCAACGATACAATTCCTTAATGCATCGGATTAGTGTGCCCATGCTGGAGAATGTAGCAGCCCACACTCTGGATGAGGTGGACTAGAATGGCTACGTGCAGAAGACTATCAATCAAGCGGCCAAAGCACTAGCCCAGGGAAGTGCACCAACAGGAGGAGAATCTCCTGCTTCTAAGGTGACAGAAAGGAAGAAAGCCTCCTCCAAGGACTCTTTCATCGGCTACCGAGGATTCTTAACTACACTAATTCAAGAGGCACTAAAGGCAGCACAGGAGCCGGAGGAGGGAGAAGGAGAAACGCCAGAGAAGTCGCCCCCTCGACAGGACAAAGACAAGTCCACCGACAGAACAAAAACAGAAGAAGAAGGGGAAGGACCAACTGGTAAGAGGGCAATCAGGACAACAAAGAAAAAGGCGGCATAGGGGAAGAAAAAGGGTGATGAAGGCAGGAAGAAAGAAAAGGAAGACTTGGAAAGGGCGAAAAAGGAATCCGTGAAAGAAGCAAAAGAGAGAGAGAGGATGAAAAAGCAGGAGGAGCAGAGGAAACAAAAGGATTTGCAGAAAGCCAAGGAGGTGTCAAAACAAGAAGCTGAAGTAGAGAAAAGAAGGGAAAAAGAAGAAAAAGGGAAAAAATAGGAGCAGAAGAAAAGGCAGGAGGAAAGGAAGAGGAAAGCGGAGGAAGAAGAGGAGGAGCTGCGAAGGAAAGAGGAGGAGGACTTGGTGGAGGCCACATGACGGTCCATTGAACAGCAATGCCAAGCAGATGAACTAAGGAACTTGAACCCATGCAGAGAAGAGGGGCCTGGATCCAGCACACAGGTGCCAGAGTTCGTGCCACCCCCAGTCTCCGAAGGCAAAGGCAAGGCCTCGCTTCATCCGATCCCTACCCTCCTGGTACCTCCCGCGGAACTCAGCACCGTCACCCCCCGCATCCCCACTAGCGCAGATGTGTCGAATTTCGTGGCGTGGATGTAGTATTTTATCAACAAAGAAATGGGCTAGGGGTGGAGCACGGAAACTACGGCCACAGGACAGAAAAGGCCAGCTGTAGATGCAGAGTCCAGGCAAGAACCTAAAAAGCAAAAAGTCGAAGCCTCCACCTCGCCTATTCATGCAACGATGATGCCACCGGCTAATTACGATGAATACATCGCCGAGTTGCTCTCCTAGTTGGAGAGAGGGAAGGAGGAATACAAAACAACATTGGCCGAGTTGGCAGCCGAGAAGGAAACCATGGCCGCCTTCTAGTTGGACAAGACAAGAATGGTAGCCTTGCAGCAGCGTGAAATCGCAGAGCTGAAATAGGAACTGAAGGCTAGGGATGAGAGGGAGGAACATTGGAGGCAGTTACTCGAGAATGAGACGCAAGAGTTAGCAAATATACAAAGAGGGCATAAGCTTCTAATAGGGCAATACCAGGAGCTTGCTGTGAAAGCTGCTAAGGTGGATGCACTCAGGGAGGAGCTGAGTGCTAGGGACAAAGAAAGTCAACGAGGCATGGAGGAGGAGCTCAAGCGCCTAACAGATCAGCTGACCTCTGAACGACAAGAACAATAGAGGCTGGTCAGGGAACTAGAGGATTATGGATAGAAAATCATGATGTTGACCTTGAGACAAGGGAAAGGCCTAGAAGTGATGAATAAAAGGGTAGAGGAGTGGGCCGCGCATAACGAGAAGAGGGTGAAGACACTGGCGCGCCGCCTTGCTTTAACAAAAAAAGAGAAAATCATCGTGGAGAGCAAGGCGGAGGCAGCCCAAGTGGCCTTCAGCGCTCAACAGAAGATCTTTCTCGATACCATCTTGGACGCCACCCACACAGCACAAGGAGAGCTGTTGGAAGCAGTACAGAGGAAGCTTGGCATGGCAAGAAGAGCCCTACACGCTAGACTACAGATGCCACCACTACCGGCAGAGGTTAGGCTGGGTCTGGAGGAACAACGGAAATACCTGACGAGAGCCGGCCTAACCCCCTAGGAAATAGATGCCCTCGGGTTCGAGGAAGAAGCAGTACACGCAGAACGGCAGGGGGAGAAGCAGAACTGGAAATCGATGTGAATTGCTTTAGGGAAGATGTGGTCCTTCAACCCCCCTCGCCACAGGCCCAAGATCTGCCACAAGCAGACCCAGCTGGCAGAAAGGAAAGCCATCTCCAAAGAAATGCGAAAAAAGCTGGTGGAGGAGGCCAGATAGAAGGTGAGAGCCAAACCAGTCGTGCTACCGTCCGCGCCTCTCCCTCCTTGCCCAGATGACCTTCCAGCGGGATTCCATGTAGAACTGGTGGTGTGGGAGGTGCAGGAACTAGGAAATGAGCCATTCTCCTTCAGTTTCCTCCTACCCAACAGTCTACAGAGGGTCCTGCCCCTCAAAGTGATCGATGAGGTGATCGCGGTCGGTGGCCGGCTGGGGAAAAGATGGCTTAAAGAGCGAGAAAATACCCCAACCTCTTGGGGCACCAAAGCGGCCGACTACTGGCACGATAAAGTTCTTGAAATCCCCCACACTATACAAAACTATAGGTGTTGAGATGACAAGCTCAACACATGTGGACATGAATGATTGACCGCCTAGTTAGATGGGTCCACACGTCTACACTTAGCACGCCGGTGGTCATTATGACTCTCACATGGCCACTGACTCATTACTTATTATATTCAGGTTGTTACACCTATTTACAGCTGGCATAGTTATAGCGCTAGTCGACTACTGTAGTCGGTTATGCATTGTTGGACTTAGTAGGCCACTTTCCTTTATGTTGTATCTTATCTATACTTTGTGTACATTGAAAAGTGTGTGGAAGAAGAAGAAGAAATCAGCAAGAAAACGTTTTGGCCTCCATCTCTCTTCTTGTCTCTTGAGTGAGCTTCTCCTTGTGCATTCTGTGTGTGTTCGGCGCAGCATCTTAAGCAACTCCCCCCACCACGTGATTCTTGACATGGTATCAGAGCCGCACCACTAAGAGAGGTGGATTTCGAAGGTTGAAGCAAAGGAGAAGAAGCAAGCTTCGAGTAAGCAAGCCACGGGTAAGAAGCTCTCCCATCCTTCCACTCTTTCTCTTGGATAGTGCCTATGGAGGCATCGGAAGCAGGGCAAAGCGAAAATCTCAGATTGCAGTGAGATTTGGTGTGCGCAAAGAGCACTGTGTTTTAGGCATTTGAGGCCATTTTAGGGCCCGTTTTAGAGCCGCAAGGTTGCGGACAGCAGTTTCAGGGTGCACTGCGACTTCGACCGTATTGACTGAAAGTGGGTGCGCAGGTTACATATTTTAGATCTGTAAGTTCAAAGGTGTTTACCAGTGAGTAAACACAAGGTTTATCTACAAACAGGTTGCAGATTGCATGTATTGTTGAGCAGACAGTAAAAAAGGCTGTCTGGTGTATTGTTGTGCACTACAGGTTGAAGGTTGCAGAAGATTTACTTGCTCTTTGGTATCAATTTTGTGATAATGGCAGAGAACAGTGGAAGCCCCATCATTGAGAAGCTTGACAAGAACAACTACCCTTCATGGAAGTTCCGTGTCACGAATTTCCTTATTGGAAAAGGCCTCTACGAGTTTGTTTCAGGTGAAGAAAAGGAGCCTGAGGTGAGTGATCCTCCAACTGCAGAAGAGACAAAGGCACGAAAGGAATGGAATGCAGAAGACAAGAAGGTCATGTATTGGCTATCAGCAATAATTGACAATAATATGCTGGGACATATTAGAAATGCACAGAATTCATATGCAGCTTGGACCATACTTGAAATTATGTTTTCTGTAAATACAAAGGCATGAAAGATTCAACTCAAGTAAGAGTTGAATACATTAAAGAAAGGGAAGATGTTTATCAATGAGTATGCATTGAAGGTAAGGAGCATTGCAGATGCCTTGGCAGCGATTGATGCAATGTCCAATGATGATGATTTGGTGTCGTCTACCTTGGGTGGACTTAACAATGAAAAGGCTTGGAAGTCTTTTGTAACTTCCGTATATGTCAGAAAGCCATTTCTAGATTTTGATGAGTTGGTCTCCCTTATGATCACCGAAGAGATCAACATGCAGAGTGAGACATATGAAAGAAGTGGTGAACAAGTCCAAGCTTTCTACTCCAGTTCAGGAAGAGGATGTGGCAAGTTCTCCTCAAGAGGTCGTGGTACAGGAGGTGGTAGTGACAACCAGAAAAATAGATTGAATCAGTAATTTGGAGATATGCAGCTTTCAGGAGGTGGTGGTAACTTTAGAGGCAGGGGGAGATTTAGAGGAAGAGGTGGATGGCAGAACAGAGGTTCTAACAACTCTGGTGTTGTGTGTTACTATTGTGGCAAAACAGGTCATATTGCAGCCCAATGTTATGCTAAGAAAGATGATATCCGCGGCAGTGGTAAGTTACAGCAATGGAACTATGCATCGTCTTCACGATAGAATGAAGACAAAAATGAACGTTTGTTTGTTATGCAGCATATGCTGAATGCTGTTACAGGAAAGGGAACACATGATGATATTTGGTATGTTGATTCAGGTGCATCCAATCATATGACCAACCATGCAGGATGGTTTGGAGAGATGCAAGATTTGCAAAATGTAGGTTATGTGCATACAGGTGATGATTCATGCCATCCAATTTCACACATTGGAAAAGTTCCCTTGTCTTTGCATGATGGTAAGACAAAGAGTCTTTCAGATGTATTACATGTGCCATCTATTACAAAGAACTTGGTGTCAGTGGGTCAAATGGTAGAGCAAGGTCTACAAGTCAGATTTAATGCACAGGGTTGCTTTGTAGAAGACTTCAATGACAAGTGCAGGTTGGTTGCAAAGGGAAGTAGAGTTGGACGTATGTTTACTCTGGATGCTGGAATTTCTACAATGAATGCTGCTATGTATGCCAAAGGAAAAGGTGTTGTTGCAGACATTGAAATTTGGCACAAACGCATTGGACATGCAAATGTACAAAGGCTAAAATTAATGCAGTCCAAAGGGTTGGTTACAGGTTTGCCTACATTTAGAGTTGCAGAATTTCATAAGGTATGCGAAGCATGTCAGTTTGGTAAGCAGGCAAGACAACCCTTTTCACATGAAAGAGATGTAAGCAGAAATATCCTTGATGTTGTGCATACAGACATTTGGGGGCCTACACAAAATGTATCTCTTGGAGGCAGTTCATACTTTGTCACATTCATTGATGATTGTTCTAGAAAGCTGTGGGTATAGTTTATGAAGGAAAAGAGTGAAGCGTTTGAGCACTTTAGAACTTTCAAGGCTGCAGTTGAAAGAGAAACATGCTTGAAAGTAAAGTGCTTGAGGTCAGATGGAGGGGGAGAGTATCTCTCGAATGAGTTCAGTGATTTTCTGAGGTCTCATGGGATAACGAGATAGTTCACATGCAGTTATATCCCACAGCAAAATGGGGTTGCAGAAAGGAAAAACAGGCATATTGTAGAAGTTGCACGTGCCTTAATGGCTGAAAAGAATATGCCTAAGCATTTTTGGTCTGAGGCTGTTCATACTACTGTTTATATTATAAACAGAACCCCCACAGCTGCAGTTCATGGTATGACCCTCGAAGAATGTTTTACAAGTAAGAAGCCTGATGTCTCACACTTGAAAGTGTTTGGCTGCATTGCGTATGTTCATGTGCCAGATGAGTTGCGGAAGAAACTGGATCCAAAGGCTGAAAAGTGTGTCTTTATTGGATACTCTTTAGAGCAGAAAGGGTATCGCTGTTATAACCCTGTCACATGTAAGTTCAGAGTGAGCAGGGATGTCATCTTTGATGAAATGAGCAGTTGGTATGCATCTAGTGGTGATGCATTGGATGATGATGATGATCATGACACTGATGTGTAGGTTGAAAAGCAAGAATCACGGACTCTTAATGGACCAGAGACATCATCTGGTAGTCCTTGGTCTGGGAGACTAAGGATTACCTCTACATCTTCAGGTGCATCTAGTAGCACTACAGGTAAAGACAAAGGAAAGAATAAAGTTTCAGAAGGCATTGATGTAGTGCTTGATGGAGACTCCAGTAGCTCAGAGAGCTTGGATGATGAGCTTGGCATTCCTTAACATTAGGGCCAAAAACGCTTCAAAAAATGCACTTTTGTTAATCACGGGATTAAGAAAAGGACCAAAGAGAGTTCGCCACGTGTGCAAGAATATGGTATTCTTGTCTCCTCTTTTTTAGAGATAGTGGAGCCCATTTCGTGATTCTCTCTTCTTTTTTAGCCAAAACCCCTAAAGTCTGACATGTTTTGGAGTCCCAAAGACATTATTTACTTACAAATCTGACAAAATACGTGACAGAGATGTGATGAAATTAATAATGAGTTGTTTGAAAGTCGGGAGATCTTTCAATATTGTTTTTGGCGCCCAATACATACTCATTTGTATTCTTGGCGCTACTTTTTAGTTCATTCACCCCTCTTTGAGCTTCTTTCTTTGCGCTTTCATTCTTTTCATGGCTTCCTCCAGGCGCCCTTCTCATTTGATACACTCTTGCACGGTCTATAGCCAGGGAGCAGATGGAAATTTTGAGCCCAAAACCTTTGCTGTAAACGATTGGGTTACCATGCTGCCATCTTGCAAGGGCTCTCATAAGGTGAAAAGAAGAAAATGAGATGATATAAAACATCACTGGAAGGGGCGTATCATTGCCTTCAAAATTATGCCCGAAGGTTGGTTTGTCAAGGTGCAACATGTTTACATAGCCAAGGATATGCATTTGCCTCCAAACGAATGTGTTCCCCAACAAACACATTGTAAGTTATTAGTTGAATAACGTATATAATTCTTTTCCATTTATACAAGTTCTAACAAACGGTTCGTCATTGTAGATATCTTTCCGTCAACAAGTATTGAATGGCAACCTGTGGAAAGCCTAAGTGGGACTTTCCATGCCATTCATAAGGTATTGGCAGACATTATTTATGCCGATCAAACTGTGTCTTTTTTTAGTGAATGCAAGGTTTTTATATATTATGCACAGTATGTGGTTCCCTCTAAAGCGGATAGGTATGGGAATATCGAAGATTTGCCATTGCCAAGTCTTTCATCTCTAAACTGGGAGATTCCTGACAAGGTAACGATGCAGAGTTTCAAATTCAAAATATCTCAGGATATTAAAAAGTCCATGACAGCTGGAAGGATCTCAAGAAGAATACGTTTATCATGGTTTGTACCCCTCCATATCTTCGTGGCTTGCTTCAAAACAGCAAATTTACAAAGAACGAAGGTATCTTGGCTAAGTAGAAACTTTTCGGAAGAGGAGCCTGCCAGCACTGTGAGAAAAAATGTAACAAGTTGGTAAAAAGGGGTCCCTAAAAAAACCAACAATATGAAAGAGACTTACATTCACTCCATCTATCTTGAGTATCTTTGAATCTATTGTCCTGCAGACATTTGAAAAACACTCTTTTTCCATAAGTATATGTATGACTTTGTGACTTTGCAATGGTACTTCTTGCTAGAGAGAGTTATATGGTTTTCTAGGATCAACAATATCCTTATATGTGGTGTACAAGAAGGTAGTCAGGAGCCTGCCAGCACTACAAATGGAAACATGTAACTAAAATAGATAATCAAATAAAATAAATAATTAACCAAAAAGCAAGCAGTATTCCATTCAACCCACATTCTTCCTTGGCCATGGATACCACTTAGAGAGTTCATGAGGATAATTTCTCTGGTGAGTGAATCCGATGTAATAAAAAAATTTATGGTAGTTGTGATGGAATCAAAAGCTTTGAAAGACATTGTTATATTTGAACTAAATCTCAAAAAAAATACATTGTTATATTTGAACAAAATCTCAAAAAAAATTCCATTGATAACAGTGGATCAACAATACACATAATTTTAGAGATTTATTGGCTAAGAGATGCAATCAATGTCCTAAAGCTAATAGCAAAAATAAAGGAGTGTTATTTGCAATCAATAGCATAATTATTCTATATACTAAATTTTTTTAGAGTCAAAATGCCTTACCTTATGCAATAATAAACTACAGAATCTAACAATTAAATATCCTTTTTACAACTAGCATGGACTTGTCCTCATGAGATATGCTAAGATAGTCCTCTTCCTCAGAAGTGCAAGAAACATTAATAACCATTTGCCCATACACCTCACCCATTCTCTTATAATTAACAGGTCCAATTACATCGATTTTTCTCTTGCAAACATCATCCTCGGTACCTTATTCTGCTAATCATATTAAAATCTTTATTCATTAGGGTGATCTTATGAGCATGAGCAGCAACAATGTAAGGATAATTCATAAATTCATAAAGTCAACCATGTGAGGATAAGTTGATATGACGCGAGAGCAGCAAAGCCAAATTTTCGCAGGGTCATATTCGCACCGTATTGTGGAGCAGTTCATACGGCGCGAGCGTGGCAAAAAGCATAATGTTTGGTACTATACTTTTCGCTACATATCATGGATGACTTGATATGGTGCAAGAGTGGCACAACAAAATCTCCGTAGGGGTCCTCCTCCCTCAGTATCGTGAAGGAGTAAACATGCGCGTGCAAAGTACATCCCCCTTGTAATGACTTATTTTTTGTGAGATCTTAAACCTATCAAAAAAATTCAAAAAAATTTCCATGAGTTTATTACGCTTTGAAAAATTTTTAGGAAATTTTTCAGATTTTTTTGAGCTCATTTGCTATTTTTAAAAATATTTTTAAGCAAAAAAGGCCTAAAAAAGACCTTAAAAATCACAAAAAAAACCACCAAAAAATAGCATTGCCGATACGGCGCGAATATGGGTATCCGAGCGCCTCGGATACCCATATTCGCGCCGTATCGGCAATGCTATTTTTTGGTGGTTTTTTTTGTGATTTTTAAGGTCTTTTTTAGGCCTTTTTTGCTTAAAAATATTTTTAAAAATAGCAAATGAGCTCAAAAAAATCTGAAAAAATTCCTAAAATTTTTTCAAAGCCTAATAAACACATGGAAATTTTTTTGAATTTTTTAAAGCTCTTTTTCTATTTCAAAAATATTTTTAAGCAAAAAAAGGCCTAAAAGAGACCCAAAAAATCACAAAAAAACCACCCAAAAATAGCATTGCCGATACAACGCGAATATGGTACCCCCTCGGATTCATCAAATTTTAACGTTCTTCTACCCCCACTGTCCTTCCCATATACACTCTTCTTGCAGTTTGCTTTGTCCTTGCCATCCAGAAAAAGCAATAATAACAACCAGAAGGACAATAACTGAAAGAGAAATTGGCGAGAAAAGTGACGAAATAAGCAAACCCAATACGGCGCGATATGAACAAAGCCAACACAATGGAACAGCGCCTTCGCTCCGTATTGGAGATCACATACCGATACGGCGCGATATGGAGGAGACGAGCAGACCGTTTGGATGCTATCGCTCCGTATTGGAGATCACATGCCGATACGGCGCGATATGGAGGAGACGAGCAGACCGGTTGGACGCTATCGCTCCGTATTGGAGATCACATGCCGATACGGCGCGATATGGAGGAGACGAGCAGACCGTTTGGACGCTATCGCTCCGTATTGGAGATCACATGCCGATACGGCACGATATGGAGGAGACGAGCAGACCGGTTGGACGCTATCGCTCCGTATTGGAGATCACATGCCGATATGGTGCGATATGGAGGAGACGAGCAGACCGGTTGGACGCTATCGCTCCGTATTGGAGGTCAGATGCCGATACAGCGCAAAAAGGAGGAAAGGAGCACACCGTTTTGAAGCTATCGCTCCGTATTGGAGATCAACTGCCGATACGGCGCGATATGGAAAAAACCAACACTGCGTAAGGACGCCCTCGCTCCGTATTGGTACGATATGGAGGAAACTGCTGATACGGCGCGATATGGAGGAAACGAGCACACCGTTTGGACGCCCTCGCTCCGTATCGGCACACCTCTTTATGGTCTGTATGCCACGTGTCAAGTAATGACCGGTCCACTTGTTCACCACGTGGTCATCCGCCACGTGTTGCCCAACGGCTACTGCCACGTGTATGAGAGTAACGGATACTGCCAAGTGGCATAATCTGCGCCTACATAAGGGTGTGTTTCTTATCTGTACGGTTTTTTTTGGTTTCCGACCTCTGTTTGTATTGCTGATACGGTGCGAGAGCGATTGTTGGTTTTCTTCGCTTTCCTCTCTTCGCTTCATTTTGGAGGTTCTGCACAGTCTTCTTTCAGCACTCCTCAAGCTCGTGTGACCACCTTTGTTGTGGCTCTAGCGCTTCTTACTGGGAACACCGATACAGCGCGAGGGGGCCTATGCGTCTGAATCGTTTCTCTCTTATCGCGCCGTATCATCAGAAGTTGTAAACATATCTGAATCCATAGAATTCCTAGGGTCCAAGGTTTCTTCTCCAGGAACTGGTAAAAGAAGAAGGCTTTCAAAACGCTCAAGTGCATCAACATCTGATCAGCCTGTGCATTCTTTTTCCTCTCCATCCTCTGCCACCAGTGTGAGAAAGCCAAGTACATCTCCAGGGAAGCGAACGTCGGTAGTGAGAGGTCAAGGAGTATCAGAGCTCATTGATATCACTCCATTAGAGAGGCTACTTGATTTTATGCTTCAGAATGGAATGGATCTCTCATTCTATGGAGTTGTGAAAAATATTTTTAATCCTGATTGGGAACCTGACAAAGTTCTGAAATCTTGTGAAAAATATATTGAGGAGGCTTTTTTGGAGTTTGAAACTCTTGCAGGTCCTTCTGTTGAAGTTGGCACAATTGAATATGTCCATGTTCCCATTGGGTCAACAGGAAATGAAAAGGCAGTATTTTCTAGAAAGTGCAGGGCCCACTCTCTGAGAGGTTTCATTCAACAGACATATTTTGCTGCACTCATTCCAAAAACTGAAAGATGATGAGAAAATCTGATACTTTTATTGTTAAAGAATTTCCAATTTTGGAAGAGAGGAGTCTGAATATGTTAAAGAATTGACTAATACCAATGAGACAGCATCATCAATTAATTTATGGAATCCGTTTAAATTGGAGTACGATGAAAATCAAGTGGTAAGATAATTTTGAATTTGCTTTTATACATTGGTAGGTTTACATTTCATGCTCATTCAGTATGGGTTTTATTTGCAGTTGGAGATTGCTGATACAGATAACTTCTTGGGGCGTGGCAAAGGATCGAGAGCTGCTAGTAACACCACCAAAGACATTGCACTCGGCCACTACTTGGCTAGGATTGACCCTGAATCCTTTTTTGTACTTCATAGTAGTTTCTCAGAGGATGCAGCATGGCCGATACTTTGTATTAAAGCTCTTACAAGGCTTCTAGGTTTCTCAGGATTACAATATAATGCCAACAAAGTAATGTTTTTGGAAAAGACTGCAGCAATTAGGATTTTTGGCTACGGTCCAGGTTACTCTGCTTCTAGAGCAGGATACTTTTTGGCGTTTTCATCCTACGCCTTAGCTGCAGACAGAACTGATGTAAAATCTATAGCTGGCTACAAGAGAAAAAAATTTCTACGTTATAGAGGAAAGATTCCTGAGGAGGAAGAGAATGTGAGAGTTTTGGAAAACTAGCTTTGTATATATTCTTTCTTATATATAAAAGTGTGATTGCTCATGTGTCATTGCCGTCTTTTATTTGCATTCTTTGAAGTTGTCGTCGAAAAAACCAGTTGAATAGCTCCTCCAAAGCATTGCTTTTTGTAACTCCTCCCCCATGCCTTGTGCTTCGAAAATAACTTGTGCGTGCTTGATAGTGGGATTTTTCCATGCCTTGGTTGCTATAAGTTGCTAAGGGGCCATGCTCCTCCACAAAGAAAGGTCCATGAATATGAAGAATATGCTGCAATACAAAGTAACACAAATTTTATACCAATTGAAAAACCTATCAAAATAAGCCGATATTAAATAATTATTACTTTACCAGATAAAAAGTGATATCTTTTTCTCCCCATGCCTCTTTAATCGCCTGAACAAGCTTTGTGATTGATCTTTTGAACTCTTCCACATATGTATATGTTGTCTTATGTTGCCTGAGGAGTTTCAGAAAAACATCAAGGTGTATCTAAAATTTTTGTTTGTGTAGTTTCTAGTGCTTTTTTCATTTCGTGCACTTGAGCTACATATGTGTAAGATGCAGAGTATAACCTCATACAGTAGCCAAGCATTCCATTGTAACCTTCTCCAGCATATCTTATATAGTCATGGACATTCAAAAAAGGAGGTGGTTTACCTGTAGAAGGATCCCTGGGATAGATATTTCCATCCACCCACAAATCTATATGCTTCATTCCTTGTGTTCACAACCTGTTGGCTTCAATCTCATCTATCAATACTCGATGATGTATACTTCTCCAAGATGTGTAAGTCGGATCTAGCTGAATAGATAGCTTGTATTTATGTGTGCTTGCGCCTGTGTTATTTGAAGTAGTATTGCTAGACATTCTAGCAAATGAACCGAGCAAGAATCTCACAGTGATAGAAAGCAAGTGCAGCAAAAGGAATGGTAAAAGAGAATAGTGTATAGAAAGAAAACGCGGGAGCAAACAAATGCGAAGTTCATACAAAAATCTCGAAAATACAAAATCTCTCGAGTTCCAAGACAATAAACGGCCGAAAAGGTGACCCCTGACCTGGATTAAAAGATGAGGGCAATTAATGGCCGACCTCTTCAATGAACCAAATATTCTCTCATTAATCACATCTGGACAACCAAATTTAGAGGTTTTATTCTTCCTAAACCTCAACTAATTAGCAACTTAATCACTTTCTTACAAGTGCCATTTTTGAAGCGTTTTTGGCCCTAATGAGTGAGGACTCCAGGTGTGCAGAGAACACGCTTCAATGCAAAGACTCCATTGAGTGATCCAGTGGTACGCATGTCTAGCAGGGTGAGATACCCTGTTAAAAGATTTGGTTTTGAAGGTTATGCAGCTCATCATTATGCTTATATGATGAAATTAGTTGAGGATGTTGAACCCACATGTTTTGAGGAGACTGTTGGTCATGCTCATTGGGATGCACCAATGGATGAGGAGATGGCTGCATTAGAGGCCAATAAGACTTGGGATCTAGTATCATTGCCAAAGGGAAAGAAAGCTATTGGATGTAAATGGGTTTATAAGATTAAGCACAATGCAGATGGTTCTATCAACATGTACAAAGCTAGGCTGGTTGCAAAAGGCTATGCCCAGACATATGGCATAGATTATGATAAAATGTTCAGTCCAGTTGCTAGGATGGCAACTATCAGATGTATGATTGCTTTGGCAGCAGCCAAAGGTTGGAGGTTGTAGCAAATGGATGTGAAGAATGCCTTCTTACATGGTGAATTGCAGGAAGAAGTGTATATGGATCAGCCAGCAGGTTATGAGGATTTAAAACATCCCATATATGTGTGCAAGTTAAAGAAGACACTCTATGGGCTCAAGCAAGCACCTAGAGCATGGTCTGACAAGATCAGAGAGTATCTTGTCAATATCGGCTTTTATGTTTCTGATGCTGATCACTCACTTTATGTGAGAAAGGGAGATGCAGGTTTGGTCATCATAGTCATCTATGTGGATGACTTGATTATTACAGGTGATAGTGATAGTGGGATTGCTGAAGTCAAGGATTTTTTGAAGAAGAAGTTTGAGATGAAGGATTTAGGTGAGCTAAGATACTTCCTTGGCATTGAGGTGGTCAGATGTGATGATGGTATATGGCTGTCCCAAAGACAGTATGGCTTGGATATGTTGTCCAAGTATGGTATGACAGCATGCAAACCACTTTCAGTCCCGTTGGAGCAAAATGTAAAGTTGAGTGCTGATGTTGGGGATGAGATAGAAGACCCTACTATGTTCAGGAGGATAGTGGGGAGTTTGATCTACATGACCATTACAAGGCCAGACTTGAGCTACGTTGTTGGTCTTGTGAGTCAGTTTATGCAAGTACCTAGAAAGCCACACTTGGATGCAGTGAGACGCATATTGAGATATGTGAAGTCCACATTACATTATGGACTTTTCTATGAGGCAGGTACAGACGTACAGGTGTTTGGATACACAGATGCAGATTGGGCTGGTAGTATGTCTGATAGAAGATCTACCAGCGGATACATGTTCTCTCTTGGTAGCGCAGCAGTTGCTTGGAGCAGTAAAAAGCAATCTATAGTTGCTTTGTCGAGTATAGAGGCTGAGTATAGAGGTGCTGTTGTTGTAGCATGTGAGGTAGTATGGCTGCAAAAGTTATTGGCTGATTTGGATGTGCAGGTGGAAGGTCCAGTTGTCATTTATTGTGACAACATGAGCAGTATACAGTTGGCTAGGAACCCTGTGTTCCATGCCAAGACAAAACATATTGAGGTACACTACCACTTTGTGAGAGAGAAGGTACTAGCAGGTGAGATTGACTTGGTGTATGTCAGCACATAAGATCAGATAGCTGACATCTTCACAAGGGCGTTGGGTACAGAGAAGCTTCAAAAGTTTCGAAGCTTACTTGGAGTTGCAGAGATGCAGTTGAGCTCGAGGGGGAGTGTTGAGATCACAAGCTCAACACATGTGGACATGGATGATGGACCGCCTGGTTAGATGGATCCACACGTCTACACTTAGCACGTCGGTGGTCATTATGACTCTCACATGGCCACTGACTCATTACTTATTATATTCAGGTTGTTACACCTATTTACAGCTGGCATAGTTATAGCGCCAGTCGACTAGTGTAGTCGGTTATTCATTGTTTGACTTAGTAGGCCACTTTTCTTTATATTGTATCTTATCTATACTTTGTGTACATTGAAAAGTGTGTGGAAGAAGAAGAAGAAATCAGCAAGAAAACGTTTTGGCCTCCATCTCTCTTCTTGTCTCTTGAGTGATCTTCTCCTTGTGCATTCTGTGTGTGTTCGGCGCAGCATCTTGAGCAACTCCCCCCACCACGCAATTCTTGACAATAGGGACCAACCCCTGTGGAGGAGACGAGTATGCGACATAAGCATGCTCGCCTGGATGGCTTTTTGTAATACCGTGTCATTCGAGCGGAACGAACCTACTTATATGGCGTACCCTCAAAGGGTAGGCGTAGATTTTGATGCCACCCTCCACGGGCGCTATGACTTCCCCGTCATTTATAACTCCACTGTATTATCCTTTGACAATGCCCTTCTTTTTACCGCAGAAAGCCTAGATGAATCTATGATGCGCTTCCTTGTGGACTTTTCCTCATGTCCTGACCTCGCGTTTATAACCACCTGTAACTATCTTAGGCTACTCCTTAAGCAGGACTCGACTACACAAGAGCATTGCCTGCCTCCCCTATTCTTCAACCCTAATGCTATAGATAATTGTGCCATGGCTCGTCTCATGATGAGGGCTACTCTCCTTCCTTCTTTTTGCCTAGCCCTCCTAGAGAACATGAACGACAGCCAGTTCACTAGATGCAACCACCCCTTCCTTTCCACTACCTCCCTACATGTCCGCATGAATCTAAAGAATTACATGCAGAGTCACCAATTTTTGAGCAAGTCTCTCTGCCCACCTTCTCCTCCTCATTTCGACTAAGATCCTTGGGCTTGTGTCTCATCTCCCAAAAAAAAGAAAAAAGCACCTAGGGATCTCCCTAGCCCCCTCCCCCACTTCACGCCTAGGGCACATCAAGGGCAGGACTTTCAGACCTGTCACCCTAAGGCTCGCACCACACCACCAACGAAGCACAAGCTGGGTCCTCAAGTGTGGGACGTTACCAAGGGCTTGCCCAAGGTTAGACCCATCTCCCAGTTCCACTGCCACGAGCACAACACACTACACGGCAAGCAGCACACCCCTTAGGGAGGGCACAATTTTTTTTTGCAGGTTATGTCAACTCTCAAGGAGATGGCTACCCACGAAACACCATCACCCATGGCACCCTTTAAGGACCCAAAGCGTGCCGGCCTCCAGCCACCCGCCTGGTGTTGATGGCCACCATGACCGAACCAGCTCAAGATAAGACTGCCATTGGCATAGATCTTGGAACTGTATCATCCAATGATCCATGCCCTATGCCTCAAGATCCACGGATAGCTTATTGATTCCACCGGCCTGAGGACCTTCAAATCCAAGGCACAGATCTTCAATCAAAGCCACGGGGTTCAAGCCAAATAGAGTTCAAGGGGTTTTACCAGAATAAATTCCCACAACACCATCATTGCATTGCTTCAAGCGCTTCTTCTACTCACAAGACGACCAGCTACAATCGTGTGACAGATGCCGAGTGTCTTCATGGAGCTTAACACACACCGGACTCGCTTCGGGTCATCATCCCTAACCACCCACCTACTTGTTCTGCCTACCAGCGGACCTAACTTGCCCCCTTGTCCCACCGCACTGCCATGGGACTGGCACTTGGCTAGGAGGGGGGTAATGTTACCGTGTTTTCGACCACGTTACTGCAGCACAGAGGAGCGGAAACTGGGAAGAAGGAAAAAGAGCAAAAAAGGTGCAAAAGTAGAAAAAGGCGCCTTGACTGACAACCAATCCCTGAAAAATTCAAATGTTTGGACACGAACCTCAAGAGGCTTCTATGTTGGGCCACGGCAATGAAAGAGGAAAAGGCGCACCATTAAAATGCAGGAGCACTCCCAAATCTGTGTAAAAGAGTGCCAGACTCGCTCCTGTGCAAAGTGTATTCATTAGTGTGAATAGGATAAATTAGAATGGTGGGAAATGGGAAAAAGGGCCTAGGCTACGGCCAGTCATGTAAAAGAGGAAAAAGGGGATGACCGCCCGAAAACACAATATTAGTGAGTTTGGGAATCTCCCAATTCCCATTTTTCAAATACTAAAAAGGTGGCACCCGGATAACATGCCCATAAGTTTCTCAAAACCATATGATGTGATCTATAATTGGAAAGCCCTTGAAAAATGGAATCTATTGAGCTATAGAGCGCTTGATCTAGAGTTATAGTGTTCAAGTTATGATAAATCCAAAGATTTGACCACGTGTCCCAAACTTATGGGAAATTCCCATATTCTCCAATATGGTGTTTGAAAGGGATTTAGGGTTTTGTATATAAAGTTGAAAAGTGAATGAGAAGCTCATTCTTTGGTGTGTGGCAAAAGGAGTCCTCTTCTTCCTCTCTTCTTCTCTCCTTCTTGCTTGTGTGTGCTCTTGAGAGAGGGAGTGTGAGAGTGTGAGGGAGTGAGTGTGTGTGAGGGTGAGGGATCAAGAGGGTAAAGCTCTTCACCATCTCCTCTCCTCTTCTTCTCTTCTCTCCCCTTCTCTTCCCTTACGCACACGGCTATGGAGGATGGAGCTTGGAGATGGAGGATGCTTGAGGATGCTTGAGCTAGCATGTAGGATCGTGGAGCCACCGGAGTGCAAGAGAGAGGAGGGTACTCGATCAAGCATCAAGGTAAGCTCACTACACTCGTAGGATTGACGGCGTGTCGGCTAAGTGAGAGATAGCCATTAGAGCTCGCTTGAAACGCTTGAAAGAATAAGCGGTCCAAGGGTCTTGGCGGTTGAGCGAAAGCTCCCACACGAGTATAAGTTCCCCCCTTTCTAAAGTCTTGTTTAATGATAAGATCAACCCTTAGAATGAAGCCAAGTTGGATTGCATACAAGCCCTACTTTAGCAATGCAAGGTGAATCTTCAAAAGGCACAAACCCACATGAAGCTCCATGCTCATGAGAAAAGAAGGCATAAAGAATTCCAAGAGGGAGAACTGGTCCTCTTGGAAGTATCTAAGTCTTGTTACTCCACTCTCAAAGGCAGTAGTAACAAGTTGTCCCACCATTTCTATGGCCCCTATTGGGATCCTCAAGAGAGTTGGTGACTTGGCCTACTAATTATAGCTTCCCTTTCTCTACCACCAAGATTTACAATGTATTTCATGTCATCCAGCTGAAGCCCTTCATTATCACCTTAGTGAACTATGTGGAAGAGCTTCTCCCCATAAATGAAGAAGGTATCATTTAGTACATCCTTGAGGAAATCATTGGGCAACAAGATAAACATTTAAGACCTGAATCTATCAAGGAATACATCATCAAATGAAAAGTACTACCCTTGGAAGAAGCCTCCAAGTGCACAGCAACTATTTTTATATCCTTGAAAATTATGCACAAAAGTGGCAAGAGTGTTTGTTAGGCCAAACGGCATTACTATGTATGCAAATACATCCCATTTGGTTGCAAATGTTGTTTTGTGCCTATCATTCAGGTGAACTTGTACTTGTTTATAGCCCTTAAATCCATTAAGAAAACTATAAGCTTATTTTTCTATGACCCTCTCCAACATGTGCTTAGTATTGGTTAGTGGATAATTGTATCCTTTTGTTATGTGCATTGACATTTTTTGTCAATGCACAACAAGAAGAGATAATAATGCACACTTGAATTTTGCAAATTTTCTTTAGTACAATGATGAAAGGTGACATTCAATCCATGTGCTCAATTTTATAAATGAATCTAGTGTTCAAGAGTTTGTGGATCGCTTCTTTGATTATGTAAACATGTTTAGGATTCATTACATAAGTACATTGAACACAATATTAGTGAGTTTGGGAATCACCCAATTCCCATTTTTGGAATACTAAAAAGGTGGCACCCGGATAACATGCCCGTAAGTTTCTCAAAACCATATGATCTGACTTATAATTGGAAAGCGCTTGAAAAATAGAATCTATTGAGCTATAGAGCGCTCAATTTGGAGTTATAGTGTTCAAGTTATGACAAATCCAAAGATTTGACCACGTGTCCCAAGCTTATGGGAAATTTCCATATTCCCCATATATGGTGTTATTGTTTGATTAGCATGGATTCTAGCACTATGGGAATGTTCTTGTTGACTATGCTAAAGTATATTCCTTTGAGCTCCTCAAGGGACTATACAAATCTATCCTTAAACTCTCACAAGAGACTTATGAAATTAGTCTCCTCATTCTTATTGAGGTCATCAACATGAAGATTGGTGTAGGTTTTTTTCCTTCTTTAGTTAAATCAACTTTTTTTACTTTGCCCCCTTCTATTGATTGGTTGGTATATCCTTGTTGCTTCACCCCTAGTAGCACCACTATTTGATCTCCTTTTTTGAACTTTATAAAGTGTTTGGGGACATCTCGTGGTTTTTAGCATTAGAGTTTTCAATAGTATTTCTTCCCCTCCCCCTCTTCAATCTTTTGCATTGCATGTGGACTAGAAGATCCCCTTTAGTGCATTGGGTCTTAGGTAATGAAGAAATTTTTGAGTTGCTATTAGTGCTAACTTTTGATTCGAAGTTAAAATCACTGCCTCCATTAGATAAGGGTGTTTCTCTTAGTGTTTGTAGCTCAAATGTGGTCCCAACTTTATATATGTCACAAAATTAGCTTGGTAGAGTCTAGCATTACTCATAATCTAGCACTTTAAATACTCTAGCTAGGTCCTATTTGTTAGCTATATGTGTTATGTTGTTTATAGAGCAGTGTCACGAACCGTCTCTATAGACCTTGTGTTGTTCTAATGTCACTATACCGTTTTTCTTTAAGTTTTGATGTGACAGATATACTGCTTACATCCCAAGTTCAGTTGAAGGAATTTCTTGGAGATTTTATCTTTTGCATTGATGTTGCTTATCCTTATTTTACATGTTGTATATTTAGGAGTGATAAAGCTCTTTTGATGCCTCTGAATAGGCTGTTGTAATTCAGGAGTGATGTAGCTCCTTCTCTATTGATGTTGTAATTATACATCTCCTTTGATGTCTATGAATAGGCTATTGTAAGTTCAACTTTGTAATTTTATATTTTGAATATTAATATAATGGTAGGCCTATATAGAGCTATGGGTTTTTCCCTTGAGCCCCCAAGGGTTTTTTCATCCATAGTAAGGGACCTTTATTTGAGCGGGGGTGTTAGCTATATATAGTCTGTCTATATATATAGTCTATCTATATATAGTGCCCCAGGTCCCCTCTATATATTCCTATCATGTGTGCTTAGTTGACACACTTCTGGGGTTCCACTTTCGGTGTCTCATATCTCTCTTCTCTCCTCTCTTCCTTTCGTCTCTCGTCTTCCTCGCAGTTTCCAATACTATTACCATCCATTTTTTGACATCATATAAATTGGGTTTAATGTTTGGTATTTATCTAAGGCATTTGTCACCTCTCTTTGTTCTTCTTCATTTCTTATTTTATCAACTTCTCACTTATAGTCATCCTCCTCATTTGAGAAGGGATAGTCAATTATAGCAAGATATGGAACTAGTCTTTCTCATCATCAAGACAAGGAATGCATTTTGTGAGTAGCCCATAGGTGTACTTTTAGTATTATATTTTAGTAGGGGGAAAAAGGCATCTAGGTCAATGGGAAAGGTCTAATCATTCATCTCCATCCTAAATACATTTAGTTATTTCCAAAGAACACCACATAATTGCCCTAATCCTTGATTCCATGTATATCTCTTATCCAAGGTCACCCATCTAAGATTTCATAGTCCACACCCTTCATAAGAATGACATTCATGAATAACTGAGATCTTATACTTTTGATTAGCAAGTCCTTCAACACTCTAAATGTCTTGACTTTTATTCCTTCATAAGAAATACATAAGAATGAAGTTCATAAAGAACTAAAGTCCTATAATTTTGATTAGCTAGTCCTTCAACACTCTCGATTTGGTATGACTTTTATTCCATTTGCCATTGTATATATTAATGCACACCACTTCTATAGATGGGTTTCCCCAAGCCTATATAACTATATTGTTGAGAACACTAGCTCTTGCCCCCATGTCAATAATCCCCCTTTTGAGTGGTGTCACCTAATGCAATGTTGAGAAAAACTACATGTGTCTATGTCCCTTCCCAAAAGGCATTTACTTGTAGGTTTCATGACCTAGGGTTTAGAATTAGGTTGGGTCTATGTGTGTTAGCATCATGGCCTTGTATGATTGCTATTTTTGGTTGCACTAGTCCCTCTATCTACTTCTTCAGTGCTTCCTAGAATGTAGGGCTCTACTTCAGCAATTGTCATAGTGGTAAGGACATCACAACGAGGTCAATATGATATTGCTAGATTTTCCTTGCTCATACACTTTGGCATCCTACTTCGAGTGGTCTCACAACTTGGTTGATTCACCATAGCTATGTTGCTCAGCTCTTGAGGTGGCATATGTGGCCTTTAGTTTCCACTTGATTCGATACAAATAGAAAAAGTGGACAGTCGAGAACTCATGTAACTCATCTTCTAGGATTGGCTTACCATCCTAAAAATGCACTTGCACCTCTCTTACCTAGCTTCTAACCTTATCTACAAGTTCTAGTTGTTTTTTTGGAGAAAGGTATTCAATGATTCTTATGCTTCATTTTTCATTCATTTTTGGAGCACATGTTTTTACTTCAACATTGGGAACTTGTTTTTCGTTGGTTAGCATTGTGATGCTATTTTTCTTAGTGTAAGCTTTACCTCAGCTTGATTATTTTTCTTTTTTTGATTCTTTTCACTTATAGATAATCCGTCAAGGTTAGTAGGTCCAAGTACTAAAATACAACTTGCTTTGCTTGGGTTCTAGTCATAACATTTAGGGGAATCAAAGTGGCACCATTGTCCAAAGTCTCCATACTAAAAAGTCCAAGTGACAGATATGGTATGATCACCAAAATGAGGAAGATTTTCACCTAAGATGTATGGCACCAGACTTTGGACATCTCATGGTGGCTTTTCCCTTGTTTTCTTGTTCCATCTTCGAACACCTTGATGAGATATGGCCTAGGTGGCCACAAGTCAAATAGGTGAGAGGATTCCCAAATGGGTTTCCTCCCTTACCTTGACCTCATCCTTGACCCAAATCCATGACTGGGACTAGTTTGAATCCCATAAAGATCACATACCCCATCATCATTTTACATATATTTTTCCATCCCAATGTCTCTTTGATAAAGTGAATAGGGGCATCACTATGTGGATGAGTGATTGTGGGCCCAATGGTCTAGTTATATATTTCAAATTGTTTTTTGTCCTAGGGGTTGTTGACCTTTTTCTCGTTAGCCACTAGGAATGATGGAAAACCTCCCCTTCCATAGTTGAGTTGCATGTTAATTATGGGATAGAATGACCCATGATAGCATTGTAGATATGGAAATAAATGGCTTCATGCCCATACCTATTAGGGCTTATACAAGTGCAAAGTTTTGGGTCTAGATATTATGATGGAAGATGATTGCCCCCACATGCATTGCACATGTAGCCTCATGGGTTCTATCATTGCCTCTTGAACCTTCACAAGTTTTAATTTCAAACCACTATTTTCTTGTGTATGGTCAATATGATTTCCTTTGTCTTAAGCCTTCATGATACATGGCTTAGCGAGGATTGTGGATCATTTACCTTGAATGGTGATGATACCTCTATTGGTTAAATTGCTTTTAGGTCCCTTTCCTTCAATAGAACATCTATACATATTGCCTCTTTAAAAACCCTTGCCAACATATATGTTTGTAAAATCTAATTAATTCTAGTGTCTTATAGAGTTAATTGTTTCCAATTCCATTAATGAACATGGTGGAGATGGCTTTTTGAATTGGTTACTAAGCTATTGAGATCCTCTAATAGAGACTCCAGACATGGGTGATGTAATTACATGTCTTTTTTGTAGTTTTGACTAATACTCATTAGCTTGAAAATTAAATTATCCATGTAGCCTATTCAACAGTGTATTAGAAAATTTGGAATTTTTCATGACTCCTCAATACCTTTAACATTTAACCACATGGTCAATTCTTGTTGTCTTACTTGAAGGTGGTCTACTCTAAATACTATATAAGCTACCTTTCCAAATCCCACTTTTAAATATGGATCACTTATTTGAAATTGGGACTTGGAAATTTTCCAAATTCTCCAATATGGTATTATTTAAAGAATCTCTTGATGAAGAGGTCCTTAACTATGTCAAAATTGTTGCATATAATATTAGTTAGGTTAATGAATCAAGTTCAAACCCTTTTTCCCTAAATAAAATCCAAAATCCTTTGCTTGTTGATTAGAGTCCTAAAAGTTATTAAGTAATGAGTAAGACATATAGAAACTAGGGGTTAGATACCTAGTCACACTAATTGGGATATAAAAAGTATACATGACTAAGCTTAGGGTATCCATGTACAATCAAAAACTACCTCTTCACCTTATCCTTAAGCTTCCATGGATTCCTCCCTCTCTCTCTCCTTTCTTGTATTTCTTTCTCCTCTCCTAGTCTTTCTTTCTCTTCTTCTTCCTCTTTCTTTCTCTTCTATTCATTCTCTCTCTCCTCTCAATCTCTCTTCTTTGCAATTGGTATCAGAGCATTTGGCTTTGGTTCTTTCTCCCTTTTTCTTTTTCCAATCTATCTTGCATTTCAAATTTGGAGACCCTAGTTAGTCAAGCATAGTAGGTATAGGTACATCAAGGAGTAATATAGTTAGTGGCCGCTTTCTTGTAGACAAAAAGGAGCTCTGACTAGAGTTCTTGACATATCTAGAGACAAAATGGTTAATTTAGTAGGTTGTCACCATTTTTAATGCAACTTTTAGGTGTTATAGGACAAAATTTTTGCTTCAAATACTCTCTCTCTCTTCCTATGCAATATGCCATGGCTATGAAGAGAAAGAAACCTTAGGATCCCACTTTTACCTCACCCAAGACATTCCTTGTATCCCTAGTATCATTTGGAGTAGTAGATTGGTGAAGTTTGACCCCAAGTGTAATCAATAGTGGACATCATGGTATTAATGACCACCATGGCAATAATAGGTGGCTTGGCACCCATAGGCAGCATCATTTTTATGGGTAGCATGGGGTCAATGCACAACATGGCTTATATAGAAAACATGGTATATATGGACAAGAAGACTTTCATGGGTAGCAAGGCCCTAATAATCTCCATGATAAGATCATTCTTACCAAGTAAAATGGACAATCACCATATGCATGAGACTTAGAAGAATAGACCTCTAAATTGAAGCCCTACTTTGATATTTACCAATGCATTAATGACCAAAAAATTCCCTTCACCTTTCTCCATTTAAAGGGTTTTTCCCACACACTTGGTAGCACTATATAAGGTATGAGAGTCATCAATTTATTGATTGGGAAGACTTTCAGATGCATGTGGTTCAAGTCTTTGTATCTCAGGTAGAAAAAGAATAGTTGGCAAGACAATGGTACCAAATTGACCAATGCAATCTCATAGTGAGGGAGTACACAAATAAGTTCTACATGAACTTGACCATGTATATTGAGAGCATTAGTGATGAGGCAAAATTGCACAAGTACATTTGTAAGTTAGAGCCTAGCTTATCAATTGATGTAATGGTTCAAAATCCTTCTACCTTATTTAATGCAATTGAATTGGCTGAAAGATATGCCAAAAGATACCATAAAAATGAGAGCTTATATCAAGGTTTTGGGTGGCCTTGTACCCCCATAAAGCTAGGCCAATACGGTGGTGTTTTTAGAAGCAACCCCATCCTTAGTAGCAGCTCCAAAATCCCCACTTACCCCCCTTCCACACTAAAAGAAAAAATGGTACTTTTGAGATAGCTCTTAGCTCTAATGGTGAGAGTAAATATGTTGAAAAAAAAACTCAAAATGCATCAACCCTGAGTAGTCAAAGTGGCCAAAAATTCAATTTTCCAGATGTAACACCATGTTGGGGAATATGAAAATTCCCCATAAGTTTGGGACACATGGTCAAATATTTGGATTTGTCATAACTTGAACATTATAAGTCCAAATCAAGCACTCTATAGCTCAATAGATTCTATTTTTCAAGCACTTTCCAATGATAGGTCATATAATATAGTTTTGAGAAACTTATGGGCATGCTATCTAGGTGCCACCTTTTTAGTATTCAAAAAATGGGTATTGGGAGATTCCCAAACTCACTAATATTGTGTTATGTTGTCAAAGATACGAAAGAAAAAGACATGTTTTAAGTGTGGAGATAAAAATATGGTAAACCATGCCTCAAAATGCCTCATGGGTCCTCTTATTGCATCTTGAAACTTCACAAGTTCTGATTTCAAACCTATTATTTCTTGTGTATGGTCAATAATATTTCCTTTGTCTTGAGCCTTCACTATAGTTGGCTCACAATGGATTGTGGATCTTTCACCTTGGATAGTGATGATACCTCTTCTAGTTGAATGGATTTTGACAATAACATTGTACTCAATAGTAGAATTATCCAACAAGCACTTGATTAGGAGCTTGTTCAAGACGAGATATATCTCCAAGGCTCTCTCTCTATCATCATTTCCTCTTCCTCTCACTCTCATAGCGATTGTTAGGATTAGTTCAACCTCATTCAACTCTATTTCTCTTCATAATCTTGCTACTCTTGCATGTAATTGACAACTTGTTTGCAACAAATCCTTTCCCAATCATTTCTCCTCTTCCTAATCTGTGATTATCTCTTGCACTCTTTTTCCATTATGTAATATCCTAGTTTAGTGCTTGTATTATGTGACTAAATTTTGAATATTTGGGGAAAAATTAGCATTATCAAAACCTAAGCCATATATCTTTGAGTTCAAGGTAGACATGGTTACTCTGTCTCTCTCTCTGTATGCAACAAAGGTTTGAACAATGCATATGAGATCAGATAGGTGGTGATAGCTCCTAATGAATACACTTCTCACTCTAGAAATCTATCAAGTGACCATTGTGTTGCACATTAGATATTGAATTGGTTGTTGCCTAATCACCATGATTGGCTAGTAATGCTTGTTAAGCACTGAGTTTCCTTCAACTTTAAACTCTAGTGTATCTCTAATGGTGGGGTCCATTATTAAAAATGAGTTTCTTTGTCTAACCTAAGTTCATCAAGTTTTTTGGCAATGGATGTTTGATCCCTTTATTTCCTAATTCCCTTAATCTCCCCCTGGTTCTGATTTAGGTCTATTTGGTTACATCTGAGTTAGATAAAATCACTCTTGAGATCTTCCTTATAGATTTATCTCTTTAGGTGTTTATGCTCCCTTACAAGCAATCAATATTCAATCTTTGCAAGTGAGTTCAAGTGTGCTATGTTCAATTAGGATTTTTTTCTTTTATGCAACTCATGTGATTTAATGCAATGTAAGTAACACCATTATTCAATGTCAGTTGAATTATCAATGAAAAGTATGCATTTGATGATGCCATTGGATTCTCTCTCTCCCCCATTCTACTTGAATGACTCTCTTAAATAGCCACTTGTTATGGATACCTTTTTGAGGTGTGCTAGTGCCACTAGGGCCCTCACTTTAACTCATGCTCTCGTGACTAGGTCATGCTTTTAGTTACCCTTTGGTAGGGTGGCCTCTCTCTCTCTCTCTCCCAAAGGTGTTATAATAACAATCCTTCAAGTTCAAACCACCTCTGTGACACTTGAATTCCCTAGAGAGGTTTTCCCACATCATTTTCTATGTTTTGGTTTTCAATTGTTTGTGTTTCTCTTAAATTTGTTATTTTTCTCATCTCTTTCTCTTTCATTTGAATGCCTGTGTTGCACTCAAATGCTACCTTTAAGTTCTATCGAGAAAGAATTTTATATTCTCTCATGTTCATCTCTTTGACTTATTATATCCTGAATCTCCTAGATCTCTCACTTTGGCCTCTTTCAATGTGTATCCTATCTTTTTGTCTTAACCTAACCATGGATGTTTCAAAAGCCTGGAACTTATATGCGAAAATTGATTGTCCCACTAATCTCTCACTCATCCTTCTTTCCACGCTTCCTATTGCTATGCATAGTAGAAAAGCAAGTACTTTGGATGTTTGACCCAGTGATCTCAATAATGGAACAAAAAGTCGATGCACAATCATACTCAATCATTGAACAATCTGGAGATCCTCTTGTTTCAGGAGTTTGACTAGTCTATGTGGACCACTCTTCACCTAATAGTTACTCACCTCTCCCCTCATAATCCCTAGCTACTCTAATAACAAATAACAATAATCGATAGTTCTCAAGATTGTAGTAGATATACCTAGAACTTTCTCTCTCCAATGCAAGCTAAAAGTGGTTATATCTTGAGTATAGATCTTCGAAAGAATAAATAGCTTTTCCAATAGCAACTTCTTCTACAAATTCATCCACCACTTGTCATGGATTCACATTTTGGATGGTCACTTTGTTCACTAGTTGAAGATCCTATATAAAACTAAGTATACCATTCTTCTTGTATACTATGAACCATCTATTAGAGTATGGTGTAGATGAAGGCTCTAGAATACCCATTATTATATTTTCATTTAACATATATATGATTTTTTGCAAGTGAGTGATGGGTATTGGTATAGGTCACAAGTTCTATGGTATGAGTGGCATGATAAAAATTACCATGGATGCTACTACTCCTATATCCATACAACCTATTTCATGTGAAAACTCTTTATGCCAATCTTTAGTTTAACATATTTCTCAATGATTTTATGTCCAATTTTCCTTGGATCTCTTAGTTTTTGTTTTTTGGAAGCCAACTAATTGATTCTTTGCTCTTTGGAGGCAATGGTACTACAACAACTTTAACTTTTTATCCATTGTCTTGTACTTTGTCTCAAATCTAGCTTCAACCTTATTTTTTTTCGTATGACTGTTCATGCATCATAAATTTAGCAATGACTTGAAACATATCCAAATAATTTACCTCTATAATGGTAGACCTAATACTCTGCTATGTTTTTACTATAGTTAAAATCTTTGCAAAATTCTTGATAGCAAAAGATACCCCATCATATAATCCTATAGTCCTCTCATTTTCTTGTATAGTTGAAATCTCTTTGCATAGGAAGAATAATCATCTAGAACTTTAGTCTCCTTCATTTTTGTAGTAATAAATGGTTGCCCTAAGATCATTGAGTATGATGAGGCAACTTACCCAAAAAAATGGTGATTGTCCTATACCTCTCCCATGGTAATGTGCACATTATTTGGACATGCAACATGCAGGTCTCCTATGGAGTTTTTGGCTACCCGCATCCTCCATTCGTGGTTGACATCTATTGATCATCTTCCATCATCATAAGTACTCCTAACCATGACTTTTATCTCTAAGTCATGGTCTATTAGTGCAACACATGGAGTTTCTAGCTCTCCAACCTTCATTATAGTCTCTGCAGTAGTAGGGGCCCAATGGTTCTTGGAATAGTGACTCTTGGGTATCACCCTTAAAGACACTTCATCCTTTATATAGTGTATAGGCCATATATCTCTTGTGTTTTTAAAGCATATCATAGTGTTCTCTACAACACCATTCACTTTGACAGTATCTACAACAACAATATCTTAGCAGATAATATCTACATCTATACCATCTTCAGAAACCAAATTTATGCCTTGTAAACCTATTTTTTCTTCTATTTTATCATAGCCTAAGTTGACTCACTCACAAATTAATTTTCCTTCTTATAATGTTTATAATTTCTTCATAAAACTCTCTTTTTGCTATTTTAAGAATTTTGGGGCTAACACTTGACTTTTTTGTTTAGAATCTTCCCTTTCAAATTTACATTTTTAAGATATGTAACCATCTCTATGTTAAAGAGTAGCTTTTAACTTTGTTGCTTTTTCTTTGGCTTTTCCTATTTCTTTTCTTTTTACTCCTTCTTCTTGTATATATATTCCATGTTTTGCTCTAGATTGGGTCTAGCAAGAAGCATATATTTTCCCTCTAGTGATCCTCTTTGAGATCCTTGGGTTTTCGTAATATATATATATATAATTTTGAGTATTATGTCCATGTTCTATTGATGTATCAAATAAGCATAAATAGAAATGTGGATGATACCATACCTTTTTCTAACAATCTCAACTTCCTTCAACAAGTAAAGACGGCTTTATAAGCACACACAAGCAAGCAAGAAGGAGATATCCCTTTTTCCACACACTTAGAAATGAGCTTCTCATTTACTTTTTGAGTTTATATACAAAACTCTAAATCCCTTTTGGGCGGCCATCCCCTTTTTTACATGGCCAGCCATGGCATAGGTCCTCTTTCCTATTGTCCTCATATCTTTCTAACTTCCTTTCTATCGCCCATCTACCTTTACAATTTGCAATGGAGAGAGCCTTTACATTCAATGTCTACCTTCTCGTTTTTAGGGCTCTGATGGCTGCGCCTTGGACTTCTTATGGCCATGCCTACACTTTTGGGTTCTTCTAGGTCCAAATTCCTTCTAGGGTACCTCTTTTAGCTTGCGACTTGCACTTTTCCATGTTTTTTACTTTTTTTACTTTTTTCACTTTTTCTTGTGTCGAGGTTAACATTACCCCCTCTTAGCCGAGTGCCAGTCCCATGGCAATGATGGGTAGTACTTGGAAAGTGGGGTGGGTGTAGTAGGATGGCTTTTTGAGTTTGTATACAAGCCCTTACTAAGGATGGTGTTGGATGGATCTGCCCTTATAAATTGAAGATGGTGTTGGGGCGCATCCCTCCTTGACACTGGCAGTGGGTGGATCTGTCCTTTGAAATTGAATATGGTGTTGGACAGATTCCTCCTCGTGCCCTTCGAGGTCGATATGACACGATATGAACTTGCAAGACAAAGTTGTGTACTTCCTAAGGGGTGTATCTACCTCTTCATGTAGTGCATAGTGTAGGTGCTAGTGGAATTGGGAGTTGGGTGCAAACCTCAAGCAAGCCTGCAGTGTTGTCCCACACTTGAGGACCTAGTTCGTACATCATTGCAGGTGCGGTGTGCGGCTTAGGAAGAGAGGTCTAGAAGTTTTGCCCTTGAGGTCCCTTAAGTGTGAAGTGGGGGTTGGGGGTGGCCTAAGGGATTTGCTAAAAAAGGCATGGCTTTGCATGTAGCTTTTGAGATTACCCCTTACGTTTAGAGGTGTGGTTGACAAAAAGGGGTGTCCAAACCTCATATATCACCTATCGTTCATGTCTTCAAGTACCTCATACAAAAAGAGGGTAACAATGTAGCCCTCATCATTAGTCAGGTCCATGGTGCAACTATCTATTCCTAGGTTGAGATAAAAAAATAGTAGAGGGAGATCGACCTCCTCGGTGGTGGTTGGCTTTTTCTTTAGTAGAAACCTAATAGGCCTCGGATAATTACAAGTTGTGATGAAAGTAGGGCCTGGACATGATGAGAAATCCTCGAGGAAGTGCATGATTGACATAGGGATGTCTCTTTCCTTGAAGGTTAGGCACTCCTCAAGATTCTTTGCATTGGCATTGTAGAGCTTGGGAAAGTCATACCTACCATACTCCTTCCTATTGTTATCCACTCCGTTGCTTGTGAGGGTAGGGCATGTAGATAGGATCATTCCTTCCTTTAGGAAGTGTACTGCAGAATGCCATCCATGCATCAAGGTTTGTATCCAAGATCCTTTTTTGCCACTTGGACTATGCTTCATAGCCTTGGACCATCTTGGGAATCTGGAACACCTTATCTAGCCAGTAGTTTGGGACCTCCCACCTCCATCGATGGATAACTATGGTCCACTCCTTAACCCATCGATTTTCCAAGTTATTGGCCATTTGAATTACGTTGTCCGCTACTTCCACTAGTACGACTCGGTCTAGGGCCCATGGGAAGAGGAATGATAGCTCAAAGGGCTAGGTTTGGAGTTCTCCTTGCTCCCAAATACTCAATTCCTGGGGTTAGTTGACAAGATAGCAATCCTCGCGCTGTGGCACAGGCTCTCTAGGAAATTATTGGGATTGCACCCTAGCTCTCTGCTCTGCTTTCTCTACCAATCGTCGTCTTCTTCTCTTAGCTGCAATGATGCGCTCGGGGACTTGGCTACCTTTTGGATCTTATTGAGGCACATCTGGCAATGGTAGGCTAAGCTCTTGGGCCTATTGCTCTTCTTCTAGCTCTTGCTTGAGGTCTGGCCCTTCCTCTGGTGGTTGCTCTTGTGGGGTCGAAGTTGGGGGTTTATGCGGCTCCTCCTACTCTTCAAAACCTATCTCATTTAGCTCATCGGTGGAGAGGCCAGCTTTCCTCAAATAGTGGCATTGTTCTTCTCTGGTTAGGCCGGTGCCGGTTGGAAGAGGTTATACTTTAGGGCTCTAGTGGTCATCTCTAACTTCCTTCCCATCCTCTCCAAAAAATCTTCACTATCAATTTGCATTACATGGAGCACTGTGCTTAAGGAGGCTTGAGATTGTGCATTTGAACTTGCATCTATGGCTTTGGTTCTCTCCTCTGCCAACACCTGCTCACATTCTATTATGGCCAAGTGCTCGGCAAGTCCTTGCACCCATTCGAAGTTGTGCTCTTCCCACCATTTGTCTCTCTCTTCCATTTCCTCCTTGCTCATTTCCATGCTTTGAGATAGCATCATTACCACCTCCTATTTTTCATTCCATACTTCCAACATGTGTGTTTTTTCCTTGTTTTGGTGGTTGAGCTGCTCCTCGGCTATCTTCTCGGCTTCTTGCACCATGGAGAGTTGCATGGAAATTTTTGATAGCCTTTTAGATAGATCTTTGTTCTTTTGCAAGTGGGCTTCTTTCCTTTCTTCATGTAGCTGTCTTTCAGATTTAGCCATGGTTTCTATCTCTTCCACCTCCTGCTCTAGGTTCTCTAGCTCTTCTTGCAACCCTTGGGTCGCTTCTTCGATGGCTTCTTCTTTCTCTTTCTCGAAGCATTTGATTTCCCTTTCCTATCTCTCTTGTTTCTCCAAATCTAGGGTAGCCCCCTTTTCCAAATTTTCTATTTCCTCTTGAAATTTTCATGCCCTCTCTTCTCTTGTTGCCTATAGCTCCTCCATGCGGCATCCAAGACATTTTTTATATCTCCTTTTGCAGTTCTTCATACAACTTTACCAGCTCATTGTCGATATGTTGCTACATTATGAGGTTCTATTTCTCCCTAGACAACCTGACTTTCCACTTTCCTTCTTCTCCTTCCTAAGCTTCGAGCTACTCTTTTAGCTCGCTTATTTCTTTCTAGTAGCTTTCCACTTGGCATGTCTTCTCTAGCTAGAAGGTTCTCATGGCCTCCTTTTGGGCTTCCAACTCAACCACTGCTATCTTCTTATCCTCCTTTGCTTTCTCTAACTGTGAAAGAAGCTCTTGGACGTACTCATCATAGTTTGTAGGTGGCATCATCGTTGTGGGAATGAAGGTCATGGAGCTCTCCACCCTTTTCCTCTTAGGGTCTTGTCTTAACTCGACGTTTATTGTTGTTGGTCTCTTACTTCCTACCTCAGAAGTTCCTTCACCTACCCCTTGGGCCATTTCCTTATTCACCAAG
This sequence comes from Lygodium microphyllum, assembly GCF_053477565.2. NCBI lineage: Eukaryota > Viridiplantae > Streptophyta > Polypodiopsida > Schizaeales > Lygodiaceae > Lygodium > Lygodium microphyllum. The sequence goes on from NC_141143.1 coordinate 40,011,940, forward strand.
AATTGCACCCAATCCAAGATGTTGTTGGCATCAATTTTAGGTGTGGAGCCTTGGGTGGTTGTGGTTGTAGGGGTGGTGGTGGGCACTAGGAGAGTAGGGATGGAATCCATCAGGCCCTTGCCCTTGCCTTCTTTCACTGGAGGCATCGTGATCTCTAGAACTTGGGCACTTGAGCTTGGGCCTTCCTCTTGTGGTGGGCTCATGGCACCCATCTCGTCCTGTCTGCACTATTGTTCTATTGATATGCACGTTGCTAGCGCAAAGTCCTCTTCTTCCTTCCTTCTTAATTCTTTCTCTCTTTAAGCTACCTTTTTCCTTCTCTCCTAGTAGATTCTCTTTGGTTCTTCTTTTAACCTCTCTGACTCCTCCTTTTCCTTCTTTTTTCTTTCTTCCTTTGCTTTCTTAGATTCTTTCTTAGCCTTTTCTAAGTTTGCCTTCTTCTTTTTCTTGCTTTATTTTTCTTAATTCGCATGTGTAGTCTTTTCCTTTACTTTTTTAGCCCTTCCATGGCTAGATTGCATTTCCTTTTCCTCCTCTTCATCACTTACTATTATTTCAATGGATTGCTCTCGTTCATGGTGGGGAGGTGACTTCAACTCCTCCTTCTTCATTCTATGCCTCTTTCATTGCCTCTTGGATAAGATCAGTCAACACACCACCGTATCCAATGAACGAGGCTTTCGATGATGGTTTTTTCCTCTTAGCTCTTGCCTTTGACGTTGGGGATTCCCACTAGCCGGTTTTCTCCCTCTAGGGATACTGCCTCGTCTGATTGGTTGATCATATTTCTCACATATATTCCAATCAACCTCATCCAAAGAACAGGATACTAGGCTCTCCAATATGGGCACACTGATTTTGTGCATAAGCGAATTATACCTTTGGCTAGAGAATAGTAGGAGTACATGACTTTTACATGAAGCCTTACTTCTTGATTTGGGATGTCTTGGATGCTGATGCCATCATTGGTTAAAACCTAGTCCTTCCTCATATTCAACATGGCATAGACATTCCATTTGGGTCTCCTTTCCACTTTGTGCTCTAGCCCTAGTGCCTTCTCCACCCACCATGGCTTTATTCAACTGGACATGTACTTTCTTGGCTCCTTCTTCTCTTTCAACTGTCATAGTGCCACATTCTCTATCGGGATCATAGTTTCTCAAGAACTCTATGTACTTACTATGATCTGTCTCTTGCCCCAATTTCTTGATATATTTAGTAATATTGCACTGTTCTAGAACTCTTTTGGCAGCCTCCTCCTTGGCTACGACTTCTTCAATGTTGTGGATAGTTTTTAACTTTAGTTAGTTGTAGGCATGGTTATGAGGGAGATGCGGCACTTTTCCCTTTCTTCTTTCATGAATGGAAGTCGATGGGCCCAATTTTGTTGTGCTACCATTTTGAGTTCTTGCCATGGTACTGTAGTTCACCATTAGTGTCCTTAAGATGATTTCACTGAAAGGTACGTAGGAATTGATTATGCTTTTATGGAAATAATAAAATGCTTATATACAAAAAGAGAAGCAGTCCATTCATTCTGGAAAATTTTATGGAAATTTTCCTCAATTACAAGTTGATTTTCATCCACTCTTTTCCACTTTTAGACATTGATTGAGCCTTTATTCCTTGCAAGTTTGATTCACCTTACATGTTTGATTCACCTTACCCCCTCCCCTTTGGAATTGAGAAGAATCCTTCCTAGGATTAAGGTCTGAGAGGTCAAGGGCATTTAGTGCATGCTCACAGTGTTTTACTTTCGCATGAGCCAAGCATAGAAGTTCAAATTGTATTCTAGATTAGTATTGCGGTCCATGTTGAAAGGACAGATGCCTACTTGAGTGATGTAGGTGAGAACATCTGTGAGGAAGTCATTAGAGTCTATTCGACTGGCAATGTGTAACTCATTCTCCATCAGAATTCAATCTAAATACGGGTGGGTCAGGAGGTGCTTTTCTAGGGGTCGGTTACGAATGGTCGTCAACACCCTATATGAGGTTGGAGCTAAATAAGTGGGGTCATACTCCGAGGTTTTTATTGCATGTCATTAGTCCGCATTGGTCATCATTTAGTAGCCCTATTGCTCCCATTGAAGTCGGAGAGTATACCATTTCCTCAAAAAAGAGGACTCATCGTCAACAAACTGCTTCAACTCCTCTTTTGACACACTACTAGAGGCTTGTGAGGTCTTAGGGGCACTAGTACGACTGAGTTGACATAGTTTGTTAGTGGGAGGCTATGGTTTTAGTTAATGGATCTCTTTAGGCTCTATTGGCTTATGCATTTAAGGCTCGATGTGTTAATTTGCAACCATAGTTGTTTGTGGCATTGGTGTTTTTTCTGCTACATGGTTTGGTGTGGTCAATTTTGAGGGCAGAATTTGAGTAGGGTCCTTGGCCATCTTGGCTTTAAGTACCCAAATCTAGGTTTTACCCTCATAGTAGCCTTGTGCTTGCAATAAGTTTTTGGGAACCCATCATGACTTGGCCGCACATAGACACCTATAGGTTCTTTTGTGCCTCCTAGATTTTGAATACGAGTTCCTAGCCTTGGGAGGTCATGATTGTGCGCTTCTAGGTAGTGTCCCTTGATGTTTAGGCATCCATTTGAGATGTGGTGCATGGGCCTTAGCTTTGATTTCAACAGTTTGTTGGCTTTGATGTTTGGTGGATTGTGACAAATCACCACCCCCCTCCTCAGGCTTGATAGTGGGTTGCACTACAAGTGGCTTTGTAGACTTTGATGGAGCCATGATGCCCTTGGTGAAAGGCATGACTATATGTACGTTATCGATGGCAAGATGAATGTGCTATGACTAGTAGTCAACGATACAAAGTGTTTTCTTTTTAAACGTACATCCTAATAGGGATTTCACACCCACTACAACAAAAAGGCCTCTTAGACGCGCTCTTAGACGCGATTTTTGAATTGAGAGAAAATCTTATGGGCATGTCTATAAGCCCGTTTAAATGCGCGTGTACCATTTCACATCTATAGTCACGTGTATAAGGAAATCCACACGCACCAATAGACGTGCTTTAGACGCGCATATACACACATAAATAAACGCATAGACCAAAACCAAGTTTATTATTTATTTAATTTTCTTTGTGCATCTACAAGCGCGTCTACATGGAAGATTAGACGGGCACATAGACACCTGCATAAACGCGCTTTTACATGCGCCAGTAGACGCAACCGCAAAACCAAAAATCTATTTTTTTAAAAAAGATATTTATTTTTTTTAATTAATTGAAATTATATAGCGCATCTATGGGCGTGTGTACTCTGCATTCTAGACACGAGTATAGATGCGCATTTTCTACAATTTAGACGCGCAAATAGATGCGAAGCATAGAATTGGAAAAAAAACCACATGCTCTCTAGTTTATTTTTCCCTCTCCCATACATCAAATTGTGCATTTGGAAAAAACACAATGGATCTAAAGGCACGAGAATTGAAAACAAAAATCCATGTATTCATTATATATAAAACACATTTACATGGGGAGTCTAAGAGCTTGCGACCTAAAGCGTGGCCGCAAGCAGTAGGCTCAAAGATGGATAATAGAAAAACAAGGAAACAAGGCCATACAGGAGACATGGTGCTCCTCTACGAATCTGAAGAAGAAACATCTTCGCGAGCACCACCATCACTACTAGCGTCGCTACCCCCCTCCTCGCTATGCTCCACATCGGGGTTCGCCTACACACACAAAAGATCAAGGTTGCTTACGTACAATTGCAAAGAAAAAGTTATAATTAGCCATACTTTTAATAGGAAAGTAAGAAAAACATACCTCCTCTAGTGGTCAAATCCTCATAGTCGGTTGTATTGCTCCTCAGTGATGAGACCCTCCTCATAGAAATGAAGCCATGTGGTTGTGCGGTTATGGCCTCGATGGTAACCTACCTCTCTAGGAGTAGGCATCCTACCAACGATAGTAGTCTTGTAACGTTTGCGTAAACATTTTTCTTAAGGATAATACAAAAAAAAATTTCCCCTCCCCAGCCGACTGTTGTGTTGAAAGGGGAGGGGAATAGTAACGAAGCAAAAGCTCCTTGATTGCAGCTCGCGAATATGGGATGGGCATGCATGGCGACACGAAGGAGAGGGAGGATCCCCTTCCCCTCCCCTATTTAAATAGGGGGAGACGTTGCCATAGAGGATGGGGAATAGGTGAGGAGGAGGGCCACCATTCTGTAACACTGAGGGAGAGAGAAGGTTATGCCATCATTGCAGAGAGGGAGAGAGTGAGGCTCTCCCCTCGACTCGTGAAGGTGCGATCTACCCACTGCTAGTCCTCCCAGCGTCGCCGCCTGCAGCCGCAGGCCTAGATGCCTCACAAACATGCCGTCAGATCGTTGCCAACACGGCGTTGAGTTTCCCCTCCTGCCACGTATGAAGCAATAGAAGCTTCTAAAGAGAAGCTTCTAAGGGGGCTAGATAAGCCCCCTTTCACCCCCTTGTTGTTGCCTCATCAAATCCTTTTCCCCCCCGGGTTTAAAATCCTCCTAAGCCCCCTTTTCACCCCCCGTGTCCAAAAATCTCCCAAGGCCCCCTTCTTATGCCTTTTGGAACCCCTCCCCAATTTTAATTCTCTTAAGGCCCTTTCACCCCCCTTCTTGTGTTTTTTTAAAACCCTTTCACCCCCCTTGCCCCGTGTTTAATCCATTAAACCCCCATCCCTTGGCTTCGGGATCACCCTCACCCTCCGTGTTTTCTAAACCCTTAAGCCCCCTTTTCCCCTAGGTGTTGGAACCCGCGTGTCTAAACCCTTAAGCCCCTTTTTGTGACACATTGAAAACCCCCCCTCATGTTTAAAGCTCATAAGGCCTTTTGCTCCTTAGCCTTCCCATGCTTCCCATGGGCTTTAAAAACCCCGTGCTTTAACCACCTATAAGCCTTTTTCCTTGGGCTTTATAAGTCCCTTTTCCCCCAAAAGTACTAAGGCCTTAAAAGGTCTTATTACCCCCTCCTTGTGGTTAAGCCCCTTAGCCGTTCCTTGCCCTTTTCAAAATACCCTTGGGACTTTGGTTTTTTCCCCACTCGAAAAAGAGAAGAAGAGTGTTGAAGTGCAAGGGAGCAATGGTGGAATTCCAAGGAGGATTGTGAAGCTGCTTCCACGTCCGAAAAACTACAATTGTGATGTCTCCTAAGAAAGTCCAAGGCGCAACCGCGGAAGGGTCATCTCCCGGTATCCATGTGGATATCTCACCCCAAACCCAGGTTTTCCTTCTTAATTTTTATTTGATATTATTGTAACTCAAACATGCAAAGTTAATTATTAGAAATAGGATATATTTTTATCCTAGATGCTCGCGACGAATGAACTTAGTCGTTATTACTTTTAATAAAACATGCAAAATTAAGAAAGTATAAATGCATTTCTAGCAAATAGCTTATGCATTGAAATGAATTATAAGACTAGATTATTATCCATTAAAATAGTATACTTCGATTAAGCCTAGAAGTATAAACAGCATCTCGAACTATTAACCCATATCACAATGAATCATCATGGAAAGTGCAATGCATGAAACCACTTTTTACGATGCATAAACTTTATGAAATTATCATTGTCAATTGCATAAATTAACAAGAAAAAGGTTTCTTATTTAGCACGAATTTTGTTTGCAAAGAAAAGGAAAGATTAGTTGAAATTAACCTAACCTATGCTTGACCTCAAACCGACAAGTTTAGGATTGAAAAATCAACTTATGCATAGACAACAAATCATGTGGAAGTAATCTCGAAATTATCTTCTAGAGTTAACCAAATTTACATAAACTTAAAAAACCTAAGGTGCGAAATACTCATTGGGAATGAGTTAAATTCCAAGAAATATATATACCTTAAATACTACCCACATTCACTGAATGTAGGGACAGTGAATTGTAATCGTAAAAGGAAGTAGGGTTTGTCCCTAAGATCCTTACAAGGTGAAACTTGTAAACCCTAGGTCTAACGACGTCAGCCTGGTAACCTGAAACAGATTGTTTTGTGACTCCGTTGTCTCATAGTTCGAGGCGACACTTGCGCAACAAGTGCGGAGTCATATGATCTTGTGATTGGATCACAAGGGAATGTCCAATTTCTCGCAATGAAGTTGGCATGTCATCACACAAGTTATATTGCAGGAGGATGAATAATCATCCTAATTTAGTATCCTTCTTGAGTAAGGAAAGTTGATTGGAAACTAAAGACCAACCGATAAACTTAAGGTTTAACCAAGTCGGGTTAATAGGGTATGCCCTAACCCAGGATATATGGGATTTTGCCAAGCTGCAAGTTATCCCAGATCGAGTGCTGGACGCATTCGAAAGGAAGGATTCATTCCTTAACAGTTTGCCAACAAAAACGATCAATGGAAATGTTTATGCTTGCTACAGATTTTAGAGCACTGTTTGGCTTTATTTGATCAATGAATTAAAAGATAAATGGATATCTATACTTCAGATTGAAGTCCTGAAGGGAGAGATAGCTTCAGTTACCCCGATTGCCTGGCTGACCCTAACCAAGGGGGTTGTTGATTGCGCCGGGAAAGTGGACCGAACCCGCCGCGAAAGGTCTCTCCGTTGAGCGCTACTTGGAGTAGGAGGACACTTGGGTGCCAGGGGGGCTCTGGACGTAAATCCCTCGCCTTTCGAGTCCTGCACAAGAGGCTAACTTGACTCGGGATTGGATCTCGAGGCCCGCATACTAGTCTACGGGTGGAAACTTGGATTAGTGATCCCTGTGGATTACTAGATAGCCTTCGGGAAGATTGTGGATAAGCCTACGGGCTGGAATCTTTGTATTTCGAAGATAAATATGATAACCTGTTAATAAGGAACTTGTCTAATATTGTTTTTCTCTGTCAAGTGATAAAATTACGTGAAGGAACTAGTGCCTAACGGGTTAATTAAAGAAGCTGGTTGTTACATGTCCAACTAATGTGTTAGGTAATTAAATAACTAAAACAACTCGAGGAAAGTGCCGAGGATGGGCCATAGGTCCGTCCTATGGATGGGTGGTCCTGGTTGGCCGGGAACTTTTCTCAAATCACGATGGACAACAGAAGGATCGTCAAAGAACACGAACAATAAAAGTGTTGACCTAGAGTTATGATTAAAACTGATTTACGCTGTTTCAGGAGAATGGAATGGGACTATGCCTTATGGCAGAGAGGTTGAGCTTTGCATCCCTCTCGTTTCCCATTCTCCTTGAACCAAGTGTAGCGTGAATCCGCTTTGGACCTGGCGTTTCTGCATAAAGTAGTTCACTTGGGTCCGACGCTAGTTGCTGTTAGGAAATGACCAAGAAGGAAAACCCAAATTCAGGTCGATCCTAAGTGGGAACGGCCGAAATACTTCCGCTATGTGGCAAATGCGAAAAGCACTAGATCACAAGCCCCGTAACATTCCATGGGAGTGCCGGGCGGAGCTTTCTAGACATCGTTTGTGATGGACTGCTAAGACGTGTCCTGAAGATACAAGTGGACATGTTACAGTTGGTATCAGAGCGAACCAACAATGGAATTGTTTTTATGAAATCCTAATAAGATGAAGTAAAGCAAATGTTGCTGTCCAAACATTTCCTTACCTTCAATGCTGTCTTGCAGAATTATGAAGCGTCGAACAAGTTCTTAGTATTTCGATTCTTGTTTATGACTGCAATGCATTCTCCGCATTACCAACAAAGGGTTGGGATGATGAGTATCCTGAAGCAAATCTATAATCCATCTCCTTTGTACATGGAACGAAGATGGACGGGTGCTTCAGGAATCTACTATATAGCCGCCCACCGGTTTGCTTATCTACAAACCAACCTAAAGAGGATCAAGTGGGTGGAAGACCTAAAAATCGTGAAGTTGTTCATTTTTGTGGAAGCTCACGTAAACTCAACTTTACATATTCAAGGTCGGAGGGTTGAGATGAACTTATATGTATATGAGAAAGTAACCCGTGTAATCCCCACTGACAGGATTTAAGTGTTGGGCCGCCATGAGAAGTATGGATTCCAACGGAAAGGATATCCTGAACTTCCAATGACTTACCGATTCCTGAAGATCCATGACCCGAAACCATACTATTATACAGTTCCTGTAGATAAATGTAATACAACCTTATTCTCCCCAAACTAAATGTAACAGTTGGCTTATTATCGCAAGAAATGTTGTATTCAAAAGGGCTATGACCATATAAATACAAATAAAGACTTCTTTTTATCAATGTCTGATTGTGCATAAAAGTTGATAAAAAGTTAAGTAACTACATTGTTTACGTGATAAATGAATTAAAGCTGTAACATAAATCAATAATGATTATCGTATAATAATATTAACAAACCTTTATCCAGGCACAACCCCAGGTACAGGTTTCCAATTTGCCTCCTACATCAAGTATTGCTGTAATCTAGGAGAAGAATTTTCTTCTCAAGCAGATTAAGCCACCCGAGTTTGACAGGAGAGGCAGATTCGCCCAAGCTGATGCTAAAATTTAGATTGAATCCATGGAGGATTACTTCAAAGAAGTTGGTACTGCACCCGCCAATTAGGATATGCTCACCAAGCTAAAGCTCATCGGCGAAGCTAGGCTTTGGTGGAAGCAATGGTGTAGGGATCAAGGGATCACGGTGGGATCTGTTACCTGGGAGAAGCTGAAGAAAGCCGTGCAGGGAAGATACTTGCCACCTGCATATCGCACACAGAAAATGAATGAGTTCTATGAGCTAAAATAGCTGGGACTCACTCTTGACGCATACTATTCCAAATTTGTCTCACTTCTTACGTATGCATCGTAGATGGACATGACACATCAGGTGTCCAAATTTTGCGCGGGTTTAAATCCACCAATAAATACCTGTCTCGAATCTATGCGTCCATCAGATCTTTAGGACGCACCATTCGAGCGGCGCCTATAATTCAAGAAGTGTAGTCTAGACCAAGGGGTAACAAAAATTGGTCTTATAGTGACCCGAATAGAGGAGCATTCAGACCTCAAATAAAGAGAGTTCAAGGTCATAATTAGGGGCAAAGAAAGAAAGCAAGGACTAACAATGTCAACAACTTTGCTCCTACTCAAAGAAATGGCTAAAACCTCCGTTGTTTCCACTGCAACGAACCTGGTCACTTCAAGAGGCAATGTCCCAAGCTCGATGGAGGACACCGCCAAGCGCCTTTTCAAGGAACAGGCCGTGGTCAAAGAGCCGCTACCCGAGGAAGAGGAAGAACCACCTGCATTGTCAATAGGCAAATGTGTGAAGAAGAAGAAGAAGAAGATCTAACCATGGAAGCAGAGTTTGAAAGGGCGACAATCCATGCCACTCTACACAAGAAAGGACCGAATCGCCAATTCTCAGTGATTCAGGCACCGTTGGACTATCAAGTTAAAAGTTTCAAGACCTTGATTGATTGTGGCAGTACTCATTCCTTTATCTCACCAGCATGTGCAAAAAGATTAGGAATAGCCACAGTAGAAGCACCTACCCTGCTTGTGGAATTGGCGAATGGTCGTGAGGTTACTTGTACCAGGCAAACTGCTAAGGTGGAATTCTTTCTAGGAGGAAAGAAGACTTTGGTCAAATTCAGAGTCATGAATTTAGGGATCCATGAGTGTCTACTCGGAATGGATTGGCTTAGGCCTAATGACGCCCACATTCACTGTGGAAAGGGTCAAGTTTCCTTTCGAAACTCTGAAAGGAAATTAGTCACGACTCAAGGTGAGATTGGAGTGCCAAGAATCCAATTGGCCAAAGTATCTCAGATCATAAAAGGAGTCAGAAAAGGATTACTTGTCTACTTGATCAAACTCAAAAAGCTAGATCAGAAGCAAGAATCCCATGAAGGACCTTCTTAGCTAAAGGAATACGTGGACGTATTCCCTGAAGAGTTGACAAAACTCCCGCTTCAAAGAGAAGTGGATCATGAAACTAGGTTAGTACGAGGAACTGCGCCAATTGCAAAGAGACCTTATAGAATGTCCATACCAGAAGTAATTGAGCTAAAGGAACAACTCAAGCAACTACTAGATCAAGGCTATATCCGTCCTAGCAATTCACCATGGGGAGCTCCAGTACTATTCGAGAAAAAGAAAGATGGGACACTTCGACTATGTATTGATTACCGAGGGTTGAATCAATCAACGGTCAAGAAAAAGTACCCTATTCCTAGAATAGATGAGCTTTTTGATCATCTTCAGGGTGCAAAGATCTTCTCCAAAATTGATCTCAAGTCAGGTTATTATCAAATAAGGATCAAGGAAGAAGATATCCCAAAAACAGCCTTTAATACAAGATATGGGCACTTTGAGTTCCTAGTTATGCCATTCAGGCTTAGGAATGCACGTGCCATGTTCAACAGGTTAATGCAAGATATCTTTAGGCCATATCTTGATGATTTCGTGCTTGTCTTATTCGATGACACTTTAGTCTATTCTAAACATGAAGAAGATCATGAACCCCAACTTCAGATTGTCCTTGAGACAATGAGGTCACATAAGCTGTATGCTAAGATGAAGAAGTGTGCATTCTTCAAATGCCAAATTGAATATCTCAGATTCATAGTATCAGTGGAAGGAATCTCAGTGGACCCAGCCAAGGTCAGAGATGTGCTTGAGTGGCCAATACCAACATCCGTCAAAGAGATACGCAGCTTTCTTGGATTGATAGGATGGTATAAGGTCTTCATAAAAAACTATGCTTTGATTGCAGCACCTCTGACGGACTTACTGAAGAAGCAAACTTCCATTGCATAGTCAACCCTCGAACAAAATAGCTTCGACAGATTGAAGCAAAATTTGGTATCAGCACCTATTCTAAAACTTCCAGACCTCAATAAGGAGTTCGAGGTAGTAACTGATGCTAGCATTCTTGCCTTGGGGTGTGTATTCATACAGGAAGGTCATCCAGTAGCATACTCTTCAAGAAAATTGAAGAGTCATGAAAAGAATTATGCTACGCATGATCTAGAATTGTTAGCTTTCATCCATGCTTTAAAGCTTTGGAGACACTACCTATTGGGTAACAAGTTTACTCTAGTAGCTGACCATAAGAGTCTCAAATGGATCTTTACCTAGAATGAGCTCAACATGAGGCAACGTCGGTGGATTGAAGTGTTGGAGGAGTATGACTTTGAAATCAAGTACCGACCAAGAAAAGAGAATGTAGTTGCCGATGCACTTAGTCGCAAGGCATTCCTTAATTTCCTAATCTTGCAAAATCCATCAACAGCCAGATCTCTAGCTACAAAAGTATCTATGCCAAACAACCCTATACTTGAGTTAGCTAGAGAGGATGCACGCCATGATCTGGCCTACCAAACAATGCTAAGGGAGATCTCTATCAAGGAACAGAATCAAAAATTGCAGGCTAAGTATCATGAATTTTCTATCAATAGTGCACTTATCTACTATAGAACAAGGCTGTGTATACCAACAAGCCTGTCACTTCAGCAGAAGATATTGTGGGAAGCTCATGATTCCCCTTTCGCAGGTCATCTTAGCTATGCCAAGACTCTCAATGCAGTTAGGAAGAGCTACCTTTGGGAGAGGCTAAAAGGTGACGTTCTCAAATATGTCACCGAGTGTTTATCTTGCCAATGTATCAAACCCGAACATGTCATGATGCCAGGGAAACTGCAACCACTTGACATTCCCCAAATGAAATGGGAATTCATCAGTATGGATTTTGTCGTAGGCCTACCCCAAGTTCAGGGAGGATACAACTCCATCATGGTTGTGGTTGACATGCTTACTAAGGTTGCACACCTTATTCCAGTAAAGACAAACTATAAAGCCTCAGACATTGCAAGATTGTTTATCAAGGAGATATTCAAGCTACATGGATTACCTAGAAGAATCATTAGTGATCGTGATTCTCTCTTCACATCACACTTCTAGAGAGCTATCTTTGAAGCTATTGGGACTCAACTCTGCTTTAGCACCACTTACCATCCCCAAACAGATGGCCAAACAGAGCGAGTAAATCAAATCATCGAGGATATGCTTAGGGCATACTGCTACCGAGAGTCAAAGAGGTGGATTCAATACTTGCCTTTGGTTGAATTCGCCTACAATGCTTCTTACCAACAAAGCATTCAGATGACCCCTTTCCAAACATTGTATGGTCATGACTGCAGAAGTCCCCTAATCTTTTCAGATCCAACCTTAAGGGTTGAAGCTTCAAGACAGATGTTGGAAGAGATGGATGACCAAATAAAGTCAATAAGACAGGACATCCAAGCGGCCAAGGATAATCAGAAGGCATACGCGGATTTGAAGCATCAAGAAAGAGTCTTCGAAGAAGGAGACATGGTCTTCATTCGTGTACGCCCTAAAAAGAGTTCCCTATCCTTAGGAGATTGCAAGAAGCTAAGTCCAAGGTATTGTGGGCCATACAAGATCCTCAAATTCCTAGGACCTAATGCTTATAAATTGCAACTTCTTGAGAACCTAAAGGTTCACAATGTATTCCATATCAGCCTATTGAAGAAATATGTACCTAACCCTAACCATGTACTTGACGATCAACAAGTTGTAATGCCTAGTCAAGGAGTCCTTGAACTAAGGCCTGATAGGATCTTAGATATTAGGGAGAGACAATTAATATCCAGAACCCTGAGGGAATGCCTCGTCCAGTGGAAAGATTATCCCGAAGAGGATGCCACTTGGGTAGATGAAGGAACTCTCAACCATCAATATCCCCACTTTATCTCGAGATGAGGACATCTCGATTCCTCTAAGGGGGAGAGAATGTAACGTTTGCGTAAACATTTTTCTTAAGGATAATACAAAATTTTTTTTCCCCTCCCTAGCCGATTGTTGTGCTGGAAGGGGAGGGGAATAGTAACGAAGCAGAAGCTCCTCGGTGGAAGGGGAGGGGAATAGTAACGAAGCAGAAGCTCGCGGATATGGGATGGCCATGCATGCCGACACGAAGGAGAGGGAGGATCCCCCTCCTCTCCCCTATTTAAATAGGGGGAAACGCTGCCATAGAGGATGGGAAATACGTGAGGAGGAGGGCCGCCATTCTGTAACGCTGAGGGAGAGAGTGAGGCTCTCCTCTTGACTCGTGAAGGTGCAATCTACCCGCTGCCAATCCTCCCAGCGCCGCCGTCTACAGCCGTAGGCCTTGCCGACTCACAAACGTGCCATCAAACCATTGCCAACACGGCGTTGAATTTCCCCTCCTGCCATGTATGAAGCAATAGAAGCTTCTGAAGAGAAGCTTCTAAGGGGGATAGATAAGCCCCCTTTCACCCCCTTATTGTTGCCTCATCAAATCCTTTCCCCCCCCGGGTTTAAAATCCTCCTAAGCCCCCTTTTCACCCTCCGTGTCCAAAAATCTCCCAAGGCCCCCTTCTTATGCCTTTTGGAACCACCCCCCCCCCCCCCCCCCCCCAACCCCTCGATTTTAATCCTCTTAAGGCCCTTTCACCCCTCTTCTTGTGTTTTTTTAAAACGCTTTTCTCCCCTGCCCCATGTTTAATCCATTAAACCCCCATCCCTTGGCTTCGGGATCACCCTCACCCTCCGTGTTTTCTAAACCCTTAAGCCCCGTTTTCCCTTGGGTGATGGAACCCCCATGTCTAAACCCTTAAGCCCCTTTCTGTGGCATATTGAAACCCCCCCCCCCCCTCGTGTTTAAAGCTCATAAGGCCTTTTCCTCCTTAGCCTTCCCATGCTTCCCGTGGGCTTTAAAAACCCTGTGCTTTAACCACCTATAAGCCTTTTTCCTTGGGCTTTATAAGTCCCTGTTCCCCCAAAAGTACTAAGGCCTTAAAAGGTCTTATTACCCCCTCCTCGTGGTTAAGCCCCTTAGCCGTTCCTTGCCCTTTTCAAAATACCCTTGGGACTTTTGTTTTTCCCCCACTCGAAAAAGAGAAGAAGAGTATTGAAGTGCAAGGGAGCGACGGTGGAATTCCAAGGAGTTGTGAAGCTGCTTCCACGTCCGAAAAACTACAATTGCGATGCCTCCTAAGAAAGTCCAAGGCGCAACCGCGGAAGGGTCATCTCCCGGTATCCATGTGGATATCTCACCCCAAACCCAGGTTTTCCTTCTTAATTTTTATTTGATATTATTGTAACTCAAACATGCAAGGTTAATTATTAGAAATAGGATATATTTTTATCCTAGATGCTCGCAACGAATGAACTTAGTCATTATTACTTTTAATAAAACATGAAAAATTAAGAAAGTATAAATACATTTCTAGCAAATAGCTTATGCATTGAAACGAATTATAAGACTAGATTATTATCCATTAAAATAGTATACTTCGGTTAAGCCTAGAAGTATAAACAACATCTCACACTATTAACCCATATTGCAATGAATCATCATGGAAAGTGCAATGCATGAAACAACTTTTTACGATGCATAAACTTTATGAAATTATCGTTGTCAACTGCATAAATTAACAAGAAAAAGGTTGCTTATTTAGCATGAATTTTGTTCGCAAAGAAAATGAAAGATTAGTTGAAATTAACCTAACCTATGCTTGACCTCAAACCGACAAGTTTAGGATTGAAAAATCAACTCACGCATAGACAACAAATCATGTGGAAGTAATCTCAAAATTATCTTCTAGAGTTAATCAAATTGACATAAACTTAAAAAACCTAAGGTGCGAAATACTCGTTGGGAATGAGTTAAATTCCAAGAAACATATATACCTTAAATACTGCCCACATTCACTGAATGTAGGGACAGTGAATTGTAATCGTAAAAGGAAGTAGGGTTTGTCCCTAAGATCCTTACAAGGTGAAACTTGTAAACCCTAGGTCTAACGACGTCAGCCTGGTAACCTAAAACAGATTGTTTTGTGACTCCATTGTCTCATATTTCGAGGTGACACTTGCGCAACAAGTGCGGAGTCATATGATCTTGTGATTGGATCACAAGGGAATGTCCAAGTTCTCGCAATGAAGTTGGCATGTCATCACACAAGTTATCTTGCAGGAGGATGAATAATCATCCTAATTTAGTATCCTTCTTGAGTAAGGAAAGTTGATTGGAAACTAAAGACCAATCGATAAACTTAAGGTTTGACCAAGTCGGGTTAATAGGGTACGTCCTAACCCAAGATATAGGGGATTTTGCCAAGATGCAAGTTATCCTGGATCAAGTGCTGGACGCATTCAAAAGGAAGGATTCATTCCTTAGCAGTTTGCCAACAAAAACGATCAATGAAAATGTTTGTGCTTGCTACAGATTTTAGAGCACTATTTGGCTTTGTTTGATCAATGAATTCAAAGATAAATGGATATCTATACTTCAGGTTGAAGTCCTGAAGGGAGAGGCAGCTTCAATTACGCTCGACTGCCTGCCTGACCCTAACCAAGGGGGTTGACCGCGTCGGGAAAGTGGACCGAACGCGCCGCGAGAGGTCTCTCCGTTGAGCGCTACTTGGAGCAAGAGGACTCTTGGGTGCCAAGGGGTGCTCTGGCTATAAATCCCTTGCCTTCCAGGTCCTGCACAAGAGGCTAACGTGACTCAAGATTGGATCTCGAGGCCCGCATTCTAGTCTACGGGTAGAAACTTGGATTAATGATCCCTATGGATCGCTGGATAGCCTTCGAGCGAATTGTGGATAAGCCTACAGGCTAGACTCTTTGTATTTCGAAGATAAATATGATAACCTGTTAATAAGGAACTTGTCTGATATTGTTTTTCTATGTCAAGTGATAAAATTACATAAAGGAACCAATGCCTAACGGGTTAATTAAAGAAGCTGGTTGTTACATGTCCAACTAATGTGCTAGGTAATTAAATAACTAAAACAAACCGAGAAAAGTGCGGAGGATGGGCCATAGGTTCGTCCTACGGATGGGTGGTCCCGATTGGCTGGGAACTTTTCTCAAATCAGGATGGACAACAGAAGGATCATCAAAGAACATGAACAATAAAAGCGTTGACCTAGAGTTATGATTAAAACCGATTTACGTTGTTTTAGGGGAACGGAATGGGACTATGCCTTATGGCAGAGAGGTTGAGCTTTGCATCCCTCTCGTTTCCCATTCTCCTTGAACCAAGTGCAGTATGAATCCGCTTCAGACCTGGCGCTTCTGTGTAAAGTAGTTCGCTTGGGTCCGACGCTAGTTGCTGTTAGGAAATGACCAATAAGGAAAACCCAAATTCAGGTCGATCCTAAGTGGGAATGGCCGGAATACTTCCGCTAAGTGGCAGATGCGAAAAGCCCTATATCGAAAACCCCGTAACATTCCATGAGAGTGACGGGCGGAGTTTTCTAGACACCCTTTCCGATGGACTACTAAGACGTGTCCTGAAGATACAAGTGGACACATTACAAGTCTGCAAAACAATTATGATACACAAACAATTATGAGACACAATGTATTAGAAAAAATTATATAAAGAATTTAAAAAAATATAAATTTTAAAAAACTAGAAATTAAAATATACTTACAAACTCTGCCTCCCACGACTCTCTGCCACCCGATCCGTAATGTGAGGATCCCATAATTTCCATTTGGATGCATCGTGCCTCTGCGTGCTAGCGACTCTTCACTTTCTTTGCTGCTTTCTTCTTGGCTTTCTTCCACTCTATGTGGTGGCACATAGGTGGTTGGCTATAGACTCGACACCCCTCCTCTTGTCTCGCAGTGACTCCCTGGCATGTGTCATGAGGTGGGATCTTTTGTTGTGAAGCAAATCCCTCACTTTTGTGCGTCCCTAATCATCTGAGAATCGCTGACCCTAAGGATTTGGGTACCTCCTATGGACTGCCCTCAGCAACTCCTGCCACAAGCCTCTTTTCTTATTCTTAAAGTAGATGAAACAATCTTTATACGTCGCATGCATGATGCTCCTCATATACGCCATTACATCCCTTCCTTCATCATCATGGAAGATGCCACCAATATCTCTAACTCTATAGTACTGGCATACATGGTCCTCTACATGATCTTCTGGTGAGGGTGATTGCTCGCCACCTCCTAGGCAACCCCCACACAAGCCTCGTCCTCCTCCTCGACTCTCCCTCGTCCCTCTCTGTCGACTACCCTCTGCCTCGTTGGATGCACGTGCTTCTGCAAATGCATGTGCGTCGACTGATGCTTGTGCTTCAGCCAATGCATATATAGGCACTGCACATGGAGTACCTGCAATTGGGGTTTGGACATTTGGTATTTGGGAAGCAGTGCCAGGCAAAGACGTTAGAGGCATTCCAAACATGATGCTGAATACCTCGTCTGTTGTGGGAGAGCGGCCAAGGTGTCTAGTCATCTCTCCCATGAAGTTTTCCTTACTAGGAAAACCTCCAAAAAAAGCATTGACCCCTCTACTGAACTGCGTAAAAGTATCATTCATGCACTCCAAATCTGGGTCATTGCTAGATGAACCAAGATGCGACATCTGCAAACAAAACACAGGAATAAGACAAATTTACTAAACTGCAATATTGTGTAAACTGTACTATTGTGTAACATGTTTGTACAATTCCAAAAATAAAAGCTTGTCTTTTTTATCAGACCTATTGCGTGTATATTTGCGTCTGAGATGCAGAATAGATGCGCTCTCAAACGCTTCCTCGAAGTCAAAGCCTTTGTTTTCTAAGAAAAGCGCGTGTATTCTAGCATCTAGTATGTAGAATAGACGTGCTCAGAGATGCGGTACCACCATGAAAAAACAAAATCTTTTTTCTGAGCATGGCCTGTGTATACTCGCGTCTATCATTCAGAATAGACGCGCTTAGAGACGCGCCTGCAGATGCGATAAGAGAAAACACAGTTGTGCGTCTATATATGCGTCTACTCTAGAAACTACATGCTCTCTCAGACACGCTAAGTCGGCCGCTCTCAGACCGACAACTGCCATAATTTTTTTTTGATATAAAAGCTTCAAATTCATAGAAAGATACAGAAAGAGAGAGAGAGGGAGGGAGGGGAAAAAGAGAGAGAGAGAGAGAGAGAGAGAGAGAGAGAGAGAGAGAGAGAGAGGACTCACCTTGGGTCTTTGGTGTGGACGGGTGGTGGCGCTGCTTCCTTCCCCTTCTTCCTCTCCTTGGTGAGTTGTTCTCCCTTGATGCTTGCTGCTTGTTGTCTCCTCTCTTTGCCTCTTGTTCCTCTTGTTCTTCTCTCTTTTGTTCTCTCTTTCTTCCTCTCCTTGGCTTTCTTCTCTTTAGCTGTCTTCTTTCCCTTCTTGTCTCTTTGAAGTGAAAGAAGAGGTGAGTCATGAAGAGACTAGTGGAGGTAGACTGCATGTCGGCTAAACTCGAGCTCCAAAATGCGCAAAAAACATAGGAAAAGTGCAGTTTGAAAAGAAATTGCTTGTATCTTTTGAATTTTGATATTTGCGTCTATTTTTGTGTGTTTATGCGCATCTAATTTTACATAAACGCGCTAATAGACGAGTATATAGATGTGCAGATAGACGCAGGCATAGACGCGTATTTAGTGCGCTTGCGTTTTTATCATAAGTTTTTGTATTTAAGATAAGTTTTGATAGTAAGTTTTTATCATAAGTTTTTATGTATTTATGATAAGTTTTGTGTATTTAAAATTGAATATCTTAGAATAATTAATACGCCTTGAAGTTTTTATGTAAACATATTAATAACAAATTTGATGTTGTCATGAATTAGGTTTAATCATGTCGTCCTCATCACCTAGTGCGGTGTATGCTGGTGAGTCAACGAGCAATCCTCAAGTGAGGATGAAACATTACGTCTTCATAATCCATATGCATGGCTACGACGAAAAATTAAATGCATGTGTGATTGTTGTCGAGGGTGTATTTCTCAAGCACGTCGAGTTGCAATGTTACATCTCAGCATGTATGGAGAATGGGACCGAGAAAAATCACCGATATTCATTATTTTTAACACTAAGATTGATGGTCTATGTTTAAAATATATATCAACGTACATGTAACTTCCTTTTGTGGTTGAGCAGGATATAGTGCCACATCCTTAGATGCTCCCTCCCGAGCGTCGAGAGGCTGCAAAACGTCGACGCGAGGAGGCAGAGTCTTCAAGAAGAGTGGAGACTGACGACCATGATAGTAGCCCTCATGAAATGCCCCATCAAGTTGTAGCGGATGAGATTTTGGACAACATGATACACGTTCTATTTTCGCAACCGGTTCGGGGAGAATATCACTCGACGAAGCCAGATGACCCACTATACGTAGCATCATCTACTCTGTTGTATGAAGCTTGTACGTACTCCTTCTTCGTGCGTCCCTCGAGATACTTAACTTGCAAACAATTTATGGATGGAGTAATGTCAGTTTGAATGCGTTATTGAAGTAGGTATCAATTCAGTTTGGCTTATGAATCATAATATTAATTGTTCTATTTTGAAATCAGACACAAATATATGTTGGTGGTTTTTTAACTCACTTTTAAAAATATATGTAGGTTATTATCACAAATGCTTCCAAAAGGAAACAAATTGCCAACTAAGAGAGAGCAAGAAAGACATTACTTGACATCTCTGGGAGGCCTTGATTATGTCAAGATCCATGCATGTGTCAATGATTGTGTCTTATTTCGTGGGATTCATGAGTTCGCACGAGAGTTTACTATTTGTGGTGAAATAAGATACGAAGTTGAGATGAAGTCAATGGATGTGCCTCATAAGGTTTTGTTACATTTTTCGATTATTCCACGTATTCAACTTATGTTCAAGTGTAAGTCTATTGAAAAGCTCAGGTCATGGCATCCTAGTCATCATTCAAGTGATGGAAAATAGAGGATCCATGCAAATACACCGGCATGGCAACATATAGACAATTTGTGGCCCGTTTTCAAAGAAGAGCCAAGAAATTTGAGATTTGGTTTAGGTATGGATGGAATCAATCCATTTGGCATCAAAAGCACATCATATAGTGTATGGCCAATGGTATTGGTGAACTATAATATTCCTCCATCCATGGCAATTAAAAAGAGACATGTAATGTTGTCCCTTCTGATTCCTGGAAAGCACAAGGTAAAAAACATGGACATTTACTTAGAGCCTTTGATTGAAGAGTTAGAAATGTTATGGGAAGGTATTGAGGTGTAAGATACAAGCACATCTGCATCCTCTAGAGATTTCACTTTGAAGGCCATGTTGTTGTGGACCATGCATGACTTTCCAAGATATGGAGAGTTTTCAAGAACATATATATAACTCTATATTTGAAATTCAAGACTTGAATCAATTGCATGTTATTAATTCACTTGTTTGTTCAGGTTTAACCACATCAGGATATTGTGCATGTCCTATTTGCGGTCCCTCTCTAGTTTCCTCTGAGCTGGCATGTTTAAAGAAGGTTATCTATGACAATCATCATCGATTTCTTCCTATTGACCATCCCAAATATGTTCTCGCTACTAATGGAATGACTCCACAATCTCTAACCATTCGAGATTGGAAGGAGAGATGGATTAATGTCAACAACCACCCTTGGTGCGCAGATCGGTCGTTGTATGCTCATGTAGTGAATCTCGGAAGGTCCCCAAGAACAGTGAACTCTACTTTTTGCACAAGTTACAAGGTAAAAAGCATGAACGACAAGAGCAAGAGACCAATTGGGTGCAATCTCCCCCCATGCCTTGTGTGAGCGCTTCACAAAGCATGTATTTTATGTATATTTCCATCTTCATGCTCAATAATAGCCCAATTTACAAAAATATATCAAGCTTTTAGCTTTTGAGTTTGCTTTTACAAAAATAGGAATAAAGCTAATGGATGGTGCCCAAAGAGTCTGACACGCCCAATACAATGTCCAAATAGAAATAACATATCCGTGCGCATGGGTGCATACAAAATAATAATAAATAATCGATGCCTCAATAGACATGACATAATATAGGCGTGGATCCTATCAAAATATAATCTATAGATCGAATACTCGCTATCCACCAATGCTTTCCTCCGCCACTGTTGCTATCTCTACACATCAACTGAAGGATTCACAATCGTTAGTAAAACAATACAATTAAACCGACAAAAGTGAATACCTAGCAGTCTTCAGCTACATAAATAAATCAACTAGTTAGAAATAAATCCCAACCTTAATTTATTACGAGTGCGCACTCTAAAATCATAAACGTTTATTAATTTAATATGCATTTTGCAAAATTACCCGCTATGGAATCACCCATGTACACACTAAATTAATGAAACGCCCGAAAAGGACAGGCGTCCCCATCAACTTCTCGCACAAAGAATCCACTTTGTGTATGAGCCCCGGTCATCAAAGTTTACGGAATCCACCGTAAAACCTCACGGAATCCACCGTGGCACGGAATCCACTGTAAAATATGCCTCCTGGCATCATACCCCCGGGCTGGGATAGCAATTGACCTCAATTGCTATTAGCTCAATGTGGAGCTAATAGAGTGGGGAAAGCATTTGAGTCTCTAGCGTGCATCCATTGTGCTTCCTCTACAGGATGGTTCTTAAATTTAACTAAATATCTAGAATACCTTCGGCCAGTTCTAGTGGTCATAGAATCAGTGTCTATGATAGCTTCGGATTCAAGTATTTCAGTCTCTTCCTCTAATAAAGGTGGGTTTTCATAAACAGGGTGTACAGGTAATTGGCCTCTAAATGGTCTCAATAAACTAATGTGAAATGTATTGTGAATTTTCCAATGAGGTGGTAATTCTAACTTGAATGCATTATCATTAATTTTATGAATGATCCTAAATGGTCCATAGAATCTAGGGGCTAATTTGACAACTAGATGTCTATCTACACTTTGTAGTCTACGTTTTTCTATTCTCAGCCAAACATAATCATCAATTTTGAAATTTATTGCTTGTCTTTTCTTGTTGGCTTGTTTGGTATATGATTGCTGGGCTTTAGCAATCATATCTTTAACCTCATCAAAAATATTGTTATGCATACTAGCAATATCATCAGCACTTTGAATTCTATTTGACAAAGATGCAATAGGTGTAGATAATCTATATCCATAAATGACTTCAAACGGTGCTTTCTTTGTAGATGTGTGCGGTGTATTGTTATATGCAAACTGTAATAAATGCAAATGAGTGTCCCATGTCTGAGGTTTGGAAATAGTATATGCACGTAAAAGATCTAGAATTGTGCTGTTAGTGGCTTCTGTTTGTCCATTAGTTTCTGGATGAAATGCAAATGAGAAATCAATCTTTGTGCCTAGGTTAGCAAATAGAGTAATCCAAAAGTTGTTGCAAAATCTAGAATCACGATCTGAAATAATCACTTTTGGCAATCCATGGTTAGTAAAAACAGTTTTCAAAAACAATTGTGCTGCTTGTGATGCTGTTAAAGTTTTCTTACATGGAATGAAATATGCTTGTTTACTAAATCTATCTACAACTATCCAAATCATATCATGGTTAGATTTAGTATTAGGTAAACTAGTAATGAAATCCATAGAAATTTGTTCCCAAGGTTTAGATGGAATAGACAAAGGCATAAGTAATCCATATTGTTTACCATGATGTCTCTTAACTCTTTGACAAATCAAACATTCAGAAACAAAGTTAGATACATCAGTATCCATATGCAGCCAATAAAAATCTTCAGTTAATGTACGTAAGGTAGATATGATACCTCTATGACCTTGGTATGGGGGACAATGAATTTCTGTAACGTGTCCGCTAGAATCATTCCGGACACGTCTTAGCAGTCCATCGGGAAGGATGTCTAGAAAGCTTCGCCCGGCACTCCCATGGAATGTTACAGGTTTTGCAATCTAGGTCTTCCCGAGTCTGCCACGTAGCGGAGGTATCCTGGCCGTTCCCACTTAGGATCGACCTGAATTTGGGTTTCCCTGTTTGGTCATTAGCTATCAACAACTAGCGTCGGACCCGAGCGAACCACTTTACGCAGAAGCGCCTGGACCGAAGCGGATTCGCGCTGCACTTGGTTCAAGGAGAATGGGAAACGAGAGGGATGCAAGGCTCGACCTCTCTGCCACAAGGCATAGTCCCATTCCGTTTCCCTAAAATAGCGTAAATCGGGTAGGATGTAAGTCTAGGTCATCATCCTCGTTATTCGCTTTGATGCTGATTATCATCCTGCTGTTCGTCGAAGACTTTGAGAAAAGTTCCCGGCTAACCGGGACCACCCATCCGTAGGACGGACCCATGGTCCATCCTTCGCACTTTCCTCGGTTTGTTTTAGTTATGTAATTACCTACTACATTAGTTTGACATATAACAAATAGCTTCCTTGATTAACCTTGTTAAGCACTGGTTCCTTCACGTAATCTTATCACAGGACATAAAGAAAACAATGTCAAACAACTTCTTTATTATCATTTTATCCTTTTATCTTTGCAATACAAGGAGTTCCCGCCTGTAGGCGTATTCATAATCCGCCCGAAGGCTATCCAGTAATCCACCAGGGTTTACTAATCCAAGTTTCCGCCCGTAGACTAGTATGCGGGCCTCGAGATCCAATCCCGAGTCACGTTAGTCTCTTGTGCAGGACCCGGAAGGCGAGGGATTTACAGCCAGAGCCCCCCCTGGCACCCAAGCGTCCTCCTGCTCCAAGCAGAACTCAACGGAGAGACCTCTCACGGCGGGTTCGGTCCACGTTCCCGGCGCGGTTAACAACCCCCTTGGTTAGGGTTAGGCAGGCAGTCGGGGGTAACTGAAGCTGCCTCTCCCTTCAGGCTTCAACCTGAAGTATTTAGATATGTTTTCCTCCTTTAGTTCATTGAGCAAACAATGCAAACAGTGCTTTCTAAACTGTTACAAGCACAATCAAATTCCAATGGTCGTTTGGTTGGCAAACTGTTAAGGAGTGACTCCTTTCCTCCGAATGCAACCCGCATTCGATCCGGAATCAATTGCAACTTGGCAAGATTCCTATCATTCTTGGGTTAGGGTCATACCCTACCAATGCTTAAGGTTTTGTTGTGGCAGGATCCAGCGACCATGTCGCTTTAGTTTATTGTCGGGTCATTCGCAAATACCTAACTTTCCTTTTCCTTGGCAATTATTCCCCAAGAAAAGTGAGTAACAGGATGATTACTCATCCTCTTGTAAATTAACTTGCCAACCTCATTTCGAGAGATGACAAAACTCTCTTGTGGACAAATCTCAAGTCTATACAATGTTGCAGCTTTTTGCACATGTATTGCATCTAATTCCATGGGATCATTCCATTGCTTAGTGTTTTCCGTTCACGGAATTTACCCCAGCCGAGTAACAGGGTTTTAGGGTATCCTCCAAATCATTCCTAATTAGGTTGGTCCATGGTTCTAGAAATATGCAACTCCGTTGGAGTTTCGTCATGATCCTTAGGATAAAACCTTAGATCATTTCATGCATGAACATTCCATTGCTTCAACATTTTGTGAACGTGTGTAGGATCTTTAGAATCACGGTTTTTGTCTAAAGCTAGGTCAAATTGCACTAAACCCTAGTTAACACTTAGGATTCCTATCATATCGACTCAATCATGTCCATACGAATCCTTGTGGTTTAGATTACTTAGTCAATTCAATTATGCTTGTCTTGCGACAAGGATGATCCTTCTCAAGGGTAATAATCTAAATCTAACGGGTAACAATACTTACAACTACACCAACACGCGTAAACATGCGATTTATTGCCTTTACGCATCACATGGCCCATGATAACTTTATCTTTCTTTGGTGCACGATAATCTGGCTACTAACTTTGCCTAGGACCTATTAGGTCTTACATCAATAGTCGTACCTACAACCTTGTTGTCTACACTTTGGCATCTTATGCTTTGACTCCTAATTGCGGCTCTTAATGAATGACATTTTTCACATGACGACTACGCAATACACAACATTCTCCTAGCTACGAAGTAGTCAATGAAACTCATACAAAACTAGTGTTAATTTATTCCATCTTACAAGCTATTTGCAAGTCCATACGTTCACTTTAGTACTCTATTATTTCTTTCCGGATGATACCTTAAGGTGCTAACCTTTTCCTATGAAATCATTACGAGAAGTATGTTGCCTAATGTGCGGCACACGCTTATTTCTACCATGTCTAGGACGGAAGATAATGTACTTATAAATTCCATTTCTTTGCCTAAGTTTAGACTCATTACCTTGATAAGGTACCAGAACTACATGCAACTAGCCTTCTACTCGTTCAAATTCACGACATATTTCAATCTTACCTAATGTTTCAGGAGATGCTTTGTCACATGTATTTCTTTCCAATTTCCGTATGCATTAAAATTAAACGTAAAAATGCAATTGCCTTTATGAGCTAAGCGCGCCTAATCTTTTCCTTATGCGGAAATAACTCGAAAGAACCTGGACTTGTGGAGTCGAGGAGATGTCCACTTGTACATTCGGAGATGAGCCTCCCGCGTTCGCACCTTGTGATCTTTTGGGGGCCATCGTAGGCGTAGATTCGGTTTCTGAATTCGCTTTTGTCGTCTACGGGTTGTCTTGCCTTGACATGCAACCTTCCGACCTTTGCCTTTCCTCGTAGGCGGAAGATTTCTTTACGGGATGTCGCTTGCGGTAAAAGGGCTTTAAAGACTTATTGCGGAAAGCCTTTCCCGACGGTCTAGTGGGGGTCCTTACGGCTTCACCTTCCCCTCTTCGAAGTCCCGGGGAGGGGGTATTAATGGACCTTTGGGGAGATGTCGTGGGAAAGGGGGTTAAGGAGGCCCCCCCCCTTAGAAGCTTCTAAGAAGCTTCAGCTTCTTCAGGACCACGTGGGGGGTCGTGAACAGCGTGGCGGCGGCTGAGATGGCCTGCGACAGGCGGACGGCCCGGCAGCGTGACTGGTGGACAGGGCGGACTGGGCGGCAGCTACGGCAGCTGGCGGCAGCACGGCGGCTCCTGCACGATGGCGGCGACTCCCATGGCGACCAGCACGGCCCTCCCTCTCCAGCACGGCCCTCTCTCTCTCTCTCAATTCCTCCTCCACAGCTCCTTTCTCTCTCTCTCTCTCTAGCACACCCCCTTGATGGGGGGTGTTTATATAGGCATGGGGGTGGGGAAGAGGGCCTCCACACACGTGGAGGACTCCCCTCATGCAGTCCCTCACTTGGCCATCCCCCCTCCACACTCTCTCTCCTCCAGCCATGCATCGGCTGGGGGAAGGGATAATAGTAAAAAAATTTGCCTTAATTTATCCTATTGCCCTTCCCAAGCGGTCGTTCCCTTGCGGTTATACGGTCTTCAACCCCGGCTTTTAATTATCGACGTGGAGACCTCGTGAATGGTATGGTTTAAGTTACTAATAACTTGCGAAGTAGGGAATACCTTTGCACAGGGTTTACACCGCGTGCGGACAGTTAATATTTACGGTACGGAGTGTGCGGAAATATTACAATTTCATTCAAAACAAAAGATCGGAATGAAATTGTAACACACAATCTCTTTTCATAAAACATAAATCTATCATTATATGACAATGAATCAATAGGAATGAAGTTATTTTGAACTAATTTATTCCAATCAGCATGAAAAGTAATATCCTGGTGATATGTATCTTTCATAGCAATCAAAGAATCAAAAGATATGACAGAAATATTATGAATGGCAGGTCTTTTACTCAATGCATCAACCACTACATTTTCTTTTCCGGGTTGGTATTGAATGATAGGATGAAAACTTTGAATAAAGGAAGCCCATTTGATATGACGGTCAAAGATTTGGGGTTGGCTAAGTAAATGTCTAATACTTTGTTGATCGGTCTTAATCATAAATTCTGAACCCATTAAGTAGTGTTTCCACTGTCTTAATGCTTGTACAACTGCTAATAGTTCTTTGTCATATGTGGAATATTTCAGCTCAGAGGGTTTCAGCTTACAACTAGAATAGGCTATGGGATGATTGTCTTGCATAAGTACGGCTCCTATTCCTGATCCACTAGCTTCAGTCACTACTAGAAAGAATGGTCTATTAAAGTCAGGCGAACAGGGGCATGGATTAATGCATGTTTTAGTAAGTCAAAGGATTTCTGTTGATTTTCGGTCCATTGATAAACAATTCCTTTCTTCAGAAGTTTGGTTAATGGTAAAGCAAGTAATGAAAAATTACGTACAAACTTCCTATAGAAACTAGCAAGACCAAGGAATGAGCGTAACTCATGCACGTTTTTAGGTACAGGCCAATTCAATATTGCAGCAATTTTCTTAGGATCAACTTTAATTCCATTAGATGATACAATATGACCTAAATACTCAATTTCTGTTTTAAAGAATTCACTCTTTTCAGGATTTGCATACAGTTGATTTTCTTTCAATAACTAAAAAACCAATGACAAATGCTCATAATGTTCTTTCTCATTTTGACTAAATGCCAAAATATCATCAAAGAAAACAATTACACAATACTGATATTTAAGAAATATACGGTTCATCATTCTACTAAATGTAGCAGGTGCATTAGTCAATCCAAATGGCATGAGTAAAAATTCGTAATGACCAAACTGTGTTCTAAATGCAGTCTTGAATATGTCTGACTTATCTAGTTTCACCTTATGATAACCAGACTTAAGGTCAATTTTACTAAATATAGGAGATCCTTGCAGTTTGTCCATAAGGTCATCAACTCTAGGAATAGGATACCTATTCTTTACAGTGATCTTATTTAAAGCTCGATAGTCAATGCACATACGATAAGTATTATTCTTTTTCTTGACTAACAGAACAAGTGCACCGAATGGAGAACTGCTAGGTCAAATCAATCCTCTATTTAGTAATTCCTCAACTTGGCTCTGGATTTCTTTTTGCTCTATCTGGTTATGCCTATATGGTGCTTTGCAAGGTGGTTGTGTGCCAGGGATCAAATCTATCTTATGGTCTTCTGGACGTGAAGGAGGTAAACCTAGTGGTAGGTCTTCTGCAAAACAATCCTTAAAATATGCAAGAAATTCTTTATGCCTAGGGTGCATATGATTTTCTTTTACTTGCAGTTCATTCACCCAAATGAGATAGGATTTACTACTCTTGCGTAATGCATGTTTAGCTTGAGTATGCAAAAGCAGTGGAAAAACATTAGATGCATGCATGCCATATAATATAATAGATTTTCCTTGAAAATTAATATTCATTGTGTGTGTGGAATAATCTATATCTAGGTTATGCTGGTGATGCCAAGGCACACCTAAAATAATGTCACTCGACTGTAATGGAACAACTAAGAAATTTCTTCTTTCAGTGTATTGACCAATTTGAATCTCTAAGTCTTGCACTTCCTGTGTACCATTATACCTAGTGCCTAAAAATGCAGCTTTTATGCGATAATGCGTAGGTATAGTCTGTAATTTCAATTCTTTTACCAATTTTTCTCAAATAAAATCATGAGTACTACCGTCATCATGCAAAATAGTCTTTTCTTTTCCATGCACCAAACATTTCATAGTCAATAAAGAATGTGGAGTAGGCATACCTGGTAAAGTATCGGAAGTAGTAGTAGTGTCGTCCTCATCTTCAGTGAAATCAGGCATATCTTCATGTTCGTCTTCGTCCATTGCTCCAAGGTAGTTGATATAAACTGGTGGCTTCTTTGAATGACAATTTGCTACTAGATGTCCAGGCTGGTGGCATTTATAGCATACTATTGGCTTGGCTTTAGTTACATTGTTTGCAATGGTGGGAAGTCTAGGTACATTTGAATTTGGCTATGGAATAGGCTTAGGGTTTTGATTGAGATTGGATGGTAGTGCAGGTGGTTTTGCCCAATTCTTGCGGAAAGATGATGAAGAGAAACGACTTGGATTAAATCTTCTAAAATTGGAATTGAATTGTTTAGATCCATAGTTACCATTGGCTAGGAATTGTGGTGGTCGTCTGTCTCTACGTGGTAGCTTATCTTCAGTGTTGTGAGCTAATGAAATGGCATCTTCAAGAGTAGCAGGCTTGAACATGTTAACTTCAGCGTAGTAATGCCCAAGGAGTCTAGACATATACTTGCGCTTATGCGTCACCTTTGGTACGTCTTCAAGCATGCGTAGCTGAAGGAGTGCATTCCAAAAACGCTCTGTATACTGAGGTATAGGCTCACGATCCCGTTGCTGGAGAAGATCCCATTGCTTGATAGCTTTCTCATGAAATTGTGGTGGAAGGAAATTCTGCATGAACTTCTTTTTGAAATCTTCCCAAGTAGCAGGATAATCTATGCTCTTGCGTACTACAGTCCACCAAAGAGATGCTCTGTCTACCAAATGATTAGTAATACACTTCATTTTATCTTTTTCTGCATAGGTTTCCTCATGGAAATAGTTGTCAAACCGACTAATGAATGCTAGAATAGTTTTTCCTTCTCGTATGCCATTGAAAGTACGGAATTTGAAACTTGGTTTACTTATCTTTGATTCCTTGTGAATGGTTTGAGCTTCAAGAGTGGCGTCGATGGTACGTCGAATCAAATCTTTAGCTTGAGGTTCTTCTTTGTTGGTAGACTCCCTTTGTAATTTTGCCAGTTGCGCTTGCAATGATTGCCTAGCCCTTCATTCTTCTTCCAATTGCATCATGATTAAGTCCAGCTTTTGCTCCATCGTAGGCTCAGGTAGGTCATCTTCAGCCATAAGATCATCCATATGTGGTTTCGTCATCCTGTAAAACTCAAAAGACCTTTCTCACTCAAAATCAGGTTAGCGGGATGAGCGTAGCTCAAGTTCGAGGTTACAAGGCTTATATGTTTTGGGATATATCTTTCTCAATCTTCAGAAATTCTGCGATTTTTCCTTCTTCGTATGCTGAAAATGCTTCAGCAAACCTGCGTATGGGTAGAGTACCTTCCAACGAACAACTTTGCAGTTTGGAGTTTCTGCGCAGGAATAGCCCTTTTAGGAGTTTTGAGCACAAGTCACTTCTGACTCCAGTTAACTAGTCTGACTTGCAGAGTTGCAGACTTGCAGAACTTAGTCGACTTGAGGAACTTGCAGAACTTGATCAGAATTTGCTTACAGAACTTGACTTTTCTGGTGTGTGGCCTGAAGTTGTTGACTTGCAGAGATGACTTGTCTTAAATAGACCAAGCTTAATGGATTAAGCTTAAGGAAGCTTAATCAGCGAATTTCGTGGGGGAGGGGCCATTTTGATCCGTCGCAAAAAAAAAACGGACATACTCCAAGACCTCGCAAACCGATTTCGTGAAGCTTTTAAGCTTCTTTAAAGCTTATAAGCTTACTATTAATCTTTTTGAAAGAATGAGCTATGAAAATAATAAATCTTATCTCTGGTTGTCCACGACTTGATGAAGGAGATGAAGGAGTGGTCCTCCGCCTGTATAGCCTGGTCCTTCGCGATCTAATGACAGAAACAGGGGTTCTTGATCGCCAGAAGTTTGCCTGTATTGATGGTTCGTGACGAGATTGACCGTAGAGCCCGATCGTTCCAGGAGCTCCGCCTTCGCACGAGATGGGTAGCGATTGGAAGCTCTTGATCTCAGCTCCACTCTGATACTATTGGTGCGCAGATCGGTTGCTATATGCTCATGTAGTGAATCCCAGAAGGTCCCCAAGAACAATGAACTCTACTTTTTGCACAAGTTACAAGGTAAAAAGCATGAACGACAAGAGCAAGAGACCAATTGGGTGCAATCTCCCCCCATGCCTTGTGTGAGTGCTTCACAAAGTATGTATTTTATGTATATTTCCATCTTCATGCTCAATAATAGCCCAATTTATCTTTTGAGTTTGCTTTTACAAAAATAGGAATAAAGCTAATGGATAGTGCCCAAAGAGTTTGGCACGTCCAATACAATGTCCAAATAGAAATAACATATCGGTGCGCATGGGCGCATACAAAATAATAATAAATAATCGATGCCTCAATAGACATGACAAAATATAGGTGTGACGCCTATCAAAATATAATCCATAGATCGAATACTCGCTATCCACCAATGCTTTCCTCTGCCACTGCTGCTATCTCTACACATCAACTGAAGCATTCACAATCGTTAGTAAAACAATACAATTAAACCGACAAAAGTGAATACCTAGCAGTCTTCAACTACATAAATAAATCAACTAGTTAGAAATAAATCCCAACCTTAATTTATTACGAGTGCGCACTCTAAACTCATAAACGTTTATTAATTTAATATGCATTTTGCGAAATCACTCACTATGGAATCACCCATGTACACACTAAATTAATGAAACGCCCGAAAAGGACAGGCGTCCCCATCAACTTTTCGCACAAAGAATCCACTTTTTGTATGAGCCCCGATCATCAAAGTTTACGGAATCCACCGTAAAACCTCACGGAATCCACTGTGGTACGGAATCCACCGTAGAATATGCCTCCTGGCATCAACCCTCCACTCGACATTAGTCGGTAGAAGTATATTTCTCTCGATTGACTTTAAAGTATTTAGCATGATGAATTGTTTACATAATATATTGTCTGTTTGTTAGGTTCTCTATATTTTTTCATCTTTTGTATTAGACTGAACTCAAGATCAATCGCCTATTGGACCCCATGCACATATTCAAAAATGTTATATCTACATTATGGGATCACTTGATAGGGGCTCGTGATTCAGTCAATGTAAGGGAGGATTTGCGTAACATTGGTCGCATGAGATGAGCTTGGCCACGCATTGGACCCAGAGGAAAGATTGAGCTACCCCATGCACCTTGGATGCTATCAAAGAACGAGGAAAAAATAGTGAAGGAACATATATGTAGCTTTCGAACACCCACAGGATGTATGAGATGTCGCAAGTGAGCCTTCATAAAGAAAAAGAAAAGAGGTGTGGAGCTCGTAAGTTTACAATGAGCAGAGATGTTTTTGATGATTTGAGCAGCTGGTATAAACCAGTAAATGTGATTGATAATGTAGATGCACAAAATGGTAATACCGCACAGAATTCACAGCAGCAGTCACAAGATATTAGTGGACTTGGAGTGTCCTCTAGCAGTGGTTCACATTCTTCTCCATGGACAGGCAGATTGAGATCAGGAGAATCTCCTCAAAGTAGTGCAGATAGTGATATGCAAGTATCACGAAAAGGAAAAGAGAAGGTAGATCAACCCATGTTTGATGTGAATGCAGGTCACTCTTATGTGGATGGTGAATCCAGTGGCTTAGAATAGAGCATTGATGATGAGTTGGGTATTCCTTCTATTGTTACACCTGGAGTAAGGAAGACTAGGGATGTTTTGAGAGCATCTGGAAGTGAGACTACTTTGCGTAGGTCTACCAAAGCTAGGTATCCTATGGATAGGCTGAAATAGGATGGATTTACAGCCATTTACTATGCCTGTATAGTCAAAGTGATACAGGAACCAGAACCTACTTCTTTTGAGCAAGCCATGGGGAAAGAAAAATGGGAAAAAGCCATGGATGAAGAAATGGATGCCTTGGAAGCAAATGCTACATGGGAATTGGTACCTTTGCCTAAAGATAAGAATGCAATTGGTTGTAAGTGGGTTTATAAGGTGAAGCACAATGCAGATGGTTCTGTGAATAGATACAAGGCAAGATTAGTAGTCAAGGGGTATGCACAAACATATGGCATTGATTATGAAAAAACATTCAGTCGGGTTGCAAGGATGGAAACCGTAAGAGCAATCATTGTTATGGCTGCATCAAAGGGATGGTCTTTACATCAGATGGATATAAAGAATACCTTCTTGCATGGTGATTTGCAAGAAGAGGTCTATATGGAGCAGCCACCAGGTTATGTGCATGTTGTTCATCCTGAGTTTGTTTGCAGGTTGAAGAAAGCCTTGTATGGCTTGAAGTAAGCACCTAGAGCATGGTCTGACAAGATAGGACAGTATCTTTCACTATTGGCTTTCAGATTTCCAAGGCAGATTTCTCACTTTATGTGAGAAAAACAGAGAAATGTATTATGTTGCTTGTCATTTATGTTGATGATTTGATTATCACATGTGATAGTGATGAAGATATCCTTCATGTGAAAATGCTATTGAAGCAGAAGTTTGAGATGAAGGATTTGGGAGAGCTGCGCTATTTCTTGGGCATTGAGGTGATTAGATCACCAAGTGGGATATGGCTCTTGTAGAGGCAGTATGGATTGGAGATGCTATCCAAATATGGAATGACAGGCTGTAAGCCTATTTTAGTTCCTTTGGAGCAGAATGTGAAGCTGAGCGCAGATGCAGGTGAGCTTCTCGAAGACCCTACTATGTACAGACGCATAGTAGGAAGTTTGATTTATATGATTATTACCACGCCAGATTTGAGCTATATTGTTGGATTGGTAAGTCAGTTTATGCAAGCTCCAAGGAAACCACATTTGGATGCGGCTAGACACATACTCAGGTACGTGAAGTTCACATTGCAGTATGGACTATTTTATGAGACTGGGGTTCAGATACAGTTGCATGGATACACTGATGCTGATTGGGCTTGTAGTATTTCTGATAGACGATCTACCAGTTGATATGTGTTCTCTTTTGGGAGTGTTGCAGTTACTTGGAGCAGCAAGAAACAGCCTACAGTTGCCTTGTCGAGCACAGAGGCTGAGTGTAGGGGCGCAGCAATGGCTGCATGTGAGGTAGCTTGGTTGCATAAGCTACTTTATGATATGCATCAGCCTACAGATGGGCCAGTTGTCATTTATTGTGACAACATGAGTAGTATACACTTGGCAAATAACCCAGTCTATCATGCTAGAACAAAGTACATTGAGGTGCATTATCACTATGTGCGGGAGAGGGTTTTACTAGGTCTTATTGATCTAGTTTATGTCAGCACAAAGGATCAGGTAGTTGACATATTTATGAAGGCATTGGGCGCAGAGAAGCTGTGCAAGTTCAGAGACCTGCTTGGTGTGCAGGAATTGGGATTGAGCTCGAGAGGGAGTGTTGAGATATTGAGCTCCACTCGTGATATGCCAGGGTGACCGTTGTGCATTTATGTCACCGACTTGTTAGCTGCAAATGCGGTTGGTACACGTCCCATGAATCGTAGCTAGATGACAGCTATCCTTATCTACTCTAGTTCGTGGCTCAGTTAGTATGCCAGCTTAGTTAGTTGAGTTTGGTTTGAGACCCATATATAGGGTTCTTTTATTTCTATGTACTAGAGTTCTTTTTTGCTTACACAACTAAGAAGAGAAAAACTGTTTTCAGCCTCCACCTTTGTGTGTATTCCCCCATTGTGTAAGTGAGAAAGCTACAAGTGAGACTCCTTCCTTCTCTCCCACAATCTTAACAGTAGCAACACCTTGCATTACTAAATTCACTCTTGCAATATCATTTTTAGTCGCAAGAAAGTCATCTTCTTCCTCTTGATCCATTATCCCATCTTCATTCTCATAGCGTGCTCGAGATAACATGTCTCCACTGGGTTATCTCTTCCTAGGATATGCTGAAATTCAAGGTTTAAAGTTTTTTTGTATGCAATCCATTGGAGCATAGCAATGTCCGAGGTAGCACAACTAGTAATCATATCCAATATCGGCAAACAATCAGTCTCAATGACTACATGAGCACCCATAAAATACTCCTTATCACATTTAAGGGCTGTCACAATTCCCCATAATTCTCTTTTTACCTGTGGATACCTTCTTTGTCGTTCAGACAATACTTTAGCACCAAAGCGCATTTCATATCTTTGCCCTTCCTCACCATCTTGCCCAATTACCCATCCAAATCCAATTGGGCTTGTATCAACAGTAATAATGATAGGCTTTCCATGTGAATAGTCAGCCTTTCTCAGTGTAGGAGCTGATTTTAAGAGAGACTTCAATTTCTTCATTGCTTTCTATTGCTTCTTTTCCCAATGAAATCTCTGACCTTTCGTCAGAAGTTGATATAGAGCATCGGCTACATGTGCAAAGTGAGGAATCCATATCAAATAGAACACACATGCTCCCAAGGATCTACACACCTCTGATACATTTGTGCATATATCTTGCATTCTATCAATCCCGTCTATTTTTTCTGGTGATGGTCTTTGCCCATAGGGCCCACACATATGCCTAACAATCAAAACCTCTTCAACTTCAAAGACAAACTTTTGTCCAGAAAGAGTTAACGTCTTCTAGATGAGTCAAAATCCTCTTACAATCCACAATATGGTTTGCAACAGACAGTCTGCATCCATGAGCATCCATCTCTTCATTCTTTTCATCCATCGCACACCTTTTTATTGGAACGTCGTCCAAAAAGGGCATTGTCAATTGTGGTACAAAATCCCTCAGTGCCCTATTCATAGCATTTGTCATGTGTGCCACTGAGTTTGTTGCACCCTGTGGGAGAGTACACATCCATACTAACCCCAAGGGAGTCTTCATGGTTGTGGTATCTATGCTTTCAATTGCAAGCTGAAATTGATCATACCCTGAGTAAAGATCACCCAATAGATTGCTCTGCCTAAAAAAGCCTTTACAAATTCATCAACCACAGGACCTGCAACAACATTTCTTGTGGTAAGGTTATTGACCGGTTGCATGTCTTGAATAAATCTCAAAGCCCCATTCTTTTTGGGCACAGTGAACCACCAATTTGAGTACGGGGTTGAAGACGGCTCCAAGATCTTCATGCAAATATTTTCATTTAGCAAATCCATCAACTTTGGCAAGTAAGCTTTAGACACTGGAATAGGTCTCAACTTCCATGGTACATGTGGTATAGTAAATATGACCATAGGAGAGACAACATTTGAATCCACACAACCTATTTCACTTGGCTGAAATGCAAATGCCTTTCCATGCCTAGCCAACATCCGCATAAAACAGTGTCTCTCAGCAAGCAAAAGAAACCCTTCTACACCAACTTCCAATTTTTGTAATATTTCAGATGTAAACTGATGACCTATATCTTTAGGATCTCGTAAGCTTGGCTACCTTGACACTTTTTCATACAAACCCTCACTCTCTGGTGGAAGTGGCAAAGCAATTGGTCTCACATTTTTTTCATTTGTCTTGTACTTTGTCTCCACAAGTGCTTCATCCCATTGTAATCCTTCCTGCTAAGCAAACAATGCTATATCATCATACATATCCAAAGAATATACTAAGAACACTTTGTTTTGAGCCTCATTTTCTGCATGTATAGTTGCTGAAATTTTAGCCATAGTGCCATTAATAATACCTATCCAAAGAATATACTGAGAACACTTTGTTTTAGCCTCATTTTCTGCATGTATAGTTGCTGAAATTTCAGCCATAGTGCCATTAATAATCAGTCCATAAAAGATGCCTGAAATGCCTTCATTTTCAGCTAGTAGTCCCAATGCTCTCAGTTTCTTAGTAGCACATTCCATAGATATGCGTTCAGCCTTACACATAGCTTCCATAGGCTTAAACCAACATGAATTGTTTGCTGTAAACTGAGAATAACCAATTGTAAATACATGCTTCATTCCATCAAGAGGCAAGTGCATCCTATGAACAACACTACTGTAGCCTCGCATTACAACACTGCCTAATGAAAATCCATATATTTGAATTCCCTTGCATTTGGAGCCAAAGGAGACTCTCGGATTTCTAGGATGATTAACACAAATAGTAAGAAATTGGAATGTTTTCTTCCCATCCTTGCTTCTGACTCTTGCATAAGCAGAACCATTATCAAGCATCTTTATTTCCATACGCAATCCTGTAATATAGGGCTATCCCAAAATCACTATATATGAGGAATTATCTTGCACAAAGCAGTGTTTCTCTTCTTGTACATCACCAATTTTCACTTTTACATTAGGACATGCATCATAGAGCTCTCAGAAAGAATTATTTGCAGCCCTCATATGCCAACCATGATTAGTGTCTACAGGCTATGCACCATTTTCATACAATCCATGCTCAATGACATTTATCTCAAACGCATAGTCAAGTAAAGCAACATAAGGAGTTTCACGTTCCCCTATTTTCACTACTGTTTCAGTGGTAGCCCTAGCCCAATGATTTCTTGTGTAGTGACTTTGAGGAATAAATCCTAGAGTCTCTTCCCCATATTTTTTCATCTGCCTTATTCCATCATGCATATTGCTACAAGACAATACAGCCACTTTCTTCTCTTTTTCATATGTTGTCCATTGATTAGTAGTATCATGCATAGATAATCCAGTACTTACTTCATGCTCATATTCAGCCCGAATACCCAACAAACCAGTTTCCTCTTTAAATTACAGTAATGCACTAGTAGTATCACCAAGAAATTGATGCTTCCTCTTAATTATATCAAGGATCTCATCATGAAATTCTTACTGGGTGATGCCAAGCACCTCTCCCAAGGTGAATTCCACCCGACTGTTTAAGATCAGTTCTTCAAGAGCTTTCTTAATATCTATGGATGTCTCAATGTCAGATTGCAACTTATATCCTAGCTGCTTGCCCTCCCTTTTATTATCATGTTTTTGCTCCTGACTGACCTCTTCCATAACATGCTTGGAAGGGGGCTGATTTGCAACTTTAGGCTGATCCACACTTCTTCTTGTTATTCTTTTAGATGTCCCTACATTATCTTAATCTCTTTTTCAGTTTTCTTCCACAAGTACATTCGTGTTTGGTACCTTTGCTAAATATGCATACACTGAATATGCATCTGTAGGTGATTCCCAACCAGTTATGCCACGAATGTCTTACCGCGCATTTCACTATTAGTGACCTTTCTCTTTTCAGCTGCATGTAAAGCATGTGTCCATATTTCAACCTTTGGACCAACCATCACTTGGTCATGCATTCTATCCAACTGTAGACCAAAAGTAGAAGCATGTACCCCCGCATAAGCATTTCGAACTGCCAAGTTTTCCAACAACTTATGCATACCTCCCTTTCCGAAATTCAAAGCAAGAGGAAATCCCATTTCTTATGCATGGATCTTGTCATCTTTCCAAAAGATGAGCTGTCATGCCAAGGCCTCCTAATAGGCAACACAATCCATTCTCTCATACTGTAAACTATCACACCACATACATCTTTTTCTTGGCTTAGGGACTACCGGTCGTCCCCTTTCCTCTTGTCCTTTCTCATTCAATTTTGCAAACTTCAATTGAAGATCCTGCATCCCTTTGACCAATTCATCTAAGGCATCTTTTCTAAGAGAGGGAACAATAACATGTATAGTCATAGGGTTGGCCACAGAAGTAGGTGGCTTATTGGATACATCAACTGTCTTGCCTGTAACAGTGGGAAAGCTAGAGACATGCAATCTTTCTCTTCTTCTATGCTTTTTCACAAGTACAATTACAACTTCCTTGACATGTCTCCACTCTATTCTTAAACTTGTCTCCGTATAGTCTGATCTTCTAGCAAATCATCAAGCTTCTCTTGAAGCTCAGGATCAGCTGTTTGTAGAAATAATTCAATTTTTTGACTTGCAAGAGCTTGCTGTTCTGCAAGATCCAACTGCTCAAATCGACTTTCAAATTTTCTTAACAATTCTGTGGCCATAAGACTCTTATTGGGTTGTAAAAACCACTCTTAAAAAGTCTTATGTGTAATCAAACTCGTATCTTCTATGTAAAACTCTTCCCTGAGTATCTTCTTGAAAGCTACCCAGTCAGCATCCTACATGTATAATTCAGTAATTCACACTTTTAGTTCATGTACAGTAACGCGTACAAAATATCGGCTCCATGGGATTTGAGCCACTTCAAATAATTCCATCTTTTGAGCATAGGTATGTACATATGCAGATACATTCCTACCATTAAATAACTTCACCTCACGCTCAACTGCTTGCAAAGCATTCATCACAACAGTTTTTGTTTGAGTAGAAGCTTGCATCACCTATTGTTGTTGTTGTACCTACATAA
Source organism: Lygodium microphyllum (assembly GCF_053477565.2). Taxonomy (NCBI): domain Eukaryota; kingdom Viridiplantae; phylum Streptophyta; class Polypodiopsida; order Schizaeales; family Lygodiaceae; genus Lygodium; species Lygodium microphyllum. The sequence goes on from NC_141143.1 coordinate 40,050,556, forward strand.
GCATATTCATATTTTGCACCAAATTTTGCAAAACATCACTGCAGATTGTGTTCAAAGGTTCTCCCATCTTGTATTTCCTTCTTTTGACGACCTTTCACGTTAAGTTCACCAATGTCGAAGGGGTTTTTGTTGAAAGGTCGAATCTACCAGGGATCAGAGAAGAGAAGATAAAAAATACACAAGAGGTAAACATGACAAAGAAAAAGTACAATGAATTGAATCAATATAAATTGAAAGAATCTCGAATCCTTGCACTACTCAGAAGCAATCTCCAAGTATTAGATCTCCTAGAGCTTCTTTGTAGAACAAAACATGCATCAAAATTACAGCTCCTTCTTTACTGATTAGAACCCAAATATGATGGCTCCATTGGCTTCGAAAGGGGGGTAAAACCCAAGGATACCCAATCACGAATCTCCCAAATCACTCCTTCTTCCTCTTCTAGTTCAAACTGCAGTTTCCAGCCTGTTTACAGTGATTGCAACGCATGCGATTTTGTCCATCTGTCTTTTTTATGAAAAATCCAATAACTGATTGAAAAAGTAACTTGCTTTTTGCATGCCAATCCTAATCTAGAAGCTTTTCTAACTTTTTCGGATTTTTACAGTAAATAATATAAAAAATAGGCTAAAATTATCCAAAAATCTAGTATTTTTGGATAATCCGTGCCACTCATACTAGTACTAATGACTCAGATTACTTTGACTCTCTTGATCAATACGAAAGTCGGATGATAATGCATTCCATGCTTTTTCACACTGTGTCTGCATAGCATCACGACAACATTAGTCTCAAAAGAACAAAGAGGACAAAGGGGACTAGGTTATCCACGTGCAGAGTCTCTTTAAGAGAATCCCATCTAATGAACAACCCAATGAACAAGCGATCTCTACAGTGTTCATCAATGAGATTTGCAGTGAAGAGCTTTACATTTCTTAGCAAGAAAATCTAGCCTATAGAGAGACATCTCAAGCATAAGCACACCAATTTTATCTCCACGACCAAAGTCGAGAGATGCATCTACACCTCAAGCACTACCACCTAGACATAGCTTAAACACTATAGGTCAGCAAACCACTCGAAGCCATTGGCTGAGAAGCGCATGACTAGAAGAAAAGAAAGTAGCTAGCAATATTCTTATAATGCTAGTGACCACCCTAGTGACTCTAAGATTAGGAGATATGCTTAAGCAGCATCCAACACTATGGTAAGAACTGAAGCAGTGGGTAGAAGGATTGATAGAGTAGGCTACATCTAACCTATAGCATCATGATGTAGTAACCCAGTCTAATGCTGCGCTCAGTGCTCAAGTCGTTACACATGAATGCTTTTTGGGAGGACACAGAGATGCATGCTTTCTTATCGGTCCTATCATCAGGAGATGCCACATGAAAAGGGATCATGGACATGAGGGCAGGAGTTAGTATGCTTACACATGCAGTACTCTAGGCTTGGGGTAACCCACTTGTCAAGAATGTTGGATTTAATGTTATAGTGGCCAATGGAATGAAAGTTAGGCCAGTCGGAGTGTTGAATGATTCGCCATTAAAGATCGTAGGTGTCTAGTTTTTTGTGAACTTCATTGTCATGAAGGGAGTGGACTACGGCATCCTATTAGGCCAACCCTAGATGTGCAATACACGAGTCATAGGAGAATGGGGCAATATTTTGATCTTCCTAGGCAATCAAATGGAAGAACTAAGGGTAGAGATGGATACTAGGAAGACCACTTCAGTCAATTTCGATGCCATCTCAACCATACTGAAGGGTGATGTGCAAATAAGAAAAGCATACGGGCTACTCACCAATTCTATCCCTTGTCCTAAAGATGAGCGATATTGGATGCACATGGTAGCCATGATTGATCTCTCATTCTCACATGATGAGGAGTACAAGAAAGCCATTAATGCAATTGGTAAGCCTAGTGGCATGCCCTTAGTATGAGTCTGCATGATGGCTAGGAGCTCACAAAAACAACCCAACCTTGTCAATGTACAAGTGGCCACTATCATGAAAATTGAAGATGAAGATGAGAAAGTTGTAGCTTTAACCTATCTACACATGACTATCACTACCAACCAAACACATATATTTGGTGCATTGATCAATGAGGGAGCTTACTTTAATATCTTGACTCACTATCATTGGATTCAAATTGGCAAACCAAAATTGCAAAGGCCACTAACACCAAACTCATCCCATTTAGGGGTCGATCAAATGCACTTGTGGGAAATTGCAAGGTTGCAATCTCTATTGAGTCTAAAATCATAGCAATCATATTTTATGTGTTATTTAATGCAAAGGAAATAGGTCACCACAACAGAAACGAGTCATAGACGCGCATGTTAGATGTGCAAATTGTCAAGATTGTGGGAGAGAAGGAAGGAGTCTCGCTTGAAGCTTTCTTGCTTGCACAATGGGGGAAGACACACAAGGGTGGAGGCTGAAAACAGTTTTCCTCTTCTTACTTGTGTAAGCCAAAAGAACTCAAGTACAAACAAAATAGAAGAACCCTCTATATGGGTCTCAAACCAAACTCAACTAACTAAGGTGGAATACTAACTGAGCCACGAACTAGAGTAGATAAGGATAGCTATCATGTAGCTATTATTCATGGGCGGTGTACCAACCGCATCTACAACTGACAAGTCGGTGACATAAATGCACAACGGTCACCCTGGCATATCACGAGTGGAGCTCGATATCTCAACACTCCCCCTCGAGCTCAATCCCAATTCCTGCACACCAAGCAGGTCTCTGAACTTGCGCAGCTTCTCTGCGCCCAATGCCTTCGTGAATATGTCAGCTACCTGATCCTCTGTGCTGACATAAACTAGATCAATAAGACCTAGTAAAACCCTCTCCCGCACATAGTGATAATGCACCTCAATGTGCTTTGTTCTAGCATGATAGACTGGGTTATTTGCCAAGTGTATACTACTCATGTTGTCACAATAAATGACAACTGGTCCATCTGTAGACTGATGCATATCATAAAGTAGCTTATGCAACCAAGCTACCTCACATGCAGCCATTGCTGCACCCCTGTACTCAGCCTCTGTGCTCGACAAGGCAACTGTAGGCTGTTTCTTGCTGCTCCAAGTGACTGCAGCACTCCCAAAAGAGAACACATATCCACTGGTAGATCGTCTATCAGAAATACTACCAGCCCAATCAGCATCAGTGTATCCATGCAACTGTATCTGAACCCCAGTCTCATAAAATAGTCCATACTGTAATGTGGACTTCACATACCTGAGTATGCGTCTAGCCGCATCCAAATGCAATTTCCTTGGAGCCTGCATAAACTGACTTACCAATCCAACAGCATAGCTCAAATCTGGCCTGGTAATAGTCATATAAATCAAGCTTCCTACTATGCGTCTGTACATAGTAGGGTCTTCCAGAAGCTCACCTGCATCTGCGCTCAGCTTCACATTCTGCTCCAAAGGAACTGAAATAGGCTTACAACCTGTCATCCCATATTTGGACAGCATGTCCAATCCATACTGCCTCTGCAAGAGCTGTATCCCACTTGGTGATCTAATCACCTCAATGCCCAAGAAATAACGCAGCTCTCCCAAATCCTTCATCTCAAACTTCTGCTTCAATAGCATTTTCACATGAAGGATGTCTTCATCACTGTCACCTGTCATAATCAAATCATCAACATAAATGACAAGTAGCATAATACCTTTCTCTGTTTTTCTCACATAAAGTGAGAAATCTGCCTTGGAAATCTGAAAGCCAATAGTGACAAGATACTGTCCTATCTTATCAGACCATGCTCTAGGTGCTTGCTTCAAGCCATACAAGGCTTTCTTCAATCTGCAAACAAACTCACGATGAACAGCATGCACATAACCTGGTGGCTGCTCCATATAGACCTCTTCTTGCAAATCACCATGCAAGAAGGCATTCTTTACATCCATCTGATGTAAAGACCATCCCTTTGATGCAGCCATAGCAATGACTGCTCTTACGGTTGCCATCCTTGCAACCGGACTGAATGTTTCTTCATAGTCAATGCCATATGTTTGTGCATACCCCTTGACTACTAATCTTGCCTTGTATCTATTCACAGAACCATCTGCATTGTGCTTCACCTTATAAACCCACTTACAGCCAATTGCATTTTTACCTTTAGGCAAAGGTACCAATTCCCATGTAGCATTTGCTTCCAAGGCATCCATTTCTTCATCCATGTCTTTCTCCCATTTTTCTTTTCCCATGGCTTCCTCAAAAGAAGTGGGTTCTGGTTCCTGTATCACTTTAACCATATATGCATAGTGAATGGCTGTAAATCCATCATATTTCAGCCTATCCACAGGATACCTAGCTCTCGTAGACCTGCGCAAAGTAGGTTCACTCCCAGGTGCTCTCAAAACATCCCTGGTCTTCCTTACTCCAGGTGTAACAATAGAAGGAATACCCAACTCATCATCAATGCTCTGTTCTGAGCCACTGGATTCACCATCCACATAAGAGTGACCTGCATTCACATCAAACATGGGCTGATCAACCTTCTCTTTTCCTTTTCGTGATACCTGCATACCACTATCTGCATTACTTTGAGAAGATTCTCTTGATCTCAATCTGCCTGTCCATGGCGAAGAATGTGAACCACTGCTAGAGGACGCTCCAGGTCCACTAATATTTTGTGACTGCTGCTGTGAAATCTGTGCAGCATTACCATTTTGTGCATCTACATCATCAATCACATTTACTGGTTTATACCAGCTACTCATCTCATCAAAAACAACATCTCTGCTCACTGTAAACTTACGAGTAGAAGGGTTATAGCATCTATACCCTTTTTGCTGCAGAGAGTAACCAATAAAGATGCACTTCTCAGCTTTTGGATCCAACTTGGATCTCAGCTCATCTGGCACATGTACATAGGCAATGCAACCAAAAATTTTCAAATGAGAAATATCTGGTTTCCTACCAGTATACCTCTCCTCTGGAGTCATTCCATGTATTGCTGCAGTGGGAGTCCTGTTCATTATGTAGACTGCTGTAGCAACTGCTTCAGCCCAATAAAAATCTGGCAAGTCTTTTTCATTGAGCATGGCACGAGATACCTCTCCAATATGCCTGTTTTTTCTTTCTGCAATTCCATTTTGTTGTGGAGTATGACTGCATGAATATTGCTGCTTTATGCCATGCTCCTGCAGGAACCTTGCAAACTCATTTGAGAGATACTCTCCCCCTCCATCTGACCTTAGGCATTTTATCTGCAAGCCTGTTTCTTTTTCAACCATAGCTTTAAGAGTTTTGAAATGCCCAAAAACTTCACTTTTCTTTTTCATAAAATACACCCAAACTTTTCTGCTATAGTCATCAATAAAACTGACAAAATAATGACAGCCTCCAAGAGATGCAGCTTTAGTTGTCCACACATCAGAGTGGATTAATTCCAATGGCTTCTTACTCTCTTGAACATGTCTAGGAAATGGTTTCCTTGCCTGTTTTCCAAACTGACAGGCTTCACATACCTTATGCATTTCTGCAACCTTGAACTTAGGCAATCCTGCAACAATGTTTTGGGCCTGCATTGATTTAAGTCGCTGTACATTAACATGACCAATGCGTTTATGCCAGATATCAATATCTGCAACTACACCGGTCCCATGTGCAAACATTGCTGCACTCAATTCAGGCATGTCTGCATCCAATGTAAACATTCTGCCATTCTTCTTTCCTTTTGCTATCAAGCGACCTTTATTTTTCATATCCTCAACAAAGCATCCATGAGGATTAAATCTGACCTGCAAGCCCTGTTCAACCATTTGACCAACAGAAACCAGATTCTTGGTGATATTCGGGACGTGAAATACATCGGACAGGTATTTCTTTTTCCCATCCTGCATAGACAAAGGAATTTTTCCAATTTGCACAATCGGATGTGCAGTATCATCACCAGTCTCCACAAATCCTGGTTTTTCCATTTTCCTTGCATCCTCCATCCATTCTGCATGACCTGTCATGTGGTTTGATGCACCTGAGTCAACGTACCATACACCATTGCTTTCTTCTGCACTTGTCACAGAATTGTTCATGTGCTGCACCATGAACAAATGCTCATTTCTGTCATCACCCTGTCTGCTAGAAGATGCATAATTCCCTTGTTGCAGTTTTTCATTCATGATGTCATTCTGCTTTTTATAGCAGTCTTTAGCCATATGACCCATTTTACCACAATAGTAGCATTCAACATTATTGTTTGCATTTTGGCCTCTTTGCCATCCACCACGACCTCTTTGGCTCCCCCTGCCTCTAGAGTTACCACGTCCTCCTCCATAGGACTGGTTTTCTTGAGTTTGCTGCATATTCTGATTTCTACCACGGCCTCCAAATCGGCCTCCTCTACCTCTGCCTCTACCTCTTCCAGCATTTGAGTAGAAGACAGCTTCTTTTGAAGTTCCTCCTGAAGAAGATGCACCACCATTTCTCTGCTCCTCAGAAATTAGAAGAGCAATCAACTCCTCAAAATCAGGAAATCTTTCACGAACTGAAATGGATGTCCGAAACTGTGCATAATCCTTTCCTAGACCATTCAAGGTCACGAAAACTAAATCATCATCTTCCACTGGCGACCCAATGGAAGCAAGTGCATCTGCAATCTTCTTCACCTTCATGTGGTAGTCATTGATGCTCATATTTTCTCTTTGCACATTGTGCAACTCTTGCTTGAGCTGCATTTTCCTGGCTTGTGTATTTGTGCTATACATCTTTGACAGAGTATCCCATGCCTCCTTTGGCGTACTTGCATCTTGAATATGCACAATCATAGAGTCTGAAATGCTGATAGACAGCCAATACATAACTTTCCTGGCTCTCTCATGCCATGCTTTAAATGCCTGCATTTGCTGTTGATTGGGAACATCAGGAAGAACTGGTTCTTCTTCATTTCCTGCAACAAATTCCCAATATCCTTTTCCCATAAGGAAATTCGTCATTCTAAACTTCCATGCTTGGAAGTTGTTCTTGTCAAGCTTTTCAGTGACAATCTGTGAGAGAGAATCAGACGCCATTACAAAATACTGCAAAAAGTTCTGTCACTGCAAAGAACACAGCTTCAGCCTCACAAGGGCAAATCTGCAAAACTGGCGAAGGTGGTATTTGACCACACAGTCACTTCCTAGTGACGATTTTGCATAAACAGGAACCAAGGATGATTCTGTAACTCCCAATGTCTCTGCACATAAGCATACGATGCAATTTCTACAGTAACTTTTCACCGACCTGTAGAACAGTGGCTGCACAGCATAAAACAGGGCTTTTTTCTGAGTGCGTGCAGAAAACTTCCGCCTCCAAAACAGGCCCCGAAATGGCTTCAAATCAGAAAAACAGGGTCGCCAAGAGCTTAAGCTCTTTCCCGCAGCATATACTGCCCTCTTGCTTCAGCGCGAAGGGCGTCTCAACCTGAGACAATGCACTCCTGCAATTTCCGGCTGTGCTACCTGCAGAGATCTGCTCCCAAAACAGAAAATGAAAGCAACACTGCTCCTCTTACCAGAACACCGCGAGCTTGGCTTGCTTTCTTGAGCTCCTTACCACGAACAAGGCTCTGATACCATGTCAAGATTGTGGGAGAGAAGGAAGGAGTCTCGCTTGAAGCTTTCTTGCTTGCACAATGGGGGAAGACACACAAGGGTGGAGGCTGAAAACAGTTTTCCTCTTCTTACTTGTGTAAGCCAAAAGAACTCAAGTACAAACAAAATAGAAGAACCCTCTATATGGGTCTCAAACCAAACTCAACTAACTAAGGTGGCATACTAACTGAGCCACGAACTAGAGTAGATAAGGATAGCTATCATGTAGCTATTATTCATGGGCGGTGTACCAACCGCATCTACAACTGACAAGTCGGTGACATAAATGCACAACGGTCACCCTCGCATATCACGAGTGGAGCTCGATATCTCAACACAAAGTTGGGCGTGTCTATCATTGCGTCTATATACGCATGTAAAAGAGCGTGAAAATAGACGTGAATTTTGAGTCTATATATCCGCGTAGATAAACACGAACATAGACGCGAATATAGATGTGATTTCAGACTCGTAATTATTAAACCACTTGAAATTGGATTTAATATAATAAAAAAACCAAAGTTAATAATTATTTTTGCATTGCTCTCTAATGAATGGTAGTTCCTCCAGTTGACAAGCCTGATATAATTAATTAGCGGCAAGCGACACAAACCTTATTATACAATTAGTAGCAAGCATTGCATGTATCTCATAATTTCTCTACTTGAAGAAGATAAAAAGTACTTCCTTTTTATTATGGAAAATTCAATTTAGCTTTAAACTTGACTATTGATTCTTGAGTATGTACATGTGCGTATGATATTTTCCATAGAACTAAGAATACACATTGAATCATTAAGCGAATTAAGTACGTTAGAGTGAATGACCCATCTCATCTTCAATGAGATCAACCCTTGCTAAACTATCTACTTCTAGGTCTATGTTACCAAGAGGTAACAAAACAAATAAGTCTATCCCACTATCAGATGTATTGCTATATTACTCAATAACTTCATCATCATCAACCACATTATTGTCCTCTTCTGTGTTTCCTTGAACATCATCACGAGGTTCATCTTGTACTATATCACGCATATCATCCATTATGGTGTCATCATGTACATCATCATTAATTGTTGGATTGTCATCTGCTATCTCTATGTCGGTAATATTACCATATATTGGTTTTGAACGATTAGATATAGGGATGACATACCACCATCAGTTATTGTTTACCATTGGATGATACACAGCCTGTATTTAAAAAACAAAAGGAAGAAACTTAAATACTTATTATATTGTGTATATGTATCACATGCATACATATTTAAAAAATTTAGCTTTTACATATATACCTGCTTGCATTGTTGAGGTAGTACTAATGTGTCATTCTTATTTTGGTAAAATTTTGTAGAGTCAATGATTACAAAACGACTTGGATGACGTCTGATTATACAATGCTCACCATTTATTACCACTTCTTTAAACCACTTCACATATAGTATACATATAAAGAATCGTCTGAAGTCAAGCTTCAAAATATCTTGGATCAAGCCACAATAACCTTCCATGGTACCATTGGCATCCTCGAAGTGAGCAAGGACACCATAATCTTGGGTATTTATTTTTTCATCTTTATGTTGAGTTCGAAGATGTTTACCCTCACACCAAATAGCATTCAATAATGTGCACTAGTAGTAAAAGATTAAGATCAAACATGTCAATTTATTATATAAAATATAACTAGAAACAAATTAATTGATAGTATGTCTCACCTTTGATAAGCAACCTCGTGCGTATTCCCACTCTTCTTGAGATATATTAATTCCCTCCTCTTTTTCCATTCTCTCAATTTCCTCATGTAACCAATCTATATCAATATGACATAGGAGCGTATTTAGATGATCTAGAAATGAGACATTACGTCCATATCTCGTGCGAAATGCTTGTCTTTTGCTTTTTCTTCTTGCTCTTGCTTCATTATATAGTGTCATCCATTTGCTCATTACATCACTATTGAGTATACAAAAACTATTTAACTTACGAAGTTCTTCTTTTGTTAGCACTTTACTCCTTCCTTTTCCTTGAGGTATTATAGAGGTCATCCTCAAGTCTTCATCATCTTTCCATAGTCGTGGTTGAGAGGGGTCCACTTCAGCAAGATATTCAAAGATATAAACAAGGGATGATTGCACTAACCAACCCTCAGCCATGCTTCCCTCAGGCCGTGCTTTTTGCCTCACAAAATCTTTCAAGGTTTTCATGAAGCGTTCAAGAAAAAACATCCACCTTGCATGAACTGCTCCACAAAGTGTGATCTCATCAATCAAATGTACAAGTAAATGTAATTGAGTAGTCAAAATGGAGCGAGAAAAAATTTCCTCCACCAAACAAACCACCTCAACAGATAATACTCGAGCATCTTGCAATGTGTTTGGATCAATTTCCTTCCAGCTCATGTATTTTTCAGGATGTATTTGACAATTGTTTATTTTTGTGTAGAAATTCAAAGAGGTTCAGTACATGATGTATGCAATATATAATAAAAAAATACAATGTATACACACTTCACAAGCTCTCCCATATTGTAAATGATATCACGTACATCTTTGGATACACAATGGGATATGCTAGTAGGAAGTACAAACTAAATGTAAATAATATTCATAGATCAAATAATTAGTTGAGGAAAAATTCATTATACCCCAAAGTTAACACATAGTTACTCCACTAATTACTATATTCATGGTTAGAGATACCCTTGAATCATTTTGTGCCAATCGTGGGATTAGTAATCAATAAAGATGCACTTCTCAGCTCTTGGATCCAACTTGGATCTCAACTCATCTGGCACATGAACATAGGCAATGCAACAAAAACTTTTCAAATGAGAAATATCTGGTTTCCTACCAGCATACCTCTCCTCTGGAGTCATGCCATGTATTGCTATAGTGGGAATCTTGTTCATTATGTAGACTGCTGTAGCAACTGCCTCAGCCCAGTAAAAATCTGGCAGGTCTTTTTCATTAAGCATGGCACGAGATACCTCTCCAATATGCCTATTTTTTCTTTCAGCAATTCCATTTTGCTATGGGGTATGACAACATGAATATTGCTGCTTTATGCCATGCTCCTACAAGAACCTTGCAAACTCATTTGAGAGGTACTCTCCCCCTCCATCTGACCTTAGGAATTTTATTTGCAGGCCTGTTTCTTTTTCAACCATAGCTTTAAGTGTTTTGAAATGCCCAAAAACTTCACTTTTCTTTTTCATAAAATACACCCAAACTTTTCTGCTATAGTCATCAATAAAAGTGATAAAATAATGACAGCCTCCAATAGATGTAGCTTTAGTAGTCCACACATCAGATTGGATTAATTCCAATGGCTTCTTACTCTCTTGAACATGTCTAGGAAATGGTTTCCTTGCCTGTTTTCCAAATTGACATGCTTCACATACCTTATGCATTTCTGCAACCTTGAATTCAGGCAATCCTGCAACAATATTTTGGGCTTGCATTGATTTAAGTTGTTGTATATTAACATGACCAATGCATTTATGCCAGATATCAATATCTACAACTACATCGGTCCCATGTGCAAACATTGTTGCACTCAATTCAGGCATGTCTGCATCCAACGTAAACATTCTGCCATTCTTTTTTCCTTTTGCTATCAAGCAATCTTTATTTTTCGTATCGTCAACAAAGCATCCATGAGGATTAAATATGACCTACAAGCCCTGCTCAACCATTTGACCAACAGAAACCAGGTTCTTGGTGATATTCGGAACATGAAATACATTCGACAGGTATTTCTTTTTCCCATCCAACATAGACAAATGAATTTTTCCAATCTACACAATAGGATGTGCAGTATCATCACCAGTCTCCACAAATCTTGGTTTTTCCATTTTCCTTGCATCCTGCATCCATTCTACATGACCTATCATGTGGTTTGATGCACCTGAGTCAACATACCACACATCATTGCTTTCTTCTACACTTGTCATAGAATTGGTCATGTGCTGCACCATAAATAAATGCTCATTTCTGTCATCACTCTGTCTACTAGAATATGCATAATTCCCTTGTTACAATTTTCCATTCATGATGTCATTGTGTTTTTCATAGCAGTCTTTAGCCATATGATCCATTTTACCACAATAGTAGCATTCAACATTGCTATTTGCATTTTGGCCTCTTTGCCATCCACCACGGCCTCTTTGGCTCCCCCTACCTCTAGAGTTACCACGTCCTCCTCCATAGGACTGGTTTTCTTGAGTTTGCTGCATATTCTAATTTCTACCATGGCCTCCAGATCAGCCTCCTCTACCTCTGCCTCTACCTCTTCCAGCATTTGAGTAGAAGACAGCTTCATTTGAAGTTCCTCCTGAAGAAGATGCACCACCATTTCTCTGCTCCTCAGAAATTAGAAGAGCAATCAACTTCTTAAAATCATGAAATCTTTCACGGACGGAAATGGATGTTCGGAACTGTGCATAATCCTTTCCTAGAACATTCAAGGTCACAGAAACTAAATCATCATCTTTCATTGGCGACCCAATGGAAGCAAGTGCATCTGCAATCTTCTTCACCTTCAGGTGGTAGTCATTGATGCTTATACTTTCTCTTTGCACATTGTGCAACTCTTACTTGAGCTGCATTTTCCTGGCTTGCGTATTTGTGCTATACATTTTTGACAAAGTATCCCATGCCTCCTTTGGCATACTTGCATCCTGAATATGCACAATCATAGAGTCTGAAATACTGATAGACAGCCAGTACATAACTTTTCTGGCTCTCTCATGCCATCCTTTAAATGCCTGCATTTACTATTGATTGGGAACATCAGGAAGAATTGGTTCTTCTTCATTTCATGCAATGAATTCCCAATATCCTTTTCCCATAAGGAAATTTGTCATTCTAAACTTCGATGCTTGAAAGTTGTTTTTGTCAAGCTTTTTATGTGTGAAAGTGAATCAGACGCCATTATAGAACACTGCAAAAAATTCTGTCACTGTAAAAAACACAGCTTCAGCCTCACAAGGGCAAATCTACAAAACTGACGAAAGTGGTATTTGACCACACAGTCATTTCCTAGTGACGATTTTGCATCAACAGGCAACAAGGATGATTCTATAACTCTCAATGTCTCTGCGCACAGGCATACGATGCAATTTCTATGGTAACTTTTCACCGACCTGTAGAACAATGGTCACACAGTAAACAAAACAGGGCCTTTTTTTGAGTGTGTGTGGAAAACTTCCGCCTCCAAAACAAGCCCTGAAATGGCATCGAATAAAAAAAATAGGGCAACCAAGGGCTAAAGCCCTTTCCCGCAGCATATACTACCCTCTTGCTACACCGCGAAGGGTGTCTCAATCTGAGACAATGCACTCTTGCACTTTCCGACTGTGGTACCTGCAGAGACTTTCTCCCAAACTCGAAAAATGAAAGCAACATTGGTCATCTTACTAGAACACCGCAAACTTGGTTTGCTTTCTTGAGCTCCTTACCATGAACTAGGCTGATCTGATACCATGTCAAGATTGTGGGAGAGAAGGAAGGAGTCTCACTTGTAGCTTTCTCACTTACACAATGGGGGAGTACACACAAAGGTAGAGGCTGAAAACAATTTTCCTCTTCTTAGTTGTGTAAGCCAAAAAGAACTCGAGTACATAGAAATAGAAGAACCCTATATATGGGTCTCAAACCAAACTCAACTAACTAAGGTGGTATACTAACTGAGCCATGAACTAGAGTAGATAAGGATAGCTGTCATCTAGCTATTATTCATGGGCGGTGTACCAACCGCATCTGCAGCTAACAAGTCGGTGACATAAATGCACAACGGTCACCTTGGCATATCACGAGTGGAGCTCGATATCTCAACAGCTACAGCATTAACAGAAGCTTGGACAACAAAGAGATTCTACTTTAGATGTTTTTCATCTTGTGTTGAAGTGTTTCTGGAAGACAAATATGCAGGAGAGTAGCTGAGAATTGGTCAATACCTCAGTACATTAACAAAGAGAGATGAATGGTCAGATGAGGAGTTTAATAAGATTAAGAGGAAAGCCTATGGGTTTTTCTTAAAAGATGGATACTACATGCTAAAAAGAAATAGGGTATGCCATTGCGAGTTTTGGGTGACAGAGCTTCAGAAGTAAATGTTATGCAAGAATTTCATGAAAGCTCATGGGCTGGTCATAGAGGTGTTTGGGGTACTTTTGCAAAGATCAAAGAAAGATAGTGGTGTGAAGGTATGTATAAGAATGTTTCTCACTTTGTGTAAACATGTGTGACATGTCAAATGTATTCATGTGTGAGACATTAGGATGGATTGCAGTCCACATATCCATTGTCTCTTCATTTTAAGTGGGTAGTGGATTTGGTCACAATGCCTACAGGTATTTGCCAAATGAGGCATCTTGTGCTTGCCCGTGAAGACTTGACTAATCAAGTGGAAGGGAGAGCTTTACATACTAAGACAACAAATGCTGTGTGTACTTTTCTCTTAGAAGAGATCTTTTGTAGGTATGGTTGTGTGGGAAAAATTACAGCAGATAGGGGTGAGTTGGATGTAGATGAAGCTCATGATTTCTTTGCACATTTGGGGATAAAGATTGCTTTAACTTCAGCCTATAACCATGAAGGAAATGGCAAAAGTGAAAGAGGTCATCCACCTATTGTGAAGGCATTGGCAAAAGCATGTGGAGAGAAGGTAAAAAAGTGGCCACAATTGCTCTCTTATGCTTTGTGGACTGACAGAACAACTCATAGTGCCATTACAAGATATATGCCTATAGAATTGATGTATGCTCAAAAACCTATCATGCCAATAGAAGAGATGATAATCACATGGAGTGTGCTACGTTGGGAGGAGGAGTTGAATCAAGAGGAGTTGTTGGCCTTGCGTATTAGACAGTTGGAAAGGAAGCTAAAAGACATAGAGGCAGCAGTTGCAAAATTAAGGGCATCAAGGATACAGGAAAAAGAAACGGTTTGACAAAAGACATACACTGAAACCAAGAACCATACAAGATGGGGATTGGGTATTGGTTTATGATAGTAGTTTAGACAACCAACATAGTGCCATTCGTAAAGTTTCCAAAAGATGGTTTGGACCCTATGTGGTAAGACATGTGTTTGATAATGCTACTTATGCATTAAATGAGCTAGATGGGATAGCCATAAAACTTTCGGTAGTAGGGAAAAGAATCAAATTATTCAAGAGGCGGGAATCTACTACCTATGAGTTGCCAGAATTGAAAGAAGATAGTGGCCATGATACGAAGGGTAGCCAGGAAGATATGAAAGATGAAGAAGTGAAGGATATGGTTGCAGAGGATGAGGACTCAAAATCCGGTGATAATTAGGATTTTGGCACATACCAGAGGATGTGCAGGTTTAGAGGAGGTGGATGTCCTTATGCTATATGTAGACACAATGTGAAAAAGCATGGAATGCATCATCATCCGACTTTCTAATTGATCAAGAGAGTCAATGTGATTTGAGTCATTAGTACTAGTGTGAGTGGCATGGATTATCCAAAAATACTAGATTTTTGGATAATTTTAGCTTATTTTTTATATTTTTAATTGTAAAAATCTAAAAATTTAGAAAAACTTCTAGATTAGGATGGCATGTGAAAAGCAAGTTTCTTTTTCAACCAGTTGTTGGATTTTTCATAAAAAAGACAAATGGATGAAATCACGCGCGTCGCAATCGCTGTAAACGGGCTGAAAACTATAGTTTGAACTAGAAGAGGAAGAATGAGTGATTTGGGAGATCCGTGAGTAGGGTCCTATCTTGGAGCTTTACCCCCCTTTCGAAGCCAATGGAGCCATCAGATTTGGGTTCCAAGCAGTAGAGAAGGAGTTGTAATTTTGATGCCCGTTTTGTTCTACAAAGAAGCTTCATGAGATCTAATGCTTGGAGATTGCTTTTGAGTAGTGCAAGGATTCTAGGTTCTTTCAATACATATTGATTCAATTCATTGTGCTTTGTCTTTGTCATGTTTACCTCATGTGTATTCTTTATCTTCTCTTCCATATCCTATCTCTACTTCCTTCTACCTCTGATCCTCGGTGGGGATTCAACCTTTCGATAAAAATCCCTCAGACAACATTCATAAGTCAGAGTATGAGGTTGTCCAAGTACCTTGCCTCAAAGAATATCTTCATAAAGAGATCCTTGAGGCAGTTAAAATTGTTATGTTTTGTTGCATCCAAGCTCATGTACTAGGTCCTACCCTTATCGCCTAAGAAGAGGCTGAAGACTTACAAGTGTTGGGGGAGACCGGTGAGGCAATTGGCCTCAGAAACCTACTCAAATTGCTCTACGAAGCTGTGGGGATTGCCATTCGAGTGGTACTTGTCTAACTGCCTAGCAACAACATGGAATTTTGATTGCCTCTTGGAGCCCTCATTGACTCCCAGCCTTGTGAGTAATGAGATCACAAGTGCTAATATGCTCTGCTTTGCTAATGTATTATCTAATAGTTGCTTCATAAGAAACTCATCACTCAATGTAAAGTTTCCTTCCAATTCTCTCTCTCTGTGTCTCTGCGTCAGGTCTTGATCAATTTATGTTTGCTAAGGCTAACACTCACTGGATCTCCTACATTTTTACATTTTGTCACAAGCTTCTAGCTTGTTGTTCCTAGTTGTATGCCACTATGCCTTACAAAGCATCCCATGCTAGTTTCCTCTCCTCTTTGAGTCCACTATGATATCCTTAGATGGGCTACCATGGTGGTCCATCTGGGTTTGCAAGTTATACTTGCTCACCATTTGTTGGATTTCATCCAAGAAATGCCCCAAATCGAGCTCTTTGTTGTGTTTGTGGTTTGTGCTAGCCTCTGTCATATCTCTAGCCTCTTATGCCACGAGGGTGTGGATGAGGTTGATTAAATTGGGTAGATTCACTCCTGCAATGATGTGAGACCTTTCATTTGTCTAGCTCTTCTTTCGCATCTTTCTCTTGGTCCTACCACTTGGGATTCTCAATCTGAAGTCTAAGTGAGTTCCTTGTTTTTTGTACACAATCCTCAATTTACTGTCACTTTGTGTGTGTGTGTGCGCCCTTTGTTGTATATTGTGCAAAATAATTATTTCATATTTTATTCAAGTGCACTTCAAGTATTGAAAAACAATACGGGCTGCAATTACAAAATGGTAAATACAGCTTTAGCACTCCTATCTATGTTCTCGACCTAATAGGGCTTTAAGCTTGGTTTGCTGCTGGTTGCTCACATTGGTCTCTAGGGTCTGTGCTATGTCCTTCTCCTCAATCAAGGTCTAATTGAGGATCTATGACTCAAATTGGCACTCTCAGCGGGGTGTGTAGCTAGCAAGTTTACTAGAGTCATTGCTAATCTACAATTCACTAGTTTTCTCATTTATTGCACTGAAAATGTGTTCTATTCATTCGTATCACTCTTGTGGGTTTTTCTGGCTATGGTCCAAGCCAGTCAGGGTCTACACATGTCAAATTTGACAAATTCTAGATGCAGCCCAACTAGTCCGAATTGCAAGGTTTGAGTGTCAGATTCAGCCTCTGTCCGAGTGGCCTAGGGCCTGATGATATCAGGGTCGAGTTTTCGAGGGGTGAATGTAAGGCCGTCAAAATGCTACGTGGCAAGGTGGGCCGAATGGACGGGCCAAATATGGTAATTTGAGTGGTAGTTAGGTTGAATCAGCAAGGTCGAATTTCACGTGGTCGAGTTTAGTTAAATGCAAGTAGGCTAAGGGCTGGTTTTAGGGCTCGACCTAGAGTGGCCGTTCAAATCTAGGACTAGGACAGGTCTAGTATGATAGTGCATGTTGGTAGGGGCGACAATTTTGGCTCAAATCAATCGATTCCTAGCATCCTAGGTCATAGGCCATTCTTGAACAGATCAATGGACCAAGATCAAGATTTGCATATACTTGACATGCTCGAAAACCTCCGGAACAAATTGATCAATCCACTGCAAGGGTTTGGTATCTCCAAGCTCTCTCTCTCTCTCTCAATGTTATTGTTGCAAATGAGCTCTCCCTTGTTCTCTTTGGTTTTAAACCCTTGCCCAAGAGATCACTCCCCTTGTGACAATAACATATCTAAGCGCTCTTTTCCCCCATTTCTTCCTTGTTTGTGCCCTGTTTAGGCTTGTTTTATAGCAGTAACCCTAAAGCTTTTCACTTTGATTTCTTGATCCTATCCTACTCTAAATGGAACAAAAATCAAAACCCAAATATTGAAATGATTCCTCCTACTTGCCCAATCATAAAAAAACGAAAATACTTACTTAGTGCAAAGGTTAAAACCCCGAAATCTCCTACTTATCTCAAGCTTTGATTCATGGATAAAACCCTTACTTCCTTGCTCGATTTGAGGTATGCAAGTGCTCAAGCTTGAATTCATTGGTCCCAGAGCAACGGAGCCAAAATGTTGTGGGAGCTCACACTCAATTTCCAAGACCCACGGATCGCTTATTCTTTCAAGCATTTCAAGCGAGCACAAATGGCTATTCGTCACCTAGCTAACGTACCTTCGATCCTATGGAGGTGTAGTGAGCTTACCTTGATGCTCAAATGAGTAGCCTCATCTCTCAAGCAACTTGGTAGCTCCATGATTTGAGATGCAAGCACAAGCAACCTCAAGCCTCCACCTTCAAGCTCCATCCTCCATAGCCATGCATGAGACAAGAAAAGAGAAGAGAAGAGAAGAAGAGAGGAGATGATGGAGAGCTTCTTTTCCTTGATCCCTCACCCTCATAAACTCACTCCCCCACACTTTCACACTCCCTCTCTCAAGCACACACAAGAAAGTAAGAAGGAGAGAAGAAGAGATCACTTTTTCCACATACCAAAAAATGAGCTTCTCATTCACTTTTTGAGTTTATATACAAAGACCTAAATCCCTTTTGGGTGGTCAACCCCTTTTTTACAGGGTCAGTAGTGATCTAGGCCCTCTTTCCTATTCTCCTTCTATCTTCCTCGCTTCCTTTCTACTGCCCACCATCTACCTTTATAATTTCCACAAGAGGGATCCTGGTGCTCTTTTACAAGGATTTTGGTTGTCCCTTTACATTCAAAGTATGCCTTCTCTTTTTTAGCACTATTTGGGCGCTGAACCTTGAAATTCTTGTGGCCATGCCTGCTCTTTTGGGCTTTTCCAAGTCCGATTTCCTTCTTGGCCACCTCTTTCAACTCTCAACTTGCACTTTTTCATTTTTTTCACATTTTTTCACTTTTTCTTCTACTCATGTTAAAAATTCAGCTGTTGCAACTCCCAATCACCTCTCACTTGACTCATACATATTAATATTTCATAATAAAAAAGTATTCTGAGTACATCAAAAGTTGATACTTTAGAACCTTAGCATTTTTATCCTCATGGTCCACATGATAGACATACAATATTATGATTTTAATATTTGCAAATACATAAAAGGATAGTTCACATGACATTTTGATACAAAAATTTCACTTTACATTACATATATTTGCTGCATATTTGAGCTCCATCATACTCCCACAGTATGAAGTGCAGCATCCTTGCGAACTAGTGAAGAAGAATCAACACCAAGGAATATAATGAAAAAGAAAAACCAAAAAGGGGGAATCGCTATGAAGCTTTTAGAAATGGGACCTATGCAAACTCCCACACTTTGAACTTCACATAGCCTTCAAGAAGAAAGCAATCCATGAAGATGCCGGCCAATTTGTGTGGGAGCATGATAGCATGCCGCATTATTGTTATATGTCCCATGAGACATGCAAACAAGACTTCTTTATAAGGTTTTTTAAATGTTTACTCATACGTTTAATAAAGAAAGTCTGATGTAGGTTAAAAAAGAAAAGATAATAAGGGTTTGTAGTGTTGAGATGGCAAGCTCAACACATGCGGACATTGATGATGGACTACCTGGCTAGATGAGTCTGCACGTCTACACTTAGCACGTTGGTGGTCATTATGATACTCACATGGCCACTGACTTATCACTTATTATATTTAGGTTGTTACACCTACCTACAGCTGGCAAATATATAACGCCAGTCGATTAGTGTAGTTGGTTATGCATTGTTTGACTTAGAAGGCCACTTTCCTTTATATTGTATCTTATCTATACTTTGTGTACATTGTATAGTGTGTGGAAGAAGAAGAAGAAACCAGCAAGAAAACGTTTTGGCCTCCATCTCTCTTCTTGTGTTCTTGAGTGAGCTTCCTCTTGTGTATACAGTGTGTGTTTGGTGCAATAGCTCAAGCAAGTCCCCCCACCACGCGATTCTTGACATGGTATCAGAGCTGTGCCATTGAGAGAGGCTGATTTTGAAGGTTGAAGTGAAGGAGAAGAAGCAAGGTTCGAATAAGCAAGCAATGGGTAAGAAGCTCTCCCATTCCTCCACTCTCTCTCTTGGATAGTGCCTGTGGAGGCACCGGAAGCAGGGTCAAGCAAAAATCTTAAATTGTTATGAGATTTGTGTGCGAGCTGCAAGGTTTAGAGCCACAAGGTTGCGGACAACACTTTCAGGGTACATTGTGATTTCGACTGTATTGACCGAAAGTGGGTGCATAGGTTACGAATTGCGAATCTGTAATTTTTGAGGTGTTTGCAAGAAGCAAACATAAGGTTTATCTGCAAATAGGTTATAGATTACATGTACTATTGAGAAATCAGTAAAAAAAATTCTTGGTGTATTACTGTGTACGTGTTGTGAAAGATTGCAGAAGACTAGCTTGCTGTGTTGTATCCTTGTTTATGATAATGGTAGAGAATAGTGGAAATCCCATTATTGAGAAGCTCGACAAGAACAACTATCCTTCATGGAAGTTTCATGTAACGAACTTCCTCATTGGAAAGGGCCTTTATGAGTTTATTTCAGGTGAAGAAAAGGATCTAGAGCTGGGTATCCCTCCGACTGTAGATGAGTTAAAAGAATGGAAAGAGTGGAATGCGAAAGACAAAAAGGTGATGTACTGGCTATCTGCAGTCATTGATAATACTATGCTGGGACATATTAGGAATGCAGAAACTTTACATGTAGCTTGAAAAATTTTTGAGAATATGTTTTCAGTAAATACAAAGGCGCAAAAGATTCCACTCAAGCAAGAGTTGAATGCCTTGAAGAAAGGGAAAATGTCTGTCAATAAGTATGTGTTGAAGGTGAGGAGCATTGAAGATGCTTGAGCAGTGATTGATGCAATGCCAGATGATGATGATTTGGTTTTATCCACTCTGAGTGGCCTTATAAATGAGAACACATGGAAATCATTTGTTACTTCAGTATATGTACGAAAGCCATTTCCAGATTTTGATGAGCTGATCTCTCTCATGATTACTGAAGAGATCAATATGCAAGGTGATTCATTTGAAAGAAATGGTGAACAGGTCCAAGCCTGTTACTTGAGTTCAGGAAGGGGACGTGGTAGATCCTCTTCGAGAGGCCGTGGTATGGGACATGCTGGTGATAACCAGCAAAATAGGTTCAATCAATAGTTTGGTGAAATGCAGAATTTTGGAGGTAGAGGAAACTTTAGAGACAGGGGGAGCTCTAGAGGAAGAGGTGGATAACAAAATAGAGGCTCTGGAAATTCTTCTATTGTTTGCCATTATTGTGGAAAAACATGACATATTGCAGCCAATTGTTATGCTAAGAAGGATATATTCGCAGTGATAAGTTGCTGCAAGGAAACTATGCATCGTCTTCATGACAAAGTGAAGACAAAAATGAGTGTCTGTTTGTTATATAGCATATGATGAATGCAGTTATAGGAAAGGGGACACATGATGATGTATGGTATGTCGATTCAGGCGCATCTAATCATATGACCAGTCATGTTGAATGGTTTGGAGAGATGCAAGACTTACAAAACCCAAGTTATGTGCAGATAGATGATGATTCATGCCACTCAATTTTACACATTGAAAGGTTCCCTTGTCCTTGTATGATAGCCAAACAAAGATTTCGACAGATGTATTACATGTGTCATCAATTACAAAGAATCTAGTGTCTGTTGGCCAAATGGTAGAGCAGGGGTTGCAGGTCCGATTCAATGCAAAATGTTGTTTTGTAGAAGACTTTAATGATAAGTGTAGGTTGGTCGCAAAAGAAAGTAGAGTTGGCTGAATGTTCACTTTAGATGATGGAATTCTTGCAATGGATGCTGCTATGTATGCTAAAGGTCAAGGAGTAGTTGCAAATATTGAAATATGGAATAAACGTATTGGACATGAAAATGTGCAAAGGCTAAACTTAATGTAGTCCAAAGGATTGGTTACGTACAGGGTTTCCTTCTTTTAGAGTTGCAGAATTGCATAAAGTCTATGAAGCATGCCACTTTGGTAAACAAGCGAGACAACCCTTCTTGCATGATAGAGAAGTGAGCAGAAATATACTTGATGTAGTACATACAGATGTTTGGGGGCCTACATAGAATGTATCTCTTGGTGGCAGCAAATACTAATTTGTCACATTTATTGATGACTGTTCAAGGAAGCTATGGGTATACTTCATGAAGGAAAAGAGTAATGTGTTTGAGCAATTGAAACAGGAAACAGGCTCAAAAGTGAAGCATTTTAGATCATATGGAGAGGGAGAGTACCTCTCTAATGAGTTCAGTGGCTTCTTGAGGACTCATGGGATAAAGAGGCAATCTACTTTTAGGTATACCCCACAACAAAATGGTGTTGCAGAAATAAAAAATAGGCATATTGCAGAAGTTGCATGGGCATTAATGACTGAAAAGAATATGCCCAAACATTTTTGGGGTCTGAGACTATCCATACTACTGTCTACATTATGAACAGAACTCCCACAGCTGCAGTTTATGGGATGACTCTTGAAGAATGCTTTATTGGCAAGAAGTCTGATGTATCGCACTTGAAGGTATTTGACTGTGTTGCGTACGTTCATGTGACAGATGAGCTACGAAAGAAGTTTGATCGAGAGGCAAAAAAATGTGTTTTTATTGGATACTCTTTAGAGCAGAAAGGGTATCGCTGTTATAACCCTGTCGTCACAAGTGAGTTCAGAGTGAGCAGGGATGTTATCTTTGATGAGATAGGCATCTGGTATACACCTACTGGTGATATTTTGGATGATGATAACGATCATGAAAGCTATGTGCAGAAAGATAAACAAGAATCTCAGAGTCTTAGTGGACCAGAAACATCATGTGCTACTACACCTACAATGAGCCCTTAGTTTGGGAGACTAAGGAGTAGCCCCACATCTTCATGTGGATCTATAAGTGTTGCAAGGAAGGACAAAGAAAAGAAGAAAGTGCTGGATGGTAATGACGCATCTACCAGTCATTTGGGATTTCATGGAGATTCTAGTGGTTCAGAGAGTTTGGATGATGAGCTTGATATTCCTTTAGTTAGGACACCAGATGTACAAAGGGCTCATAGTAATGTAAAGGCTCCATTGAGTGATCCGGTGGTATGCAAATCTAGCAGGGTCAGATATCCTGTTAAAAGATTTGGTTTTGAAGGTTATGCAGCTCACCATTATGCTTATATGGTTAAACTAGTTGAGGAAGGATGTTGTTGGTCATGCTCATTGGTACGTAGTAATGAATGAGGAGATGGCTGCATTAGAATGAACCCCAGAAGTGCGTCAACTGAGCACACATGATAGGAATATATAGAGGGAACATGGGGCGCTATATATAGACAGACTATATATAGTCTATATATAGACAGACTATATATAGCTAACACCCCCGCTCAAATAAAGGTCCCTTACTATGGATGAAAAAACCCTTGGGAACTCAAGGGAAAAACCCACAGCTCTATATAGGCCTACCGTTATATTAATATTCAAAATATAAAATTACAAAGTTGAACGTACAAGAGCCTATTCATAGGCATTGAAGGAGCTACATCACTCATGAATTACAACATCAACGGAGAAGGAGCTACATCACTCACGAGCTACATCACTCCTGAATTACAACAGTCTATTCAGAGGCATCAAAAGAGCTTTATCACTCCTAAATATACAACATGTAAAATAAGGATAAGCGACATCACTGCAAAAGATAAAATCTCCAAGAAATTCCTTCAACTGAACTTGGGACGTAAGCAGTATATGTGTCATATCAAAACTTGAAGATATCTAGTCAACACAAACTTGAATGACCTATGTTATATATCACAAACTTGATTGAGCCCACTTACCTCAGCACTCCCTAAATCCTAGAAAGTCATATATGGTCCACATGAGAATGGCTCATATATTAGCGGATCATTGTTCATTGTGCTTACTCATGTCTTCCATAGTGATCCCCTCCTCTCACAAAATCTTGAGGTTATCAACTAATGGATAGAGGTAAATATCCATGTTCTCACATATGATCACCTCAATACCAAGAAACTATCTCAGCTCACCCAAAACTTTCATCTCAAACTTCTTCTTCAAGAAGTCCTTAACTTTAGCAATCCCATTGTCACTATCACCTGTAATAATCAAGTCATCCACATAGATGACTATGATGACCAAACCTGCATCTCCCTTTCTCATATAAAGTGAGTGATTAGCATAAAAAATACAAAATCCAATATTGAAAAGATACTCTTCAATCTTGTCAGATCATGCTCTAGGTGCTTGCTTCAGCCCATAGAGCGCCTTCTTTAACCTGCACATATATATGGGATGCTTTAAATCCTCATAACCTGATGGTTGCTCCATATACACTTCTTCTTGAAATTCACCATGTAATAAGGCATTCTTAACATCCATTTGCTGCAAACTCCAACCTTTGGCTGTTGCCAAGGCAATCACACATCTAACAATTGCCATCCTAGCAACTAGACTGAATGTCTCTTCATAATCTATGCCATATGTTTGAGCATAGCCTTTTGCAAATCAGCCTAGCTTTATACATGCTAACTGAACCATGTGCATTATGATTGACTTTGTAAACCCACTTACAACCAATAGCTTTCTTACCCTTAGGTAAGGGTACCAAATCCCAGTCAGACAGAAGATCTACAAGTGGATTCATGTTTTCCCTAGGTAGTGTAGTAGTTACATGGAGCAGCAAAAAGCAACCTACAGTTGCTTTATCGAGTAGAGAGGCTGAGTATAGAGGTGCTGCTATGGCAGCATGTGAGGTTGTATGGCTGCAAAAGTTATTAGGTGATTTGGAAATGCAGGGAGATGGTCCAGTTGTCATTCATTGTGACAACATGAGCAGCATATAGCTAGCTAGGAATCCAGTGTTCCATGCTAGGACAAAACACATTGAGGTGCACCACCACTTTGTGAGAGAGAAGGTACTTGCATGAGACATTGACTTGGTATATGTCAGCATACAGGATCAGATAGCTGATATTTTCACAAAGGCATTGGGTGCAGAGAAGCTTCGAAAGTTTCGAAGCTTACTTGGAGTTGCAGAGATAGAATTGAGCTTTAGGGGGAGTGTTGATGTAATATTCTTGTTCGAAAAATATTACGCAACTTGGCTTCCCGCACACCATGTGAATCTCATGCAAGGGTTATCTTCCGTATTGGAATTTCCGGCAGTGTATTTCGTAACCCTCATGCGTGGCAATCCAGACCTCCGCATTGGCAAACCGAGCCCAGGGGTTCAAATCTGCAAACCGCGGGTAAAACCCTCTTGGGAGGGGCAAAATGGATATTATTAAAGCAAATTTTTAAATATATTTATCCCTTTTTCCCCAGCTGACACACGGCTGGAGGAGAGGGAGTGTGGAGGGATGGGCCTAGTTGAGTGGTGGGCTGCATGAGGAGGGGGGAGGGAGCCATGCAATGGTCACGTGGGGAAGGTCCCCTCTCCCCCCTGGGCTATATAAACCTTCCCTAGTAGGGAGGAAAGGGGGATTGAAGAGGCCGTGTTGAAGGCGTGAAGCTCCGGAAGGAAACGGATATTGTCGTCGCAAGAGGAGGAGGCCACCGTTGTGCTCGCTGCAGGCCGTCGGCTATCGCCCTAGCTCCACCCTGTCAGGCCACTGCCATTTCCTAACAAGCCCATCATAAGCTTTTTTTTTCTCTCTTTTTCCCCCTACGTTAATCTCCCAATTTTTTTTCTTCTTCCACGTCAATTTCTGACTTAGTCAGGAGCTTCTTGGAAGCTTCCTTTAAGAAGCTTCTAAGGGCCTTCTATAAGCCCCATTCACACAAGCCATCTACAAGCCTTCCCACTAGCCACATCGGGTTTTTAAAGGAACCCATTTTTGTTAAAGATTTCCTGCGCAGGAGGGGGGAGTCCCAGCTTCCTTAAGCCCTATTTCCGTGTGGCCATCTCGGGACTTTAAAAGAAAAAGAAGAAGTTCATAAAGCCTCCATTCCCGCAAGCCCCATTCACAAGAGCTCCTTCCCATAAACAAGCTTCAATTCCCACAAGCCTGCTCGTGGGAACCCCAATTCCCACAAGCACTCATTAAGTTCCATTTCCGCAGCTCTCCCGAAAAAGGCCCAAGCTCCAACCCCTAAGGCCTTCCATAAGCCAAATCCTGCAAGCCGGTAATTTTTTTTTTCAAGGATCCGATCCGTACTTCAAAAGGGATCTCCTACGTACGAGGGAGAAGGGCAAAGATCTTGAGGCTGCATACGAAGGCGAGTAAATTCGTAGACTGCAAAGGAAAACCAGAAGCCGAAATCACGCCTACGATGGCCCCTCAAAAGTCACAAGGCACGCTTGTAGGAGGTTCATCTCCTAATATTCACGTGGATATCTCCCCGAGCCCACAAGTTCAAGTTTTTACTATTTTTGATTCTTCGCAAAAGTAACGCATTATGCACTATAAATTCATGGACTAGGAAGCACCTACGCATGTCAAATTCACCTAGCCTAGTTAAATGCAATTGGAAATAAATCGATTATTTGAAAATTAGTTCATGACATGAAGTGGTCATTGGTATTCCCAATATGATGAACAAAAGAACGTAAATTGTCTATGCATCTCACGACCTTATTAGTAGTTGTCCTTGCGTGCATGTCAAAGTGACGGCCTAGAACACCTATTGCCTATCTTTATAAGGTCAAAATTATTAAAGTGCATCTTTGATTAGGCATGGAAAGATTAATCACACATCATTGTCGAAGGATTTGCCAAAGCAAAGCAAAGTCGTGTCTACAGAAGACCTTGACTAATTTCAGGATAAAAGATCAAACAGGTGAATAAGCAAGATGTGAAAATGATGCCAAGTAATATTTATATTACTGCCATGAAGTTTGCAAAATACAAGATGACTTCAAATCTGATCAGTCCACTGGGTTTAGGACACCCGATTTAATTCTGCAGCATTTGTAGATCCTTCTACTATAATGATCATATGGATCTTTGAAGCTCTTTCTTACATGTCAAGTTTCTTATGCAAGGTAGCGCGTTTTACTAGGCTTGATTTGACATGTTTTACATATTGAAAGTGCTGTTTGGAAAGACCTGAGTATGCAAAGTGCTGTTTGGAAAGACCTGAGTATGCTCCAGCATTGCATTAGTCTCCTATAGTTTGTCCACCTGAGCTAAAGCAGTTGCACAAAGATCTAAGCTTTTGTGTATAGCATTGGCCACAAAAGAATCCACAGACTGTGGGCTTTCTGTTAACCTATGGCACTCCTCTCTTAGCATATTCTGCTCCTGCAAAGACTTTTCTCTTGCTACTCTTTCACAATCAGGAAATGTGGTGCTCCTGCTCTCAGACCCTACTGCTCCACTGTTTTGAAAGGGAGAAGAAACACATGTAACTTGTATGCAACGTTGCTCTTGTGACACCTTCAACTGCTCGAGCCTACCCTAAGATTTAAATTCACCATCTGCCTTTCGATATTTAGTATGTGGCAACAACACACCTGAATTCTCCTGACTGGTTGCAATCTTGTGAGAATGCATTTGTTCTTCACAACCAACACGTGTTATATAGCCCTCATAAAAATCAGATGCAGTTGATATTGAAGAATTATAAGTAGCTTTGTCGATTTGGTCCCAATATTCAGGTGCTTTGCTTTAGAATTGGGAGGGATATAATTTGCATGAGCCATCAATAGATGTGATTGTAGTTCAGTGACAGGGCCGTCAGAAGCTTCTTCGTAAGGAAGTTATTGATCATTTCGAGACTTAGTATGGTTTTTTTTTTTTGTGAGATAACAGACTGGAGCAGGATTTAAAAAAACTGGTCTTGGTCACTTGCTTTGAATAGGGCTACACTTCACTGGAGAAGGGATGGTAGGTACATTTTCCTTGTTTGCATAAAAAAATCGATAGGAAATTGCTGCTCCACGGGAGTGAGAAAATCAAGCATGTAGAAGAGGTCTTGACTGCGGATAGGCTCTTCGGGGAGAGCAAAATTCATCCTCGGTAAGAGAAGAGAGGCGGTGATCAGCCTGTTTGTTGAGGAGCATTCCTGCGGGATGTACAAGTCAACATTCTATCCCTCCTCATTCTGCCTGATGAATGATCGACAGAAGCGCCCTTCTGCTCCTCCCAACTCAACCTTCCAAATTCATATAATATCCACCAAAGCGCGACCCCAGATCAATCAAATGGCGTCCTCGCTATGTCATGACAATGTAGCTCTGCATTATCCACTTGAATCCTCTGTCCCTGAGAAACCAGAAGCACTCGGTGGTGCCAGCATGGAGCTTATAAGCCAGTAAAATCTGCGTGTGAGAATCGCATAAATCTTCCAGGGTTTTACAAAGCTGAGGCGTTGCATGATATCGTACAAGACATCAGACATGAGTATTAAAACCACAGGAGGCGCAAGGGAGGAGCAATTAGAGCCCCATTCAAGTGCCTGCACAGAAGCACATTCCTGCAAACGATTGGCCTCTAGGTTTCTCTACAATCCTGGGATTAAGGCATCCTTATCTGTAAATGTGGCACGCGTTCCTAGGGTGCAAGCCACCATACTAGAGCGACCTGTGCCTGCATCTAAATCCACAATATGTTTGTCTTTAAAGGATATAGGAGGCCATGACGGCATACACAGCCAGGGGCTAGCATTAGAGAGCAATCCCATAACAAAGTGCCTGTAAGGGAACAAAAGGTAGAACAATCCACGACATCCTCCTCCCGTTCAAAAGCGGCCCCTTCCCAATACCTTCTGTCTCTCCTCAGTTTTCCGATTTCCCCCCCAAAATTAGATTCTCTTTTCCCCCCAATCCGGATTTTTCCCCAATCATTTTGGGTACTTTTCGCCATAATCCATCCTATAAAAAACCACCTTTGTTTTTAGCATACTCTATATAGAGAGTATTAACCGCAGCATACTCTATACAAAGAGTTTTACCAATACTTTGCATGTGGTGTTTCGCACCCAACTGAAAAGGAGTAGGCTTAATGTTATTCCCACTTGCCAAGCCAAAATCCTAGTAAGTCCACCATAGCAAACCACCTTTGTTTTTAGCATACTCTATATAGAGAGTATTAACCGCAGCATACTCTATACAAAGAGTTTTACCAATACTTTGCATGTGGTGTTTCGCACCCAACTGAAAAGGAGTAGGCTTAATGTTATTCCCACTTGCCAAGCCAAAATCCTAGTAAGTCCACCATAGCAACATAGTGCTTCTCAGTGGAAATAGTGCCATATACCCTCGTCATGGACACAAATAGTTGAATTCCCTTATCAACATAGCCAAGGATCAGGAAACTCCAAAAAATACTCATTACGTTGTGGCATGCAGTCAAACATGTGCTGAACATCAAGCAAGCTCCCACATTTGGCATATTTATCCTTCAATGTACTTCGATTTACATCTCTTGGAAATAGTTTAGTACTTCCTCTCAAAACCCATAATCGGCATATCTTGAAATAAGTGTAGCCCATGAGATTGCATCTCAGGTTACCAGTCTACCAAAAACTCCCTGTTCTTCTCCGTCTTCAGCATAGAATGAAAGAGCAAACATAACAACTAAGTATGTACAAAGTATGAAATCACACGCACAACTTTTGGGTGGTTTTCACACCTCGAATGCGCAGCAGAAGACCTTGATAAATGTCAAGATGGAATATCAAACAAGTGAATCATCCAATATCAGAGTTATCATCAAACTGGTCTTCAACTCTGAACACATTTAATAAAGTTAATCTGAAATTCTGTTACTCAGATCTGTTTTTCCAGCCTTACTATCAGTACCAAATTGGTTGCTCTTACAGAAACACCAAGAAGAATATCTTGATCATTGTGATTATAATGATGATTTAGTTCTAATTTATGATGATAAAGATGATTCAGTTACAGAGATCTCTCCTATAGGCCTGTAAATGTATCATGAAAAATAAAAGATCCTGTTGTTGTCCAACATGGAATGGGTAGTTTATCATCTGTATACACAATGAACATCTCTGGAATTGTAACACAGTAACTGTCACACTATACAATGTAGATTGCTGAAATCCTGGTATTGTATGTAGTTTGTGGGAAGAGATTTGAAAGAATGGCTTCTTTGCAATGGCTTGTAATCCACTGAAAAACAGAGGAGTTCCATTGTCAACAGTAGCTGAGTTCAGAACTTTGAAATGAAGGGAGTAAGAGAGATAGGCTAGTGTTGCATCCGGTACGAGTGAATTCATATAGTTAAGGCTCCAGCAAAGCGATCATCTTCAACAACCCACAGCTCTTCCACAGTCCATCGTATTCAATCCTCTTCCACCGTTCAATTTCAGGACCTCATCTTATGTTGCAGTTTCGACCTCAGAGCATCTGTTCCTTTTCATCATCCCATTGTTTTAGTAGTTCTACGACTTCCTATTTCTCCTGTGTGTACTTGTTGGTAACTGCGTTGAATCATGCCAATACTTCTCTGTATTCAGCCTCGAATTCACAAACTTCTTCCCCCTCCAAGCAGCCTACAACACAGCCCCTCCATGAATCTCCTGATTGTTATTGGTCGAGATTTTCCTTCTGAGTCGTAGCAGCCACAGAATTATGCTTCTGACTATATAGTGTTAAGGACAGTTTGAATCGATCTCCTAAAACATCTTTGTGGTTCTTTAGTGTCGACAGCAGCTTTCCATGAGCTCAAATCTTCAGCAAAGATGGATTAATCGTCCATGGCGGATGGCTAGTGATTGTCTTTCCATGGAAGCTCGGAGCGGAAATTTTCTCTGCAATCCACACAGACAGATGAATCGTTCCCTCAAGCAGGCTTTCGATGATGCTTTTTCTTCCTTCGTCGCCCATCTCCCCTCGATCCTTTTCATGCTTTTTTCCTTCCTATCCCTGAACTGCCGAATCTTCCTTGCCTTTTTTTTTAAAATCTGCTTTTTCCCTCCCTTGTTTTTAGCCACCCTTTTCTTTCCTTTTCGTCCCATAGAATAAGCTACTTTTGCCTATTCCAACACAGCCCAATATAGGCATAGCTCAATGGAGCAAATTTAATAAGACTCCTGAATTCCTCATATAGCCTACCATGGAATAAGCTCCTTATCATCCACAACAACACAATCGGTTTCTGTTACAACGCAACACCAAAAGGTCACCATGAAAATACTAAACAGAATAACCACAATCTGAAATTGACACAATGTGTTCCTTAAATCCCGTCCCACAGGCTTAGAGTACATATGTCCAACCACCACCCACACATGAAAGGAAACACCCCAAGCTCAATCAGCAACAGGAAAGCAACTTTGAACAATGTCATCAAGTAATTCAGCCCTGCCACAACATGTCTTGTCACAGATGGAATAGCCTCAATCATTGAGCTCAAACCGTGAATCCGCCCTACTATCAATGGCTCCCCTCTGCTGAGTCTACGAGCAATAGTGCTGATGGATTTTGGCAAGCAATGGTTCCAGACCTTTTTGCAGCAACATGTACAGCAACATTAGTTGTGCTTTCCACTTGACCTTGCTCAACATAGGCTGAAAGCATCTCATCATGTTCATCTCTATGACTCCAACTCCTCCCCACTATACTCATACGCAGAAAATAAATGTAAACACAACAACTAAGTATGTACAAAGTATCAAATCACACACACAATTTTTGGGTGGTTTTCACACCTCGAATGCGCAGCAATACGACATCGTATTACAAATCTTCATTGAATAATTCATTAGGGAAAGTCATTCACCCCGTAGGGAATAGAAGAGCGTGGAAATGATTCTAGGAATTTGCGTGTGGCATGTGATTGTAAATTGGAATAGGTTAACTCTAGTTTTTTTGCATGAATTTCACTACGTTGTAGTTAGGAAAGGAGTGCTTGTTGCACATTCGTCATACGAAAAATTTTATTCATCAAGAGTTGTATTTAGGGAAAGGCTGCATGGTTCATTTAAGCATGAAATCTTAAAAGCTTAGAAAGAGAATTGTGAGCATGATTCTTGAATGCAAGTCCTAGTGGGATCAATGGAAGTTATGCCGCAATTTAACATGCGTTTTTTGTCTTAACAAGGAAAGTTAGGGATTGTGAATCTAGTCATATGTAGAAGCAATGAATCGTGTGATTATGTGAATTATAACATGTTGCAACTTGTTTTCTCTTTAGATCAAGTTAACATCTCTAGGAATAGTTCATCCTTGTCGCAAGACAAGTAAATCAGATTATCTAAATCACCTAAAACCACAAGGGATTCACATAGGATGGTTCAAGCAATACGATAAATACCCCAAGTGCTAACTAGGGTTTAGCACATTATGGACTCGACCTAGTTTCGCACTTGTTGCCAAGTCAAAACCCTCATACCCAAAGGTCCTACCCACATTCACGGAATGTAGGGACAATTGGATGCTCATGCATGAAATGATCTAGGGTTTCTATCCTAAGGATCACTCGTTCAAATGATGAAACTCGGATTGATTTGGAATCCCTAGGAACAAATGTTGTCGGCCTAGTGCAATTAGGAATGGGTTGGGGAAGAAGACATCCTAAACCCTGCTTCTTTTCTAATCATAATTTCATGACCAGAAAACGCTGTTCGATGGGTGAAATAATCCCTTGGAATAGATGCAACACTTGTGCAACAAGTTGCAACGTCGCATGGTCTTGTGGTTTGATCACAAGAGAGTTTTGCCATTCCTTGGAATGGGGTTGGCAGGTTCTTGCGCAAGTTTAACTTGCAAGAGGATGAGTAGTCATCCTGTTATATCACCTTTCTTGGGAGAACTGCCAAGTTAAGGGAAGTTAGGTATTCACTTGGAAGCAAAGGATCAATCAATAATTTGGAGCAACATGGTCGCTAGGATTTTACTGTATCGGTTAAGTTGGGTTAATAGGGTATGGCCCTAACCCCAGGATAAAAGGGTGAACAGAAAAACCCTTGGGGATCTTGCCAAGTCGCAATTGATCCCGAATCGAATGCTGGATGCATTCGGAGAGAAGGATTCACTCCTTAGTAGTTGGCCAAATAAACAACCACTGGAATTGATTTGTGCTTGTAACAGTTTAGGAGCACTCTTTGCATTGTTTGCTTAAGGAACTAAAAGATGGAAAGATATTTAATGCTTTAGGTTGAAGGCCTGAAGGGAAAGGCAGCTTCAGTTACCCCCGACTGCCTGCCTCACCCTAACCAAGGGGGTTGTTAGCGGCGCCAAGAACGTGGACCGAACCCGTTGCATGAGGTCTCTCCGTTGAGCGCTACTTGGAGCAGCAGGACTCTAGGGTGCCAGGGGGGGCTCTGGCCATAAATCCCTTGCCTTTCGAGCCCTGCACAAGAGGCCAACGTGACTCGAGATTGGATCTTGAGGCCCGCATACTAGTCTACGGGCGGAAACTTGGATTAGTAATCCCTGTGGATTGTTGGATAGCCTTCGGGAAGATTATGGATTAGCCTACGGGCTAGACTTTATGAATGTATTCCAAAGATAAATATGATAACATGTTGAAAAGGAACTTATTTGACATTGTTTTTCTATGTTAAGTGCTAAGATTACGTGGAGGAATCAATGTCTAACGAGCTAATTAAGGAAGCTGTTTGATGCATGTCCAACTAAATGTGGTAGGTAATTAGACAACTAAAGCAACCATGAGGAAAGTGCGGTGGATGTGGCCATGGGTCCGTCCTACGGATGGGTGGTTCTTGTTGGTTGGAAACTTTTCTCAATCGTAATGGACAGAAAGGAGCTCTTCTCAAAGGAAATGAACAGCAAGGGCGTTGAACTAAATTTTAGGTTACAAAAATTCAAATTTATGATGTTTTAGGGGAATGGAATGGGACTATGCCTTGTGGGCTGTAAATGCCCCAAACAACGTAGTATGCTTAACAATTATGATATTCGCTTGTTTTCGAGATTTAACATAAAAGAGAATGAACTTTAAAGCTGAAAATGAAAATTACTCACAAAATTACAGCCATGAAAATGTAAAAGTAATGGAGACAAGATTGAGGGTTGAAGATGGGCAACCCCCCCCCCCCCCCCCCCCCCGAAGGAATGTATTTCTGCTCAACCCAAGTCCCTTAGGGAAGAGCTCAGTTACAATCAACCTGAGAGTGAGAAGAAGTAATTCTCACTCTCACAAGATCATGCAAAGATGTACAAACACACATGCATTATCTATTATGCAATGATAAGAACTGATTTCTTTACAGTATGAGAGAAGAAAAAGGGGAATTCAGCCTTTCTCCATCGTTGATCAGCAGTACATGGATAGAGCTTGCTTCTTGTAGCTAAAATGGAAGAAAGAGCTCAAGAAGGAGGTGCTGTAATGAATTTACAAGCTTGCTGTCTTGTAAAACAGCAGTGATAGAAGAGGGAATATGGAGGAATTTGATAATGGAGAAGTGGGGGATGATGATGGGGATGGATGGGGCAAGTTTCTGGCTATCTGTGGGTGCTGTACATGAGTTTACAGCAAAGAAAAATGATGATGAATGAAGAAAAACGAGCTCTTATTTATAGGAGAGGGGAGAGCTAGTACAAAAGGGGAAAGTGGAGTAGCACAAGACAAGTGTCCAGCCACATGTCATGAGATGTGACAAGTGGTGGGACACTTAGAAACTTGTGTGACAAGTGTCTTGACACTTGTCTCTTCTCTATGGCCTTCCTTTTTGGGTTGAATACTGTCAAGAATAGAAACAACTAAATTTAGTAAGCACAGTCAGAGTACAGAACTTACTATTTTTAGAATGACATCCTTATTTTTTAGGACTAGCATTTTTAGGCTAATTCGAGGCTCCTAAAATTTAGGGATCTCCTAAAATTTAGGGATCTCCTAGAATTTAGGGACCCCCCCAATATGGGTATCATATGAAAGCTTTTTCTGTGTACATCGCAAAAATGGTATCCGAATCTTCATGTGACTTTCCTATGCAAAGAAATGTGCATTTCAAGCTTTCAGCCCACACATGCACATTATACAAGCATT
Source organism: Lygodium microphyllum (assembly GCF_053477565.2). NCBI lineage: Eukaryota > Viridiplantae > Streptophyta > Polypodiopsida > Schizaeales > Lygodiaceae > Lygodium > Lygodium microphyllum. Next base: position 40,085,367 of record NC_141143.1, read on the forward strand.
TCATGATCATGCCATCTTGTTGATTGTAACTGTCTGTTCTGGTGGATCTAGCCCACACTTCAAGGCATCAATCCTTTCTGTGTGCGAGTCTAACCCTGATATGCGTGAGTTTTAGTCACAGGCGCCCAATCGGGTCATATAGGTGGAAGTGTGAACTATCTTTTCTCTAACCCACCGTGTGGGTCCACCATAACCTGTGACCACTCATCAGTGGCCAGCTCCAATGCACTTTTCTTTATATCTAATTAGTGCAAAGGAAATAAATTTAATAAATCATTATATAGACAAATTAATGAAAAAGGATACAAATTCTGTTTCTATAGAGTTGTGACAGCCCTCTGGCTTTTATTCAGCTGTCCTCAGCTGAAAATCTTCTTGATATTGTTGTAGAATATTTGGGTAATCCTTCATGAATTTTTCATCTACCCACTGTGCATCTGTGGTGGGTAGATTCTTGAATTTTAGCAAGAATTTTCGTGTCACAAGGCCACTTCTCGTGGTTCGATCCTTGAGAAACAAAATCTTTTCAGGTTCCAAGAGTTGCTCTGTTTCTTCAACTTCTGGGGGATCTTCAGTAATGGGTTCCTTTGGTTCTGGTCCTATGTAAGGTTTTCGCAAACTTACATGAAAAGCATTGTGTATTTTCCAATGAGTAGGAAGCTCAAGTCGATAAGAAACTTCATTTATTTTCTCAATCACTTTGAAGGGTCCAAAGTATCTACTGGAGAGCTTTGGAAAAGATGAATTTTGACCAGAACCTTGTTTGAGCCTGCTTTTATCAAACTTTAGCAAGACATATTGACCTTTTTCAAAAGCCAAAGGTCTTCTTCGTTTATCTGCTTGCTTCTTTTGTCGCTCTTGCGCAACTTTGATAGTGGCTCGAACTTGATCCATTGTTGTTTTTAAATCTGAAGCAAACTCATCAGCAGCAAAAATCTTATCTTTAGTGCGAATAATTGGAGGAGGAATCGCTTTACCCTGTACTATTTCATTTGGAGCTTTCCCTGTGGATGAGTGCACTGTATTGTTGTAAGCAAACTCCAATAATGGAAGATATTTCTCCCATTGTGACTTATGTTCACTAACATAAGCTTTCAACATATCCAAAAGAGTGAGATTCATCACCTCTGTTTGGCCGTCAGTTTGAGGATGAAAAGCTGATGAGAACTTTAAAGTGGTTCCCAAATTCTCAAATAAAGCACGCCAAAAGTTACTTGTGAATTTGGAGTCTCTATCTGAAATGATCTCAGAAGGCATACCATGTAATCTGAAGATATGTTGAATGAAAAGTCTTGCAGCTTGTGTGGATTTCAATGTTTTATGACATGGATTAAAATGTGATTGTTTGCTGAATCTATCAATTATGACCCAAATCATATCATGACCTTGAGGTGTTCTTGGAATACCCGAGATGAAATCCATTGTGATAGATTCCCATTGATCTTTGGGCACTGGAAGAGGTTGCAACAATCCTGGAATCTTCTACCTATCATATTTGGATTTTTGGCATACCAGACAAGCCTCGATGAAGTTATGTGTATCTTTTCGTAATGTTGGCCAATAAAAGTAGCGCTCAATTGCACTTAGAGTGGCTGCCCTCCCTCTATGCCCTGCATAAGGGGGTTCATGACTTTCTTTAAGCACCTTTTGTCAAACAGGAAGAGTGACACAAAGGCGATTGTTCATGAGAAGGTAACCATCTTTGATGGAATAATCTGGATGAGAACCTCCTTGCTGTAAATTTGACCAAATTGCTACAAAATCAGTATCTTCATCATAAGTATTCTTCATCGTTTGAAAATCTTCATGATGAGCCACTGTAATAGTTGCAATGCGAGGCACTCTAGAAAGTGCATCAGCAACTACATTTTGTTTCCCTGGAGTGTACATAATTTGAAAATGAAACATAGACAAGAAATTTTCCCATCTTGCATGTTTCTCCTGCAAATGCTTTTGAGTCTTGAAATACTTCAAGCTTTGATGATCGGTTTTAATAAGGAATTCATTGCCTAAAAGATAATGTTTCCATATCTTTAAAGCATGAACCACTGCTAAGAGCTCCTTTTCATAAATGTCATACCTTTTCTCCACATCATTTAGACGGCGGCTTTCAAAGGCTACGGCATGGCCTTCTTGATTTAGCACTGCACCAATACAATCACCGCAAGCATCTACTTCCACCACAAATGGTTTTACCAGATCTGGAATGATAAGAACAGGTCCAGAAGTAAGAGCTGTTTTCAGCCTTGTGAAGGCTGCCTTCTCTTTTTCCTTCCATTGGAAAGAGATCTTCTTCTTTGTAAGGTCATGAAGTGGAGAAGCCATATGTGCAAAATGCTTGATGAAGTGGCGGTAATAAGAACATAAGCCAAGAAACGATCGCACCTCATGTACATCACGAAGATGAGGCCATTCTTGGATTATCCTGATCTTTTCAGGATCCATCTGAATCCCTTCAAAAGAGATGACATGCCCAAGGTAATTTATTTTATGCATGAAAAATTCACTCTTTTTACCATTTACCAAGAGTTGATTTTGTTGTAGTAATTGTAGAACAATTTCCAAGTGTTGATGATGCTCCTCTTCATTCTTGCTAAAGACAAGAATATCATCAAAGAAAGTACCGACATATTGTCGATGCTCTCTAAAGATGCGCTCCATCATTCGATTAAAGGTGGCTGGTGCATTGGTTAATCCGAAAGGAACCACCAAGAATTCATAAAGACCGTATGAAGTGCGGAAAGCAGTTTTGTGTACATCTTGTGGTATTACCCTAATTTGATGATAACCACTTTTTAAATCAATGCGACTGAAAACCTTTGAGCCTCCTAGACGATCCAAAATGTTGTCAATTCTGGGAATAGGAAACCGATTCTTCACAGTGATTTTGTTGAGGGCTCGATAATCAATGCACATCCTGAATGTGCCATCTTTCTTTTGAACAAGAAGAACCGGTGAACAAAATGGTGAGCTACTTGGCCTAATTAGCCCACGGTTGAGTAGGTCTTCGACTTGCTTTCTGATTTCTTCTTGTTGAGGACGGCTCACACGGTATGGTGCTATATTAGAAGGAGAACTGCTCGGAATAATATCAATATGATGGTCTTCTGGCCTTTCTGGGGGAAGCTGATAAGGAAGATCTTTCGAAAAACAATCTTTATACTTTTCCAAGAGCTGAAGTTGCTCTTGGTTTTCAGCATTCATATTATCTTTTACATCAGTGACATAAAGCAGACAACATTGAACACAATCCTTAATTGCTCTAGAGACTTGCATATGGCTTACCATAGGTATGGTGTCTCCAGAAACTCCAGCTTGGATCTCGTACTTCTTGCCTTTGTTGGTGAGTTCTACCTTCTTTTTCTGAGAGAAGATGGTTGAATCTATTCTATGATTCCAGGGCATGCCAAGAATCACATCGCAACCATCAAGGTCTCCGATACAAAAGGTATCTTCGTCACTGTAGCCTTGAATTTGAAACTTGAGCTTGCCAATGTAGGGTATCACAGTCTTCACTGTGTCACCTTCATCAGCATTTAAAGCTTGGCGAACTTCTGTCGGAGTGTCCATCTCTTTATTCTTTAATCCAAGCTCTTTAGCTAATTGCAAGGAAATGATATTTTCATTCGCCCCAAGATCTATCAAGAATAGTGCTTGCTTACCTTGCAACTGTCCCCAAGCTTTTAATAATTTGCGCGTCTCTACATCACTGATAGCATTGATTTTCACTGGCGACTTAGGCTTGTTGTCAGAAACCTTGCTTTGTCCTTTGTTTGGACATTGCTTCGCTATGTGGCCTGTTTGTCCACATTTAAAGCACTTCCCTTCTTTCATGAAGAGTTGCTTTTCTTCTTCGGAAAATTGCTTTGCTTGTGGGTATAGATTGGAGCGAAATTGAGGAGCATTAGGAGGTGCATAGGGCTTCATCTTCTTTTGATTTGATGGCTGCTTTTGCCACTGTTTTTGTCCTTCATTTGGGGCTGAATACTCCTCATCATCAGCTACTCTCTTCTTATCATTCTTTTGGAATGATTTGTTGCCATTGTGCTCCATTTCCCATGTCTCAACATGGTCAATGAGTTCCCTGAGACTAGAACAATGATAATGATTAAGAGCAGTATGAAGTTTAAAATGCAAGCCTCCTTGAAACTTCCTAAGCTTTTCCGAACTGCTGATCTTCTTGAAATGTTGGACCTTCAAAAGTAGCTCCCAAAATCTCTTGGTATAGTCACCAAGTGACTCATTTTTCCTTTGCCAAAGCCGATCCCATTCCATTTTTACATCTCTTTTGAAATGAACAGGAAGAAATTGGCTTTGTATCAGGCGAACAAAGGACCGCCATGATTTTGGGGCAGCATGATCATATTCCAACCCCGTCCACCAAGTATGGGCTAAGTCGGTTAAATGTAAAGCTGCAAACTTAATCTTTTCTTTTTCTTTATACTTGTCACGACCATACAAAATTTGAAATTGATGAATAAACTTCAGAAGAAGATCAATATTTCGGGAACCATCATACATACTGAACTTGATCTTCTTTTCAAGTTGAGATAGTGACTTAGTCTTCTTTTTCTTCTTATGCCTTCGTCCATGCTCGGATATTGAGGTTGAAGATGATGAAGTGCTTGATGGGGATGAAGATGAAGACGAGGGTGAAGAATGTTGACGCCTTTGACGATGATGAGGTCTTCCACGAGAAGGGTGTGACTCTTCATTACTAGAAGAGGATCCATCAGAATAGGCGCCAGATGACTTTGAAGAAGAGGATGAGCTTCGACGCGATCTCTTTCTTTGTCTTGAAGTAGAATGGGACTGCCTCTTAGAAGTAGTTGGACTTCTTGATCGGCTCCTTTCATTGGTATGGCTTTGTCTCCTTGAAGTAGATGGGCTTCTTTACTTGAATTCTTTGGGATTCTCAACTTTTTCTAGTTTGAGAAGTTGCTCACGAATTTGCTAATTCTCCTCTCTAAGACTTTGAATGGCTTGAAGGATAGCACTCGATTGATCCATTGAGACTAAAGAAAAAAAATATGCTCAAGCACTCAATGCAAGGGCTGAAAACAAACAAACTTATAGTTATAAGCACTACCAGTGTTGGGGGTGAGGACCGAGCCAAAGCTTTGATACCACTGTAAACGCCCCAAACAACGTAGTATGCTTAACAATTATGATATTCGCTTGTTTTCGAGATTTAACATAAAAGAGAATGAACTTTAAAGCTGAAAATGAAAATTACTCACAAAATTACAGCCATGAAAATGTAAAAGTAATGGAGACAAGATTGAGGGTTGAAGATGGGCAACCCCCCCCCCCCCCCCCCCCCCCGAAGGAATGTATTTCTGCTCAACCCAAGTCCCTTAGGGAAGAGCTCAGTTACAATCAACCTGAGAGTGAGAAGAAGTAATTCTCACTCTCACAAGATCATGCAAAGATGTACAAACACACATGCATTATCTATTATGCAATGATAAGAACTGATTTCTTTACAGTATGAGAGAAGAAAAAGGGGAATTCAACCTTTCTCCATCGTTGATCAGCAGTACATGGATAGAGCTTGCTTCTTGTAGCTAAAATGGAAGAAAGAGCTCAAGAAGGAGGTGCTGTAATGAATTTACAAGCTTGTTGTCTTGTAAAACAGCAGTGATAGAAGAGGGAATATGGAGGAATTTGATAATGGAGAAGTGGGAGATGATGATGGGGATGGATGGGGCCAGTTTCTGGCTATCTGTGGGTGCTGTACATGAGTTTACAGCAAAGAAAAATGATTATGAATGAAGAAAAACGAGCTCTTATTTATAGGAGAGGGGAGAGCTAGTACAAAAGGGGAAAGTGGAGTAGCACAAGACAAGTGTCCAGCCACATGTCATGAGATGTGACAAGTGGTGGGACACTTGGAAACTTGTGTGACAAGTGTCTTGACACTTGTCTCTTCTCTATGGCCTTCCTTTTTGGGTTGAATACTGTCAAGAATAGAAACAACCAAATTTAGTAAGCACAGTCAGAGTACAGAACTTACTATTTTTAGAATGACATCCCTATTTTTTAGGACTAGCATTTTTAGGCTAATTCGAGCCTCCTAAAATTTAGGGATCTCCTAGAATTTAGGGACCCCCCCAATATGGGTATCATATGAAAGCTTTTTCCGTGTACATCGCAAAAATGGTATCCGAATCTTCATGTGACTTTCCTATGCAAAGAAATGTGCATTTCAAGCTTTCAGCCCACACATGCACATTATACAAGCATTTCATGATCATGCCATCTTGTTGATTGTAACTGTCTGTTCTGGTGGATCTAGCCCACACTTCAAGGCATCAATCCTTTCTGTGTGCGAGTCTAACCCTGATATGCGTGAGTTCTAGTCACAGGCGCCCAATCGGGTCATATAGGTGGAAGTGTGAACTATCTTTTCTCTAACCCACTGTGTGGGTCCACCATAACCTGTGACCACTCATCAGTGGCCAGCTCCAATGCACTTTTCTTTATATCTAATTAGTGCAAAGGAAATAAATTTAATAAATCATTATATAGACAAATTAATGAAAAAGGATACAAATTCAGTTTCTATAGAGTTGTGACATGGGCAGAGAGGTTGAGCCTTGCATCCCTCTCATTTCCCATTCTCCTTGAGCCAAGTGTAGCATGAATCTACTTCGTCCCTGGCGTTTTTTGATAAAGTAGTTCTCTTGGCGTTTCAGCATAAATCCTGATTCAGGTTGGTCCTAAGTGGAAATGGCCGGAATACTTCCGCTACATGGCAGACAGGCGGGAAGTCCTAGATCCTAAACCCCGTAACATTCCATGGGAGTGTCGAGCGGAGCTTTCTAGGCTCTCTTTCCGATGGACTGCTATGTCGTGTCCTGAAAGAGAATAGGTGGACACGTTATAGTTGAGATGGCAAGCTCAACACGTGTGGACATTGATGATGGACTGCCTGGCTAGATGAGTCCGCACGTCTACACTTAGCACATTGGTGGTCATTATGATACTCACATGGCCACTGACTTATCACTTATTATATTTAGGTTGTTACACCTATCTATAGCTGGAAAAGATATAGCACCAGTCGATTAGTGTAGTCAGTTATGCACTGTTTGACTTAGAAGGCCACTTTCCTTTATGTTGTATCTTATTTATACTTTGTGTACATTGTATAGTGTGTGGAAGAAGAAGAAGAAACTGGCAAGAAAACGTTTTGGCCTCCATCTCTCTTCTTGTGTTCTTAAGTAAGCTTCTCTTGTGTATACAGTGTGTGTTTGGTGCAGCAACTCAAGAAGTCCCCCCACCATGCAATTCTTGACATGTAGAGGAAAAAGAGAACATCATAGAATAGGCTATCAGATGAGCATGCAGTTGCCACAGATTATGTGCAGAGGAGAGGACATCGATTATGCAAGTAGAACACACCAAATGTGCGTGAAAAAGAGAGCTAAGCACCTAAATTTGTGCAAAAAACTTGCACATTGAAACTAGGAAGATAGACTTGAATCAATGTTGGCTCATGAACTTGCATTGAGAGTTGGATGCCGAGATATTTCAAGTCAGCTGCCATCAAGCTTCTCTCCTTCTTGACCTGAGATTGGAGGTTTCCCTAGTTGTGCACCACTTGATCAACCCTCCCATAGACACCACGAACAACAAGAAGACTAGAGAACACTCCCACAAAGTCCATGTGGAAAGCTTGGCTTTAAACATCAAGCCTCTCTCTCTTATCTTCCACAAACAAGGGAGACAAAAGATAAGCACTCTCCTCATCCACACTCTCTCCCTCATCCATAGATAGAACAATAAATATACAGAGAAAAAGAAGCAAGAGTCGTGCCCCAAATGTTGAGAAAGAAAATGATGGTTGTATGTATGCCCATGGAGGCTGGATGTGTGCCCAAAAGAGGCTTGGTCATAAGTGACTTTGTATGGAAGATGTGAGAAAATATGTATTCTCTAGAAGCTCTATGAGAGTTGCTCAAAATCCCATAAACAAAGTAAGGAAGAATGGTACTATCCAGAAAGCTATAAAGGCATGTACTTGGTTGACACTCATAAGAAGGCAATGGAACTATCACTTTGAGTTACTCAAGAATATCTTTATGAGTCCAAGCTATTCTATCTTGGAACCTAATTCACTTGAGTTACAATCTCTCATTCTGATAATGTATCATGTGTTTGATTTGCATCCCCCATAGCTAACTAGCTCTAGATCCATGTTTCTCAACATGGTATTAGAGCCATGACCGAGCTAGTTGGCTACTGTGTGTGCACTTTCCCAATCTTCCTCTCTCATTCGCTCATTCTCTCATCCTCTCCATCTCTCAAAGTCATCCAATGTTTTCTCTTCATTTCAAGATTAGGAGGTTCAAGTATTGAGGCTTTGCTAAGTTTTTGGAAGTGTTGCAGTCCAAGAAATCGTGGAGAAGAGATCAAAGCTTATTACAAAGGGTCATCATCTTTGAAGTGTAGCTCTTCAGTGTGTGTGTTACCATTTTCAATCTCATTTCATTGTCAAGAGAAAGCGATAAAGAAGAGAAGATTTTTTTCTGCATTGGAGGAGGCCTATGCCTTATACTGTACCCTACCCAAATCTTGTGCCTCTTCTTCAAGTATGGACCTCACCATTAACACCTTCCAGATCAACATCAAGTCTAGATCTTGAACTTGTTTGGCTATTGCATACATATAGGTGATCAATCTTCACAATGGCCACTCCAAAAAAAGAAGCGCAGACGAGGCAAAAGAGAGCCATAAGGAGCTTTAGTGACCTGGGAACTTTATCTAACCAGATGATTATTCTACCTCAGTGTTGTTGTGGCATGCTACAGTATTGGAGAACCTTCTAAGTTGTAATAAAGTTGAAGTCAACTAGGTTGGAACTCCTAGGCGAGCATAAACAAGGCCCGCCTATGCCGACCTGACGCATTCACTACCTATGTTGTCAGTTCGTCTTGCTAAAGGAGGAGGAGAAGAAGATTAAAAGTGTTCGCATCAATCAGGTGATGATAGGCCGAAAGATTCAAAGTAAAGCCTCCTCTTCCAAACCCTTCTTCACGCTGTCTTCTCCAAACCAGTTCAAATAAAAACCTAAATCCTTGTTCACATTGTCTTGTCCATAAACCCTTTCTTACATTGTAAAAAGGATAGACACTGCATGAGTTACTCATGGTAAGACCTCCTTGCATTAATGGTAGACCTTCCCAAAGAAGAGATGATCTATTTGTACCATGCATACATATCAAACCTTGGAAGAAAAGCCAATGTTAATGTGCTATCAAGCCACCTATTCCTAGCCCAAGATCTATTCAAAAGGAAATGTATTTATCTTATATGCCTAAAGCAGTGTAATACCCATGATGAATCAAAAGTTATGTATCTAAGATCAATGCCATGTATGCCAAAGAATACCTAACAAGACTAGGCCATGTACCCATTAGTGTATCCATTTGTAAAAGCATGAAGTAGAAAGAGTGTGTCAAAAAGACTGGAGTAAAAAGCACATACCGCACATCGACAAAAGGGATAAGGAGCACAACAAAAGCCAAGGAGTATGAAGATAAAGAAGTCCAAGAAGACAAAGAAGATAAAGGATTTGAGCAAAAGACCAAGAAGAATATCAAAGGTTGCCAAAGAAGCAACAAAAAGATGAAGAAAATATTTTCCGCTACTATAAACCAAAAAAATGACTTCCCATCGTGGATCGATTTTTTTCCCATAGTGGATCCTTTTTTTTCCATAAGTGGATCTTGTTTCCCATAGTGGATGTAAAAACCCTACTAAGATGTAAAGTTTCAAGACTTAACTTGATTAGGCTGCCAAAGAGTTAGTCTCCTGGTCCATGTTTACATGTAGGGGGAGGGGAGCAAAAGCCAGCAAGGGTAGGAACTCATCATTTGAGGGGGGTTTTGAGAAAGAAAATGATGGTTCTATGTATGCCCATAGAGGCTAGATGTGTGCCCAAAAGAGGCTTGTCCATAAGTGGCTTTGTATGGAAGATGTGAGAAAAGATGTACGCTCTAGAAGATCTATGAGAGTTTCCCAGAATCCCATAAGCACAGTAAGGAAGAATGGTACTATCCAAAAAGTTATTACGGCATTTACTTGGTTGGCACTCATGACAAGGCAATGGAACTATTAGTTTGAGTTACTCAAGACTTTCTTTATGAGTCCAATCCAATCTATTGTGGAACCTAATTCACTTGAGTTAGGACACAAATAGTGGCATTGGTTTGAGAAAAAAAAAATAAAGAATCAAAGCAGGCCCTTTCCGTAAACATTTTCAAGAGAGAGAAAAAGAGAGTGAGAGAGATAATTTCCCAAAGAGAGAGAGAGAGAGCTCCTCACCACCACATCATTGTGGTGTGCGAAGAAAAGGGAGAAGTCTGCAATGAAGAAAAAACAAACACCCGGAAGAGGAGGTAGAAAAGAAATCATCCTTGAACCTTTGAGGTAGCTACATTGCCTCTTCTTGCTTTATTTTTGTGTTTTCTTCTTTTCTTTTTTAAATTTTTATTTGTAATGCGATGCATTGAGAGAGAGAGAGAGAGAGAGAGAGAGGAGGGAGAAGAAGAAATGAAGAGAAAGAAACAATGAGAGAGAGAAAGGGACAAAAGGTAAAAAAGAAAGAGAGAAGGAGAGAAACAAGATATAAAGGAAGGAAAAGGAAGAGAGAGAAATGGGGGAAGAGTAGCAGAGAGAGAGAGAGAGAGGAAGAGAGAACCAAGATATGAAGGGAGGGAGAGACGAGAATGAGTAAGAGAAACAACAAGAGGGGAGAAAAACAAAGAGAGAGGCAACAAATAAAGACAAAGAGAGGAAGAAAGAGAGAGGGGAGAGAAAGAGAGATGGAGAGAGAAGAAAAAGGTAGAAAAAAAAGAGTGAGTTAAAGAGAGGAAAGAGAGGAAAAAGAAAATAGAGAGAGAGGGGGAGAAAAAGAGAGATAGAGAGAATAAAAAATAGAGAGTGAGAAAGAGGGAGAGAGGAACACAAAAACAATGAGAGAATTAGAGAGAATTGAATGATAGAAAAATAAGAGAGACACAAAGAGAGGTGGGGAGAGAGGGTAAGGAAAAGAGAGAAGAAGTGAGAGTGGGGAGGGAAGATGGGGGGGAGAAAGAAACAATGAGAGAGAGAGAGGGAGGGAGGGAGAGAGAAACAAAGAAGGATGAAGGGAGGAAAATAGAGAGAGAGAGAGAGAGAGAGAGAGAGAGAGAGAGGTGGGAAGAGAAATAGAGAGGGGGAAAGATAAAGACATAGACATTAGGAGAGAAGGAATGGACAAAGAGTGATGGAGGGAGGAAAACAAATAATGAGAAAGGGAGAGAAAGAGGAGTGGGGAGAGAAACATTCCATTCCTCACTTTCAAGAAGAAGGATTCCTTGGGTGGAAAGTAAAGATGCTACTAGTTCTTGAAGGCGATGACTTGCATGATATTGTTCTTAGTAATTATGAATGTCCACCTCAACAAATTGATCAGACTCATGATAATACCCTTGTAAGTGAAGAACCTATCTTTGAAAAAATGGCAAACTATTTATAATGAGTGGGTTGAATGCGACAAAGCAGCTTATCAGTATATTATTTCAACTCTTCAAAAATCTCTTATACTTGATATATGTAATCTTTCATCCTCACAAGCCATATGGGAGTATTTGATAGCAAATTTTGAGAATAAATATATTATAAAAATACCTTATCTTTGTAGTTAGCTTACTGAGTTACACTATAAGATACATGTCTCATACCGATGTTCAAAGCAATGCAAATGTTAAATTTTTTAGAAAAACCCATCATTGCTAAAAGTGTTGATATAAGCATGTCTTTTGGTATATGAATATAGGCAATATATCAAAAAGTTCAAAAATATGAAACAAAAGGAGTTTCACTTGTCCAAGTAGTAATTGATATTTTACCAGAAGGAGTAGTTGCAGGAAAAAAAAATTCACAAATACTACTGTTAAGACTACTTCAGCCTGGAAACATCGAGATAAGCCAAAGTGAATGTGCATAGATTCCATGGTATTGAGAATAGTCCTATTTTAACATTTAGCAATACCATTCTATTTAGGAGAATAGGGAATTGTATATTCATGATGAATACCTTGATTTTTACAATAATCATCAAAATCATTTGAATTGTATTCTCCACCATTATCACTATGAAGTTTCTTGATGTGATGATCAATATGAAGTTTTGCAGCTTTTTGATATCACTAAAAACATAATAAAGCTTCTGATTTGTATCACAAGAGAAAAATAGTAGTGTATCTTGAGAAGTCATCAATAAAAGTCATGAAATACTGATATTGAGATTTTGATGGAGGGAAAGGTCCACAAATATCAATGTGAATAAGATCAAGTAAATCTCTAGAATGAGTTGTGGTAGAAATGGAAAAGGGTTTGCAAAAATGCTTTCCAAGTGAACAATATTCACAAATACCCATATAAGGATGAGCTTTGAATTCCATACCTTGAACAAGGTTATGCCAAAAAAGTTTGGCATCTTAGAAAAATCAGAGTGAACAAAGTGATGATGCCATATTTTGGTGTTAAGATCTCCAAGATATGTAACAAAATTTGCAAAATTTTCATTTAAAGATACCTAAAAAAGATTACCGTTTGGAGGAGCAACACTATGGTTTGGCCATCTTTCTCAATGTGATACTTGGTATGGTCAAAACCGACAAAGAGACCAAGATCCATAAGTCTTGCAACTAAAAGAAGATTGTTTTGTAGATCTGGGATATGTAAAACTCCATGCAGAATTCTTGTCGAAGAAAGAGTACCGAGATATTAATCACCTATACCTTTGACATGGCATGTTGTGTCATCAGTAAGACAAACCAATTTCTTGACAAGAATAGAATGATAATTATGTAACCATTGAGATTGATATGCCAAGTTTTGCATAGCACCAAAATCAATAATAAAAAGAGATCCATCACAAACATGAAGTATCCTTTTTAGAGAGAGAAGAACTTACACAATTTACTTCTTCAGTAGTGTTGACATATGTAGCAGTATATGCTCTATTACGATATGAATCAAAACACCTCTTGAAACATAGATGGGTTGGATGATTACTCTTTCTGTAATAGTCACAAGGAGAATAATCTTTGGATAAACATGGTTGTTTATTTGTAATACCATGTTCTTCATCATATTGTTTTGCCTAGCAATCATCTATAGTGTGACCATTTCTATTACAATGAGAACAATGGCTGTTAGGAAACTTGAGGCGAGAGAAGTTACCACCATGATAACTCCTACGTGTAGAGCATGCAAAGGGACCCCTTTTAGCAAGTAAAGCTTGGTTGATTTGTTTTCACTATGTGTCCTCTTGTGAGATCATAACTGTTTCTTGATTTGTGTGTCATCTTTTATATCGTTGTGAATATTCAATCAAAGATATACAAGCTTGATCAAAATTAATCCCATCTTTGTTAGATAATATGGTAACAATATTATCATAAGCAATATCATTTATAGTATCAAAAAGTTGTGTTACCAATTGCTTTTGTGGAATAGCATCACTAGCAATAGCAAGTTGATTGATAATGTTCTTGAATGATTCGATATGTGTTATCATAGAAGTTTGGATGTTGTATTGTAACTCAATGAGTTGACTATGAAGACAAAGTATTTCTATAATATATTTCTTCTCAAAATTTGCTATCAAACACTCTTATATAGCTTGTGAGATTGAACTTCTACATACATCAAGTATAAGAGCTTCTTGAAGAGCAAAAAGAATTATCTACGAGTTGCTTTGTCGCGTCTGATCCACTCATTATAAATAGTTTACCATTCTTCAAAGATAAGTCATTTAGTTACAAGGGTATTATCATGAGCTTGATCAATTGGTTGAGGTAAACATTCATAATTACCAAGAACAATATCATGCAAGTCATCGCCTTCAAGAATTAGCAGTATCTTTACTTTCCACCCAAGGAATCCTTGTCCTTGAAAGTGAGGAACAGAACATTGACGTCCAAAAGGAAATCTGTTGACGATTATAGAATTAAACATAGCTAGCTGAGAGAATACGTACAATATGAGATTACAGAATCTGCACACCATATATGAAACAACAAGATGAAAGTGCATCACAACAAATCATACACAAAAGTTATATTGTAAGGAAGGACATTTAGTTCAAAAATCTTACTTCAAAAGAAAGAGATTAAAGATAGATGAAACGTGGGTAAGAAAAAAGCAACCCAAAATAAACAAAATGTGTAAGATAAGAAATTGGTTGAACATAGATGAGAAATATGAACAATGCTCAAAATGTTATTACTTTACTTCTTGGCCAAGAATAGATTATGTTATAGCTAATTTTAGTAAAAATGTAGAAATGCAGAAATGCAAGAGTGAGTAATTGTGACAAAATCTATGTCATAGAAGTCTGTATGAAAAGCTATTGTCCTATTTGTTTTCCTATTCCAAGTCTAGTTTACTTGAATTGACATAACGTTTGACACAGAACTCCAAATTGAGCACCAATTCGATAGGAAGAAAGCTTGTGAGTTTCCCAAATAGAAACATTTAGGGTGTCCAAGCAAGTCATAAGAGGCTCATAACATACACAACACATCAAATTTAAGCATGAAAAGAACATGAATCAAGAATTGAAAAAGATACTATATAGATATACTTTTTGATTATCTTTTTCAAGGAATTGGTTGTAGTCGATCATGATAGCTCTGATACCATATAGAGATCTAGAGATACAAGATATGTAGAGATATGAGAGGTAGAGAAGAGACACACTATATACACTTCTACAAATTTTCTTGGATAACATCTTATTTCTCCATGCCTTAAACATTGGACTGTAGCTAAATAAGTTTTGAAGTATTTGAAATGCACTAAGTATTTTGGATTGGTTTATCGGTGCTAACAAAACTATGAGACATTCACTTCAACTTTTGGGTTATACAGTTGTAGATTGGGCACGCTCTCACTTATCTATGCATTCTACAAGTGGAAACTATTTCTTTATCAATGGTTGTCTTGATTCTTAAACTAGCAAGAAACAACGTTGTGTTGCTATTTCTACTACTAGAGGTTGAATATGTAGCTATATCTTCAGCAGCTCAAGAGTTAGTATGGCCTTGAAAAACTCTATTAGATATTGTCCATCCTCCTCTCTTCAACACACCACTTTGATGTGATAACCAAATTGCTATTAATTTGCTAAGGACTATGTTCAATATAACAAGTCTAAACATATTGCAGTGCATTATCATTATGTTTAATATGAAGTAAAGAAAGGTACAATCATGATTGAACATTGTCTAAGTGATCAGATGACTAGAGATATATTCACCAAAGAACTCAATGAAGCATGCCTCACTTTGCTATTGTGCTTGAAACTTGGAGTTGTCTTAACTTGAATATTTGGGAATGAATTTACTATGAAATTGTAGTGCCATTGTACATATTCCTTTTGCAAGCACCATACACTTTACATATGCACATACACCTCAGACCTATTGGTCATCTTTGTACATACATTTTTAGTTTCACTGCACATGCACGGATTCACTTTACATGCACACAATAATCCTTCTCGATCATGTTTGTACATTTGTATATAGGAGCTCGAGCTTTTTACGTGTTCTCCCCGAGGGTTTTTTTTCATCTGTGATGACGGCTAGAGACATTTGTTTGAGTGGGGGTGTTGGAACTATATATAGCTCACTCTATCTAGACCAGGCCTCACCTATATATATGTATATTGTGATCACTATGATATAGTCTTTGGGAGTGTATATGGTGTGTCTCTTCTCTCTCTATCACATCTCTACATATCTTCTCTCTCTACATTTCAACAATGCTTGCCACAAAAAGCTTTCACCATCCTTTCCATCACGCTCATTTCAAGAAAGGCCTTAGTCATATTTTATTTACACCTCTTAACCCCTTTTCTTTAATCAAAGAACTATGGAATGCATGGATAAATGTATCTCAAATTTACAATATTCAACAATGCTATGAACATAAATACAATATAAAAATAGTTATGTTTAAAAAATCTCCCTATGCATGGATATTTTAACAAAAATAAAAATTTGTTAGGCATAAACAAGATATGGAATTGTGGTTCTTAGATAGAAATTTATTAGATGAATTGAACTATAAGTAAATGTATTTTTATTTTAGAAGTAATCAAACACCTATTTCGAATATAAGGCTTGTTAGAATGACCATCTTGAAAGGATAAATGGTTTTGAATTTGCAAATATTAGCCTTATCAAGATGATATTTATTTTTATTGACTTGCAATTATTCAAGAAATTGGCTTCTCTCTTCTTGATGCAAGTTGCATTCTATATCTCATGGGGGCATGTGAGATTCACAAAAAAGCTTTTGGATTGATAACCAATGTAAAAAATTGTGTATTTTCTCTGAGAGCTTCTAAGAAATGGGCAATTGTTGCTTGGTGGGGAGGAGGGCTACACCTTGTTAGTCCCACTCTAGGGTAAGGGATGGATCCCACACACACACACACACACATTATACAAGTGACTTTCTTTTATTGCTTCCTCTCTAATCCCCCCCCCTTTTTGGGGATTTCACGAATTTGAATTTTCACCTGAAAGTAATCATGTTTCTTGCTTAATCTCTTCCCATGTGCTTGATCACCATATGATAGTAGCCTTAATTTGGAGGATCATAGCATGATATCCAAAAACTACAAATAATGCCTTCTCCATGTAGTTCATTCCCTCCTTCTCCTTTTAAGTGTTTTTCTCCATCCTTCACCTGACATGGTCTATTACAAAGACTTGGTGTACTCAGTGATTTGTTGTAATAATTCTCTGAACTTGTAGTTCTTCCCATTGAAGCGATGGTTATTATCCCATCATCTTTCTATAAGATATGCTTCTCCCTTGGTCTTCTTTCACTAATGGATATCTAAACAATTATTGAGTATAGTACACTAGCTTAAGTTTATGTTGCAATTACTCTCTATATGAAAATTTATGTGACATTTTTTAAATATGTTAACTCACATGATCAATGATATCAATAATAGTTATATGGGAATTGTGATACTGATAGTCTCATAATAATGGCATAGACCTAACATTTTATTTGTGGATGGATGCAAGTATATTCCTAGGCTTTCAATTTTGGGGGTTGGTAGTGAGGACTTCCCAATTTTTTGTTATTTAAAAATCTATGAAAGTTAAAAGAAATTTCAAATCGAAAAATACTTTGAGTATTTCATGATTTATATTGTTTTAAAAGGCTTCTTTCATATCTTCTTCAAATGGCTTTTTCAAAATATATCTTTTGTCTATTACATATTTTAAAAATATTATTATTCTTGATCCAATGTAAGTCTTAGAGTTTTTATAGTATATACTTGTTCTTTGTCAAATATCACCCCACCACTAAGTGTACAATTCCTAAAAGAATTAAAAGAGGAACAATAAGATGCAACCTTTTAATATTATAAGAGCATCAACATGTGCTCTTTGTGCCTCCACACATGCCTTCTCTAGGCAAAAATATATAAGGTGAAATCACAAAGACTAGAAGATATCACATGGCTCTCCAAAGGCCATATACTTGGTCAGTAAACCAAGAAATACATGAAATAGCTAGAGCACGACCATCCTTAACATTACATGTACCTTGTTGTGCTCCTTTGTAAATGAGAACATGAGAAGAAGAGGTAGGCATGACACCTCAATAAGGGGTCCACCTCAACTAGAGGTAGATATGACACCTCAACAAGAAGTCGATCTTAGCTCTTGTACAACTAAGAAGAATAAAGGACAAAGAAGCTTGAGATTGTCCATGACACACATGGACCATGCAAGCCATCACCATAGTAACTCATAATGATGCATGCCTTATTACCATCTAAGAAATTTTTATCATGTTGATCAATATAGCATGGAATTTTCTAAGAGCCAATGAGGAGAATGTTGAAACAACTCTTGGAAACCTATATTTTCAAAAGGTGAAGTAAGGCAAACAAGCTTCCTTATAGATCAAGATTAAGTCTTGTAGTGCTCAACTAAATCTCATCATAAAGGTTAGATGCAAAATGAAGAATCCAATGATAATATAACCATGTGCAGGAGTAGTAGTGATATAAGGGGAGAAGCAAAAGCATAGCTACCTCAAGTGGAGATCTTATGCCTGGGGTCACAGAAATAGAAGTTAAATGTATGCAAAAATTATTGCAAGTACCAAATTTGAAAATGCATGTAAATTAAGGACAAAAAAAGGTTCAATAAAAGGCAAAGACATATGTGATTGAAAACTCAACAAAATCCATTGACTAAGACAAAAGACATGAATATGAAACATGATGCCATGAATATGTCAATAATGAAAAGTCACCATTCAAAGAGGTCGTATAGTTGTAGGAAAAGATAATCAAAGTCGATTCAAGGGAACAAATGTGGTCACCATGACTAAAAGATATAGGCCTTATACTGACGTTCAAAGTGACACAAATGTTCATAAAAAATTTATCCCCATTGTTGCTAAAAGTGTCGATATAAGTGCCTCTACAAAATCATTGTAGAAACTATCGCTATTTGAGTCAATTTTGTGACGCATATAGTGACGGTTTGCAACATGAATTGTGACAACAATAGTGACATGTAGAGAAATTAGCGACACTAATAGCAATGATTACAAAGGGAAAAAATTTTGTGGTAGCCCTGCCACATATAACACCATGTGGTGTATAATATTCTACAAACGAATTACATGTTTGGTATACAATGGTTGTCAAGATGAGTGCAAAATATACTTGAATCCACAAGACTGATACATAGAATAAGTACAAGACCACTGATGAAAACTCATGATATTACATGGAACCATGGAGAGAGAGGAGAGGCAAAACTCACATAAAATTCTATCTATAATTATCGCAAGATACCATTTTATATAAAAGATGATAAGTACATCTAAGGAATAGTACATGAAAGATGCTTACATAGATCATACGACTAAAAAATAAGAGGATGTGCACTCCATGAATCCAAGTGTGAGCTACAAATCCTTGCTATCAAAAAGCTCGTCCTAATGCAAAGGAACATTAGACAAATTCTACAAAATGAATAACTACACATTAATCCACCATACATAGTGCAATTTGAAAAAAATAGTAATTACAAATAAGAAAGATGATTGACTTACTAGACCCCCATGTGCATACAGTCTATTGATGAGTGTAGTGAGACCGTATCTCTCTACATATCCAATTTCCAAGATGGTGGGATCGTGTTTTGTGATGGAGTGCTACAAAGAAAATAGAATACAACTATTAGAAACACCATTGTTAGTATATGTAATATTGCAAATAAGAAAGCAAGAAGAACAAAATAAAAACTTACAAAGTTCTCTAGATAAGTTCTGTGGCTGCCACTCCCCGAATAATGCACAACCCTTGTCTTTGATCATGTCCTTGCTACCTCCCATTGCTATTGCTAACATCTTGAAGAATCTGTAGCCTCCTCCCTGAGTCTCTACCAATCATTTGTGTCTAGCCACTTAGGCTTTGAAGCGTCACTCTTGAGTGTCTATGTGGCATGTATGCACACGTACCCTCCATCATCCACCTAGTGGAAAACCTCTCTATTGCACTAAGTTCTAAAAACTCCTCATCTAAGGATGCCACTATAGAGTCCTTGCTCCCCTTCGGTATATTCTTCCAATGGTCCAAGATTTTGTGCCTAAAAACTTGTTGGCACAACTCTCTCATGTGAGATATCACCCTCCTTCCCTCATCATTCATGATCACATCACCTATTCTATCATCTATGAGGTATCCATACGCCTTTAGGGTATGCTTAAGGTGTGCCCTCTCCCACCTACGATTGCACTCATGGCCATAACTAGGAGACCCTTGTATATCTGGTGTATCCACGGGGGTAGTATCTCGCAAAGTAGTATCCATAGGGGTGCCACTTGTTGACAACTAAACAAAAGCTAGAGTCACTGGAGTAGATGTCTCCACAAGTGTGACAAATCTTGGAGGTGACATGTATTCACCAAGACGATGAGATGGAGACATTGCATCAATGTCTCCACAACACCCACCTGAGTTATCCTCTCTAGAACCTATACGAGAGCAAGGAGTAGTACCCCTATTTGGAGCCGACCGCACGCTCACAACATCCACATCTTTGCATCACCCCTTAAAACCACCCTCTCTATTCGGGCCTAGTCTAGGGCATCAACCTCGTCTACCAAAAATGGAAGCATTAGATCGTACCGAAGTAAATATCATGGAACGGCCTGATGTTGTTTGAGACAACTCTTGGTCCACCATATCCTTGAATCGGGCCATTTGATCTAGAGACATATGTGTGAATATCTCTTGCAACTCCTCGTCGCTCATCCCTCCACTTATCAAACTCTCCAAATATCGTCAAAGGTAACCTACACAGTTAAAAAATGATGTTAGCATAATCAGTATAAAGATTTAAGTAAAGTACGGTAATGTAAGTCTGAAATAAATTATACTACTTAAAATGCATATTCTAAAGTATCCTTAAAAGAGATTCATCAACGAACTGAGTAGATGAATACAGAAAATGTATGACCTAGCCTATCGTCACATGTCAATTTCTTGCCACAAGTCCATATACATTGGAAGAAAGGTCTATCGATAGGTCACCATAGAAGGAGTCCACTTCGTTCTCAAAGAATTTTTGGCCTCATGTCTTTCCATTATTGTTACCTGAATTTTCCTCCTCTATATGCTCCAAGCCCTCTTTGATGTCCATCCTTTGCAACATTGACCCCTCCACTTGTATGCTCTCCTCATCTATGCTAGGAACATTACTTTTATCATACACTCTCACACTCGGAGGAGCTGATGGCACAACATACCACCATCGAGGTTATCAGGGATTTTGATAAAAAATTACATGTTCAAAATCACATATAAGAGTGGTTCAATATTTATGAGTATTTTGTATTTTGAAATTTAAAAAAAAAAGATCATGCATGTGTTCACAATGCACCAACAAGATAAACTTGCCGCACAGATCCATCAATCTTTTCTTGGAATCTATTTCTAGAAATCTAGATGGACCTCATTGAAACGATTACCGCAGCTTCTTCCAATAACATTTTGAATCACTGTACATTGAATATAATCATGGAGAAGAAATGATAATTCACTGAGATAATACTTTGCAAGTTCCCAAAATAGTCAATCTCATCTCTAATGGTGTTTCGATCCATGGCTCGCCATCGACTCTCTTGCTCGAACATTACGATGCTAGAACAATCCATTGTGGAGTACATTTTGTCGATGCACTCAACGTGGAAATGTCACCCACACAACCACGCCGCACTGTAGATTTTGTGCTATACATTAAAATGGTTAGATTAGTTGTTACATATAAAATCTAGATACATTAGCTTATGAAATATGTGGTTACCTTCGGACTATATCCCCTCGAGAATCTCCATTCCTCATTATAGAGACCTAAACCCCTTCACGAGAAGCTACAATGAAAGCTCCATGTAACCATCACATAGACATAAACCATGCCATCTACTCCATGCTCTTAGGATATCAAATCCATTGATGGCATGTACTGTGTCAAAAATTTGATCATGCCTCTTCTCAATCTTTTTAGGCTTGCTTGTATGTAGTAAGCCATGTCTCCATGGATGCATGATGCAATATACAAAAACAATTCACTTTCTCTTTCATTGCAGCATCCATCCTTTTTTCTACCCTGTTTCCAACCACCACATCTCCGGTATATCATTGTCCTTCAGTAACCATAGCATATTGTTGTCTAAATCCACCATTGATAGCCACTATGAAATATGTACTAATGCCTCTAACACTAACGAACCTTGTATATTCTTGAGCTCATATATTGGTAGACTATCGACCATCATGATTGCTTATATCTTCCATAGTGACCCCCTCCTTCCACAAAATCTTAAGCTTGTCAACTAATCAACAGAGATAGATGTTCATATTCTTGACTTTGTAGTACCCAAGAATGAGCAAGATAAAGATCAGGTCCCCTTTCTTCGTAGAAAGCCATGGCGGGATGTTGTAGTTAATAAGGACTATAGGCAACACACTATAAGAAATTGAGTGAAGACCAAATGGATTCATGCTATCCATAGCAAGACTGAGCCGAAGATTCCTTGGCTCTCATACAAATCTTAGAAAGGTAGAGTCAATGTGGTTCCATGCACATGAATTTTCTCATATTCGTTGGTCTCAATTTGTGGATCTATTCTGTGCATGACACATTAATGTCAAGCTTGCCATGCCCAATGTAAAAACATGTGACGTATATATAGTATAAGTGAAAAGTGTCTAAGAACTTTCTGAGAAATGATTTTTCCTTGCAAGTCCTGTCGATACCTACGAGCACCGCACTTTGGATATGTCTCCATAGTCCCATTGTCTCCTCAAAACGGCATGCACTCGTTGACACATGCATGGATGATGTTATAGTCATCGTATTTTCAAGTGGTAATATATGACACTTTAGTAACTTGGAAAAAAAAACTTAAAATACCTTGAAAAGCATAAGTATTTTTTATAATGGAGTCAAGAATATCAATGAAGCGTATGTACAATGTATCTGAACAACTAGGTCATAGTCACATCACTCCACCCTTATTTTGCCTGCACACTTAGGAACACAAGCAACATCTTCAGGCGAGATACTTGGCACCCATCATATAATGATATTGACACTTTCTCTCTCAGTGGATCAAATGACTCGACATCCATGGGAATCAATGCATTAATCATTGCCTCCATCTCAAGCTCCAAGTTTGGAGAAAGGTCCGAAAGGCTAACTATCTCCTCTAGTATCGAGGGTGTAGATTGAGTGGTACCTTACAATTAGTGGATTGTGGCTCAAGTACTCCATCCATCGCATGCCCACAAACTCTTCTAACTGCCTATAATAGGTGCATTCCTTCTTGGGGTGAGGCATCACCTTCCTCTATAAATTCTATAGGCATGTCTAATGTTTTTGTATATGATATTTAATTAGTTTGTGGATGTAAGACATGATAGATATACACTTTTCTTACCGTTCGTCGTTCAAAGGCTGAGATCGCCTAATTAATTATCTCCGTTTGGAACTCGTCAAAGCATTGTATGTGTTCTATAGACAAGCGACGATTTTATCTGATTGCTAGCTTGCATTGAGAGCAAGGACATGAGACACACTGATTAAGATATACCTCGAGATTTGGGACATCACAACCATCATTGTTTTCCACTTGTTCTATGTTATGATAAACAATAGGTTTTTTTCTTCTCTCCTTTTTCCTTAATTTGTTTTCCTCCCTCTATATCTCTTTATCCATTCTTTTTCTCTCCATGCCCCTCTGTCTTTATCTATACCCCTTTTTATTTCTCTCCCTGTCTCTCTTTCTCTCTCTCTTTTCTTTTTTTATTAACCTCCCTTCTTCCTTATTTATTTCTCTTCCCACCTTTCACATTCTCTTTCTCTTTTTCTTTTTATATTTTCCTCCCTTTATCCTTCTTTGCTTCTCTCTCCCCCTCTCTTTCTATAAATGTTTATTTCTCTCCCGCATCTTTTCTCCCCGCTCTCACTTCTTCTCTCTTTTCCGTTCCTTCCCTTCTTTTTTATATGTCTTTCTCTCATTTCCTCTCCACTCGCACTAGACACATCTTGTTAAAATCAAAATCAAAGATAAAAAATAAAAAACTCACAAAACAAGACATTGAAAGACTCTCTCTCCTCACCCCTCTTGATGCCTCTATTCCCCCTTTGTCATTCTCTTTCTATCATTTCGTTCTCTCTAACTCTCTTGTTTTTGTTTTTCTCTCTTTCTCTTGCTCTCTTTTTGTTGTTTCTTTCTCTATCTTTTTCTCCCTCTTTTTGACACCTTTTCTTTCTAGCTCTCTCTTTTTTCTCCACTCTCCTTTCCCTCTTTACTTCATCCTTTTATCCACCTCTCCCTTCACTCTCAGTTTCTTTTTCTCTCCCCCCTCTCTTTCTTTCTCTCTTTCTCTTTCTTTGTTGTCTCTCTCTTTGTTTCTCTCCTTCCCCTCATTGTTTCTCTCACTTATTCTCCTCTCTCCCTCCCTCCCCCCCCCTCTCTCTCTCTCTTTTCCTTTTCATTCATTCTTCTCCCTCTCTCCTTTCCTCTCTTTCTCTCTCAATGCATCTCATCCCCACTTTCTTCCACATTCATAATTCACAATGGTTATTTCTCTTGGTGCTCACTTTTTGACCACCAAACTCTTGAAGAGCTCTTGAATTGGTTCTTGGCAACATTGTCAAAAGTTTCAGTGACCCTCACTATAAGATATAGACCTTATACTAACATTTAAAGCGACGAAAATACAAACGACAAAATTCTCCCCCGTCGTCACAAAAAGCGTCATTATTAATGACGCCATAGAAACGTCGCTATTGGCATCGCTATTGGTGTGCTATATGTGGCATGGCAGCATATAGCACTGTGTGCTGTATGAGAGCTATACAAAATAGTTTCTGTACTACTGTATACAAAGTGCTTGCAAACAAAAAGAATGTATACTGAAATCATAAAAATGATACATGAAATAAATACATGATCGCATAAAAAGCGATTTGTACAATCATGACAAGATATCACTAATACATAGAAAACATAGATCAAGTGACTAAAAAATAAAGGTGTATGAGCTCCAAGGATCCAAGGGCAAGCTACAAATCCTCGTCCCCCGAAAGCTCGTCCCGCCACAAATGAGCATCGAACGGATTCTATAGAAAAAGAAACAACACATCAATCCACCATACAATAATGCATTCAAATATCTCATGGTAACTACAGACAAGCAAGATGAGTGACTTACAGGGCCGTCGTGTCTATACAATCAGTCGATCAATGTATTGAGACCGTGCCTCTCTGCATATCGAGTCTCAAGGCCTTGCAGATCGCGATTTGTAATGGAGTGCTATAAATAAAACAAAATACTAACTGTTAGATACATTATTGTCAGTATAAAGAATATTTCAAAAAAACAAACAAGCAAAACAAAAGAAAAACTTACAAAGTCCTCCAAATATGTCCTGTGGCCGCCACTCCCAAGATGATTGATGCCAGGAGGCATATTCCACGGTGGATTCCGTGCCACGATGGATTCCGTGAGGTCTTATGGTGGATTCCGTAAACTTTGATGACCGGGGCTCATACACAAAGTGGATTCTTTGTGCGAAAAGTTGATGGGGACGCCTGTCCTTTTCGGGCGTTTCATTAATTTAGTGTGTACGTGGGTGATTTCATAGCGGGTGATTCTGCAAAATACATATTAAATTAATAAACGTTTATGAGTTTAGAGTGCGCACTCGTAATAAATTAAGGTTAGGATTTATTTCTAACCAGTTGATTTATTTATGTAGCTGAAGACTGCTAGGTATTCACTTTTGTCGGTTTAATTGCATTATTTTACTAACGATTGTGAATGCTTCAGTTGATGTGTAGAGATAGCAGCAGTGGTGGAGGAAAGCATTGGAGTCTAGCGAGTATTCGACCTATGGATTATATTTTGATAGGCGCCACGCCTATATTTTGATATGTCTATTGAGGCATCGATTATTTATCATTATTTTGTATGCGCCTATGCGCACGGATATGTTATTTCTATTTGGACATTGTATTGGGCGTGCTAGAGTCTTTGGACACCGTCAATTAGCTTTATTTCTATTTTTGTAAAAGCAAACTCAAAAGCTAAAAGCTTGATATATTTTTGTAAATTGGGCTATTATTGAGCATGAAAAAGAAATATACATAAAATACATGCTTTGTGAAGCGCTCATACAAGGCATGGGGGGAGATTGAACCCAATTGGTCTCTTGCTCTTGTCGTTCATGCTTTTTACATTGTAATTTATGCAAAAAGGTAGAGTTCATTGTTTTTGGGGACCTTCCGGGATTCACTATGTGAGCATACAGCAACCGATCTGTGCACCAATGATGGACCACTCCGGCCTCGAGTCGTGTCCTTGCCGCCTCGCACTGTTGACTCCAACGTCTTGGAGAATCTGTAGCCTCCTCCCTCAGTCGGCGCTAGTCGTCTGCATCTAACCACTCAGGCTTTGCATCCCCACTCTTGATTGCCTTGTGTGCGTCGAATCGTCTATGTGACATGTATGCACGCATGCAATCCATCATCCAGCCCGTAAAGAATCTATCTACTGCGGCTGGCACCGGAAACTCCTCGTGCAAGGATGCTACTATATAGTCCTTGCTCCCCTCTGGTATGTTCTTCTAATGATCCAGGACGTTGTGCCAAAAAACTTGTTAGCACAACTCTCTCATGCGAGCCATCACCCTTCTCCCCTCATCATTCATGATGATGGCTCTTGACCTACTATCGACCAGATATCCATAACCCCTAGGAGTCTCCCTAAGATGGGTCCTCTCCCATCTCCGTCCATGCTCCTAGGCATATCTAGGAGACCCCTCTACATCCGGTGTACCGACGGGGGTAACCTCTCTCGGAGTGGCACCCAAAGGGTTGGCACCCAAAGGGGTGCCACTTACTGACGGCTGCGCAAAAGCCGGAGTAACTGAAGTAGACGTCCCCATAGGTGTAACAAATCTTGGAGGTGACGCAGCTCTAGCTGAACGACAAGACGGAGACACCACATCCATGTCTCCACAGCAGCATCCCCCTGATCCTGATGCAGTCCCTCCCTCTGGCCCAAGTCGTGAGCGTCTGCTCGAAGCCGAAGCATCCGATCGCGCTGAAGCAGATCTAGCAGAGCGCCTTGACAAAGAACGAGACAGCTCCTGGTCTGCCATCTCTCTGAATCTCGCAAGCTGGTCTGGAGACATGCGTATGAAGATGTCTTGCAACTCCTCATCGCTCATCCCTCGACTCATCTTGAAAATGTCACCTGCACAGATAAAAAATGGTGTTAGAATAATCAATTTAAATTATACAAAGCACAGTAATATAAATCATTTTTAAAAAAATTATCTTAAAATGCATATCTTATGTACATTTATAAGAGATCTAAACAACGAATTCAGTAAGTGGATGCTCCAAGTATGAAGTATCTTATTGTCCCATGTTAATCTCCTGACACAACTCCGCATACACTGGAAGGTCGATAGACATGTCATCACAAAAGAATGAGTTCGCCTCGTTCTTAAAAAATTCTTGGACTCCTGTATTTTCATCATTGTTAGCTGATACGGGCTCCAAGCTTTCGATGGCCTCCACCCCTTGTAATATCGACCCCTCTATTTGCATATTATCTTCATCTATGCTCGGAACATCGCTTTGATCATATACTCTCGCACTTTGGGGAGTTGAAGGTATAACATACCACCATCGAGGCTGTCGGGGGTTTGGATAGAAGATTACGTGTTCACAAACACGTACAAAGCGAGTTCAAACCATGTCGTATTACAATTAGCAAGCAAATGACTCCATGCACCTGTTCACTATTGGCCGGCAACACAAAGGTGTCGCGCAAATCCGTCCATTTTTTTCGGAATCTATTTCAAGAAATCCCGATGGATCTCGTCGAACTGTTGCTCCAGCTCCTCCAAGTACCACTTTGAACCACTGTACATCGAATAGTATCATGGAGAAGCTACGGTAATCCACCGTAATAATACTTTGCAAGTTTCCAAAATACTTCATCTCATCCACAACCATGTTCGGATCTGTTGCTCGTCATTGGCTCTCTTGCTCAAACCTTGCCATGACACCACAGTCCATTGTGGAGCGCATTTTGTCAATACGCTCCACGTGAAAATGCTGTCCATGCGACCACGTTGCACTATATATTTTGTATTGTACATTGAAACACTCAAATTAGATGTCGCATATAAAATTTAGATACGACATATTCTAAACCTCTCATCACCTTTGGACTACATCCCCTCGAGAATTCCCACTCCTCCATTGAGACCTTTGTCCCTTCGATGGATGCTACGGTCAAGGCTCCATGCAACCATCGTGTTGACATAAACCGCGGCATCTCCTCCATGCCTTCGGTCGATGACGCGTACTACGTCGGAATTTAGCTCGCGCTTCCTCTCGATCTTGCCTTGCAATCTGGTACTTGGCGAGCCACGTCTCCATGGAGGCATGGTGCAACATACAAAAGCGATTCACCTTCTCTTCCATTGAGGCATCCATTATTTTTTCTATCCCATTTCCAACCACCACATCTCTAGTCACTCTATCATCATCCTTTAGCGTCCATAGCATTTCATTATCTGGTTCCACCGTTGGTAGCCATTGTGAGATATGCACTAACGCCTCTGACACCAACCAACCTTTGGCCATGCTACCTTCTGACCGAGCTCATTTTCGCACAAAGCCTTTCAGGGTTTTCATGAAGCGCTCCAGGAAGAATATCCATCGTGTATGGACAGGTCCAGCAATCTTCACTTCGTCCACAAGATGCACAAGAAGGTGGACTTATATCGTGAGCATGCTAGTGGGCAGGTATTTCTCAAAGAGACAAACCGTCTCCACTGCTTCCCGCCTCGCAGATTCAATAGAGGACATCTTAATCTCTTTCTGTGAGATCCATTGCACCAAAGTCGACAACTTGTAAATGGCCCCGCGAATTTCTAGAGTAAGGCATCCTGCGATCGCGATCGATAGAATAAACTGCCACAAATGAGAAAGCATTATGAATAATGGCCACTTTTTAAATTGCAAAATGCCCACGCTAATTACAATCCATTCGTAGCACAAACCTGACATATCTTATATTAATCATGGGATTTTAGCCTCGACAATTGGTCATTTTTAGAAAATGCGGACTTGAGAGAATGCACATACCTGTCGGAGTGCGGATAGACTTGATTACTTGCTTCACAATGCGCTCTTCTTTAGTGGACAAAACCCAAGGAGCATGAGGAAGCTGCACGTGACCATCACCACTCGATTGCGGCCAAAGCGCCTCCATCTTACCTACCTCCTTCAAATCCATTCGTGCCCCTATAGTGTCTCTCTTTCCTGTGATGTGGTCCCATAGCAAGCTGCCCACATTCTTGAAAATATGCATGGGATCCAACAAATGGTTGATTTGTAAGTGGGTCCAATATGGCAACTCGTAGAAAACTGAGAACCGTCGCATTCCATTTGGATGTGATTCCGGGTTGACCATTTTCAGCTCGTACCAGCTTACGGCGTTCATACGTGTTGGAGGTTGTTCAGGGAAACCTTCCCTGAGTTCATGATCCTCCAGAAAGAAAGCGGCGTGTCCTTGATATACCATCTTCTTCATGGTTCGTGACCTTTGGAAGTCTAACTGTGGCCCACACAATGGACATGCATGATAACCTGAGGTAACCAAACCTGTAAGGAGAGCCACGACCTAGTGAATACTTGATTGAATGAGATAAAATATAGATATTACCAGTGAGAATGGAGTCCTGCTCACCTGAGCACTCTCCCAATCCCGGAAAGTCATGCATCGTCCACATGAGAATGGCTCGAATATTGGCTGACCGCCGACCATCGCGCTTGCTCATATTCTGCACAGTGACCCCCTCCTCCCACAAAATCTTAAGCTCATGGACTAATGCACGAAGATACATATCCATATTTTTTACTTTGTAGCGGCCTGGGACGAGGAAGCTAAGGATGAGATGTCCTTTCTTCGTAGAAAGCCATGGAGAGATGTTGTAGTTGACAAGGACTATAGGGTACACACTGTAAGAAGTTGAGCACAGACCGATGAATGGGTTCACACCATCCATTACGAGACCAAGCCGAAGATTCCTTGGCTCTCGTACAAAGCCTGAGAAGGTAGAGTCAATGTGGCTCCATGCACGTGAATCCGCTGATATTCGTTGAACTCCATCCGTGGACCTATTCTGCACATGCCACATTGTCAAGCTTGCCATGCTGGACATACGAAACATGTGGTTTATGGGGGGGATGAGCAGAAAGTGTCTCAGAACTTTTTGAGGGATGATTTGCCCTTGCAAGTCCTGTCGATACCTGTGAGCACCACAATTTAGACATGTCTCCATAGTCTCGTATTCATCTCGAAACAGTATGCAATCGTTGACACATGCATGGATGTTATTGTAGTCCATGCCAAGCTTCCGTAAAACATGTCGTGCATCATCACGAGACTTAGGCATGGTATTTGCAGGTGGTAATATATGATATTTCAATAACCTGAAAAAAATCATAAAACACCTTGAAAAAGCACAAATGTTTGTAATAATAGTGTCAAAAAAAAAATCAATAAAGCCTATGTGCAAGGTACCTGATTAACTCGGTCACACTCGTATCGCTCCACCCGTATTTTGTTTACACACTTAAGAGTGCAAGCAATGTCTTCAACCGAAATACTCGGCACCCATCATATAATGGTATGGATGCTTCATCTCGAAGCGGATCAGATGTCTCAACATCCATGGGAATCAATGCATCGATCATTGCCTCCATCTCAAGCTCCAAGATTATAGGTAGGTCTGGAAGGTTGTCTGTCTCCTCTGGCATTGATGGTATAGATTGGCCTTTCGAGTGGTGGATTAGCTCCTGCACTCCATCCATCGCACGCCCACGAAATCTTCTAATTGGCCGCAAAGGGTGCACTCCCCCTTGGGACGAGACATCACTACAAGGGAATGGGGCAATAGCGACGCCAATTAGCGACGGCGGATATCGGCGTTGCTATAGGCGTCGCTATAGGCGTCGCTATTGGCGTCGCAATTGGCGTCGCTATATGCGTCGCGCAAATAGCGACGCATATAGCGACGCCAATTACGACACCGCAGGGAAAAAAAGCGCGGCCGAAACCAGAGCGCCGTTTTCATTTTCTTTTCTTCGCCTTTTGAGAGCGAGAGCGAGGGAGAGAGCCAAGGCTTTGTGAGAAGAGGAGGAAGGGACTTGCTGCCACCGCCGCCGCCGCCACCGCCAACGTCATTGTTCGCGAAGGAGAGAAGGAGCCCTCATTGCAAAGAGAAGCTGCCCACGCTCGCCATATCTCATTAGTGAGTCTCCCTCTCTCTTTCTTTTACTTGTTGAAGGTTTAAATCGTTCTCTTTTGTTTGTTTAGGAGAGGAAATGAAAGAGAAGGAGAGGGAGAGGGAGAGAGAGGGAGAAAAAGAGAGGGAGAGGGAGAGAAAGAGAGGGAGAGTGCATTCTCTCTCTCTCTCTCCCTTTTGCTTGTTTAATGTTTAAATTACTTTCTTCTTTGCTTGTTTAGGAGAGGAAACGAGAGAATAAGAGAGAAAGAGAGGGAGAGGGAGAGGGAGAGGGAAAGAAAGAGAAAGAGAAATAGAGGGAGAGGGAGAGGGAGGGGGAGGAAATAGAAGAGGGAGAGAAAGAGAAAGAGAGGGAGAAGGAGGGAGAGTGCATTCTCTCTCTCCCTCCCTCTCTCTTTTTCTTGTTTAATGTTTGAATCACTTTATTTTTTGCTTGTTTAGGAGAGGAAATGAGAGAGAAAGAGAGTGAGAGGGAGAGGAAGGGGAAGGAAATGAGAGAGGGATAGAAAGAGAAAGAGAGGGAGAGTGCATTGTATCTCTCCCTCTCCCTTTTGCTTGGAGGATGTTTAAATCACTTTATTTTTTGCTTGTTTAGGAAATGAGAGAGAAAGAGAGATAGAGAGGGAGAGGGAGAAAAAGAGAGGGAGAGGGAGAGGGAGAGGGAGAGGGAGGGGGAGGGGAAGGAAATGAGAGAGGGAGAGAAAGAGGGAGGGGGAGGGAGAGGAAGCGAGGGAGAGGGAGAGGGAGAAAGAGGGAGGGAGAGGGAGAGGGAGGGGGAGGGAGGAAATGAGAGAGGGAGAGAAAGAGAACGAGAGGGAGAGGGAGAGGGTGAGAGAAAGAGAGGAAGAGAGGGAGAGGGAGAGAAAGAGAAGGAGAGGGAAGGGAAGGAAATTTAAGATAATATATGTATTGATAATGGTATGCAATGTGCTTTGCATACGGCCACGTACTTCATCAAAATGAACCCAAAATTATTGTTATAGAAGAAGAAACCCTTAAATTGAGTATAGGATAATTTCTCTCAGGTCTTATGACTATGAGTATAATTGATTGAAATAAATTTTATTACTATAGTTATAAAATTTCATAGATGGCGCGCATTAATTTTAAAATGGATTACTTATACTCAAAGCCGAGATATAATAAAAAATTATCTACCGGGACAAACAAATCGTTGAGCATGATACAAGGCCGAGATATAACATCGGAAAATCTCTCGACTACTATATACAATGCAAGGTTTATGGTCAACTTGCAACTTGACGTACATCTCCATAAAGCTATCCATTTAAGCCTCGTTTGCTGTAATGTAGATAAGATGGCAAACGAAGAAGGTCCTATTGTTCAAGACCGCGAGTCGTATCTTAATCAGCGTGTCCCATGTCCTTGCTCTCAATGCAAGTTGGCAATTAGACGAAAACGCCGACTGTCTATAGAACACGTACGACGATTTGGCGAGTTTCAATCTGAGATCATTGATCAGGCAATTGTAGACTTTCAACAAACGGTAATTTGAAGTTAGTATTTTTCATGCATTGTACTCTCAAGCTAATTGAAAACCATACACAATAAGATTGGGTCTTGTTGGCAAATTTTGTATCCAGGGGGGTGATGTCTCGACCCAAGGGGGAGTGTACCCTTTGCGGCCAATTAGAAGAGTTCGTGGACGTGCGATGGATGGATTGCAGGAGCCAATTGACCACTCGCAAGGCCCATCTATACCGTCAATGCCAGAGGAGACAGACAACCTTCCCGACTTGCCTACAATCTTGGAGCGTGAGATGGAGGCAATGATCGATGCATTGATGCCCATGGATGTTGAGACATCTGACCCGCTTAGAGAGGAAGCATCCATACCATTATATGATGGGTGCTGAGTATCTCGGTTGAAGACATTGCTTGCACTCTTAAGTATCCAAGCAAAATACGGTTGGAGCGATACGAGTGTGACTGAGTTATTCAGGTACCTTGCACACAGACTTCATTGTTTTTTTTTTTAAACCGTATTATTGCAAATATGGATGGATTTTTCAAGGTGTTTTATGATTTTTTCAGGTTATTGAAATATCATATATTGCCACCTGCAAACACCATGCCTGAGTCTCGTGATGATGCACGACATGTTTTACGAAAGCTTGGCATGGACTACAGTAACATCCATGCATGTATCAATGATTGCATATTGTTTCGAGATGAATACGAGACTATGGAGACATGTCCAAAGTGTAGTGCTCACAGGTATCGACAGGACTTGCAAGGGCAGACCATCCCTCAAAAAGTCCTCAGACACTTTCCGCTCATCCCCCGCATAAACCACATGTTTCGCATGTCTGCCATGGCAAGCTTGACAATGTGGCATGTGCAGAATAGGTCCACGGATGGAGTGCAACGAATATCAGCAGATTCGCGCGCATGGAGCCACATTGACTCTACCTTCCCAGGCTTTGCGCGAGAGCCAAGGAATCTTCGGCTCGGTCTCTCCATGGATGGTGTGAACCCATTCGGTCTACGCTCGACTTCTTACAGTGTGTGGCCTATAGTGCTTGTCAACTACAACATTCCTCCATGGCTTTCTACGAAGAAAGGACATCTCATCCTTAGCTTGCTCGTCCCGGGCCGCTACAAAGTAAAAAATATGGACGTGTATCTTCGTCCATTAGTCGATGAGCTTAAGATTTTGTGGGAGGAGGGGGTCACGGTGCAAGATATGAGCAGGCGCAATGGTCGGCGGTCAGCCAACATTCGAGCCATTCTCATGTGGACGATGCATGACTTTCCGGGATTGGGAGAGTGCTCAGGTGAGCAGACCTTTGTTCTCACTGGTAATATCTATATTTTATTTCATTCAATCAAGTATTCACTAGGTCGTGGATCGCCTTGCAGGTCTCGTTACCTCAGGTTATCATGCATGTCCATTGTGTGGGCCACAGTTAGACTCCCGAAGGTCACGAACCATGAAGAAGATGGTATATCAAGGACACGCCACTTTCTTGCCGGAGGATCATGAACTCAGGGAAGGTTTTCTTGGACAACCTCCAGCACGTATGAACGGTGCAAGCTCGTACGAGCTGAAAATGGTAAACCCGGATTCACATCCAAATGGAATGCGACGGTTCTCAGTTTTCTACGAGTTGCCATATTGGACCCACTTACAGGTCAACCACTTGTTGGATCCCATGCATATTTTCAAAAATGTGGGCAGCTTGCTATGGGACCACATCACAGGAAAGAGAGACACTATAGGGTCACGAATGGATTTAAAGGAGGTAGGTAAGATGGAGGCGCTTTGGCCGCAGTCGAGTGCTGAAGGGGGAGTGCAGCTTCCTCGCGCTCCCTGGGTTTTGTCTACCAAAGAAGAGCGCATTGTGAAGCTACCAACGGTGGAACCAGACAATGGCTACCAACGGCTATGGACGCTGTGCATATCTCACAATGGCTACCAACGGTGGAACCAGACAATGAAATGCTATGGACGCTGAAGGACGATGATAGGCTGACTGGAGATGTGGTGGTTGGAAATGGGGTAGAAAAAAGAATGGATGCCTCAATGGAAGAGAAGGTGAATCGCTTTTGTATGTTGCACCATGCCTCCATGGAGACGTGGCTCGCCAAGTACTAGATTGCAAGGCAAGATCGAGAGGAAGCGCGAGCTGAATTCCGACGCAGTACGCGTCACCGACCGATTCGATATCCCGAAGACATGGAGGAGATGCCGCGGTTTATGTCAACACGATGGTTGCATGGAGCCTTGACCGCAGCATCCAACGAAGGGACAGAGTTCTCAATGGAGGAGTGGGAGTTCTCGAGGGGATGTAGTCCAAAGGTAATGAGGGGTTTAGAATGTGTCGTATCTAAATTTGCTTGCTACATCTAATTTGAGTGTTTCAATGTGCAGTACAAAATATATAGTGCAGCGTGGTCGCGCGGACGGCATTTTCGAGTGGAGCGTATTGACAAAATGCGCTCCACAATGGACTGTGGTGTCATGGCAAGGTTTGAGCAAGAGAGCCAGCGACGAGCAATGGATCCGAACACAGTTGTGGATGAGATGGAGTATTTTGGGAATTTGCAAAGTATTATTACGGTGGATTACCGTAGCTTCTCCATGATAATATTCGACGTGCAATGGTTCAAAGTGGTACTTGGAGGAGCTGGCGCAACAGTTCGACGAGGTCCATCTGGATTTCTCAAAATAGATTCCGAAAAAAAATGGATGGATTTGCGCGACACCTTTGTGTTGCCGGCCCATTGTGAACAGGTACAACTAGGCATTTGCTTGCTAATTGTAATACGACATGGTTTATGTCACAATGGTTTGAAGACGGTTTGTAAGTGTTTGTGAACAGGTAATCTTCTATCCAAATCCCCGACAACCTCGATGGTGGTATGTTATACCTTCAACTCCTCGAGGTGCGAGAGTATACGATCAAAGCGATGTTCCAGGCATAGATGAAGAAAATATGCAAATAGAGGGATCGAAATTACAAGGGGTGGAGGCCACCGCAAGCTTGGAGCCCGCATCGACTAATAATGATGGAAATACAAAAGTCGTAGAATTTTTTGAGAACGAGGCAGACTCGTTCTTTTGTGGTGACATGTCTATCGACCTTCCAGTGTATGCAGAGTTGTGTCAGGAGATTAACATGGGACCATAGAATACTTCATTCTTGGAGAATTGTATTACTTAATTCGTTGTTTAGATCTTCCATAAAGGTAGATAAGATATGCATTTTAAGAGGGATTTTTCAAAAATGATTTATATTAATGTGCTTTGTATAGTTTAAATTGATTATTCTAACATTATTTTTTATATGTGCAGGTATCGACATTTTCAGGATGAGTTGAGGGATGAGCGATGAGGAGTTTCAGGAGATGATGGCACGTATGACTCCAGATAAGCTCGCGAGATTCAGAGAGATAGCAGATCAGGAGCTGTCTTGTTCTTCGTCAGGGCGCTCTGCTAGATCAGCTTCAGCACGATCAAATGCTTCAGCTTCGAGCAGACGATTTCGATGCTCGCGACTTGGGCCAGAGGGAGGGACTGCGACTACATGAGGATCAGGGGGGTGCTGCTGTGGAGACACGGACGCGGTGTCTCCGTCTCGTCGTTCAGCTAGAGCTCGGTCACCTCCAGGATTTGTCACACCTGTGGGGATGTCCACTCCAGTTACTCCGGCTTTTGCGCAGCCGTCGACAGATGTCACGCCTTTTGGTGGCACTTCTTTTGGTGGCACCCCTTTGAGTGGCACTCTGGGAGAGGGTATCCCCGTCGGTACACCGGATGTTCAGGGGTCTCCTGGATATGCCCAGGAGCGTGGACGGAGATGGGAGAGGGCCCATACAAGGCACACTCCTAGGGATTATGGATACCTATTGGATGGCAGGTCAGGAGCCATCATCATGAATGATGAGGGGAGGAGGGTGATGGCTCGCATGAGGGAGTTGTGCCAACAAGTTTTTCGGCACAACGTCCTGGATCATTGGAGGAACATACCGGAGGGGAGCAAGGAGTACATAGTAGCATCCTTGCACGAGGAGTTCCCGGTGCCAGCCGCAGTGGATAGATTGTCTACGGGCTGGATGATGGATTGCATGCGTGCATACATGTCACATAGACGATCCGACGCACGCAAGGCAATCAAGAGTGGGGCTCCAAAGCCCGAGTGGTTAGATGCAGACGACTGGTACCGACTGAGGGAGGAGGCTATAAATTCGCCAGGACGTTGGAGTCAGCAGCGGGAGGCGGCGAGGGCACGAATCGAGGCCGGATTGGTACATCATCTTGGGAGTGGCGGCCACAGGACATATTTGGAGGACTTTGTAAGTTTCTCTTTTGTTTTGCTTATTTATTTTTTTGAGATATTCTTTGTACTGACAATCATGTTTCTAACAGTTAGCATTTTGTTTTCTTTGCAGCACTCCATTACAAATCGCGATCCGCAAGGCCTTGAGACTCGATATGCGGAGAGGCACAGTCTCAGATCATTGATTGACTGATTGTATAGACGCGGCGGCCCAGTAAGTCACTCATCTTTCTTGTCCGTAGTTACCATGAGATATTTGAATGCATTATTGTATGGTGGATTGATATGTTGTTTCTTTTTCTGCAGAATCCGTTTGATGCTCCTTTACAGCGGGAACAGCTTTCGAGGGACGACGATTTGTAGCTCGCCCTTGGATCCTTAGAGCTCACATACCTTTAGTTTTT
Source organism: Lygodium microphyllum (assembly GCF_053477565.2). Lineage (NCBI taxonomy): Eukaryota > Viridiplantae > Streptophyta > Polypodiopsida > Schizaeales > Lygodiaceae > Lygodium > Lygodium microphyllum. The sequence goes on from NC_141143.1 coordinate 40,122,531, forward strand.
AGTTGCCCGATCTATGTAGACATTTTCTATGTATTAGTGATATTGTTTTATGATTATACCAATCGCATTTTATGCGATATCATGTATTTATTTCATCCATCAGTTTTATAATTTCAGTATACATTCTTTTTGTTTGCAAACGCTTTGTATGCAGCAATGTAGAAACTATTTTGTATGGCTCTCATACATCACACAGTGCTATATGTGGCAGGGCAGCTTGCTGCCCTGCCACAATTTTTTTTTTCTCTGTTACCGTCGCTATTTGCGTCGCAAATTTACTGCACGCGTCGCTATTGTGGTCGCTATCAGCGTCACAAATTATCTGTAACCGTCGCTATATGCGTCACTATTTAGTCGCAAATGCGACGCATATAGCGACGGTTATAGCGACGATTCTATGGCGTTGTCAATAACGACACTTTTTGCGACGACGGGGGCAAATTTTGTTGTTTGTATTTTCGTCGCTTTAAACGTCGCTATAAGGTCTATATCTTGTAGTGCATCACCTCTCTGGATAGAAAATTTGCCAACAAGACCCAATCTTATTGTGTATGGTTTTCAATTAGCTTGCGAGTACAATGCATGATTAATATTAACTTCAAATTACCATTTGCTGAAAATCCGCAATCGCCTGATCAATGATCTCAGATTAAAACTCGTCAAATTGTCGTACATGTTCTATAGACAATCGACGTTTTCATCTAATTGCCAACTTGCATTGAGAGAAAGGACATGGGACACATTGATTAAGATACACCTCGCGATCTTGAACAATAAGACCTTCTTCATTTTCCATCTTATCTACATTACAACAAACGAGGCTCAAATGGATAGCTTTATGGAGATGTATGTCAAGTTGCAAATTGACCATAAGCTCTTGCTTGAGAGGTTTTAGCCTCTGCAAGAGCTTGAGAAGCAAATTTTGTAAAACATTGAGGTTGATATTGATACATCCATGGTGTTGAAATCTAAACTTCAAGATATAAGAAATGCTTTACTGATTATTGTAAAGAATGCATTGGACATAGTAGTTGAGAGATTTATTGATGTTATATCTCGGCCATATACCATGCTCAAGGATTTATTTGTCCCGGTAGATAATTATTCGTTATTGTAAAAAAAAAAAGCATTGGTTCATAAGGTTCATGAGTCGAAGACTAAATGTTTGGACTTGACTAAAAGATTGGATAATGGCTTAGATGCTAAAAGGAAAAGTGATGAATATGTTACTTCATCATTGCAACAAAAAGATTGGTGACAAGGATGCTATGATTAATGAAGTTCTTCACGAGGTGAATACAGAGTTGAAGGGGATGGAACACGATTCTTCTTTGGGATTTAATGGTGATAAGTTAATTACTGAGGTGTCTTCTTGTACAACCATTATACCTTATATACCTAGCTACGGTCTCTAGGTTATGTACTTTGAGTATCTTAGAGGGGCTCTACTAGGATTAGTTATTCAACTGCACTAGAGGGCTTTGAGTATAAGTAATCCATTTATGAGCATCATTGAGGATCTCTTAGTCTAATAATAAATCATTCTCAACAAAAAGCATCTTAGAAATGTGGTTTTTTTGTCCTAGGTCTATGTATTAAAATTAATGCCATCTATGAAATTTATCAGCTATAATAATAAAATTTGTTTCAATCAATTCTACTCATAGTCATAACATTTGAAGAAAATATCATATGCTCAATTTAAGGGATTCTTCTTCTATAGCAATACTTTTGGGTTCATTTTGATGAAGTACCGTAATGACCATTAGCTAGGGTATCATTTTCTTTTAGTCCTTCCGTTGACTAGTTGGCATGATTTCTAATTTGTTATGCCTATAAAGTTAATACAAAAACAATGAATTATGCATATCACAATTAGATCCCGTACTTGGACATTATGAAGGATATGACCAATTTTAAGCCATCTTAAAGAGTCACCAATGTACGTGGCCCATGGCAAAGCACATTGCATACCGTTATCGATAAGTCTATTATTGTGCATCTTAAATCTCCTAATTAGACTTTATAAAGTGTATGACTAATTTTAAGCCCTCTTAAGGAGTCGATGTAATGATGCCAGGAGGCATATTCCACGGTGGATTCCGTGTCACGGTGAATTCCGTGAGGTTTTACGGTGGATTCCGTAAACTTAGATGACCGGGGCTCATACACAAAGAGGATTCTTTGTGCGAGAAGTTGATGGGGACGCCTATCCTTTTCGGGCGTTTCATTAATTTAGTGTGTACATGGGTGATTCCATAGCGGGTGATTCCGCAAAATGCATATTAAATTAATAAACGTTTATGAGTTTAGAGTGCGCACTCATAATAAATTAAGGTTAGGATTTATTTCTAACCAGTTGATTTATTTATGTAGCTGAAGACTGCTAGGTATTCACTTTTGTCGGTTTAATTGTATTATTTTACTAACGATTGTGAATGCTTCAGTTGATGTGTAGAGATAGCAGCAGTGGCCGAGGAAAGCATTGGAGTTTAGCGAGTATTCGACCTTTGGACTATATTTTGATAGGCGCCACGCCTATATTTTGTTATGTCTATTGAGACATCGATTATTGATTATTATTTTGTATGCGCCTATGTGCCCGGATATGTTATTTCTATTTGGACATTGAGATTGGGCGTGCCAGACTCTATGGGCACCGTCCATTAGCTTTATTTTTCTATTTTTGTAGAAAGCAAACTTAAAAGCTAAAGCTTGTCAAATTTTTGTAAATTGGGCTATTATTGAGCATGAAGATTGGAAATATACATTAAATACATGCTTTGTGAAGCGCTCACACAAGGCATGGGGGAGATTGAACCCAATTTGTCTCTTGCCTCTTGTCGTGCATGCTTTTATATTGTTTTTTGTGCAAAAAGGTAGAGTTCATTGTTCTTGGGAACCTTCAGGGATTCACTACGTGAGCTATCTGCGGCCGATCTGCGCACCAGTGGTATCAGAGCGGAGCAGAGATCAAGAGCTTCCAATCGCTACCAATCTCGGGCGAAGGCAGAGCTCCAGGAACAAACGGGCTCTACAGTCAATCTCATCGCGAACCGTCGATACAGGCAGACTTCTGGCGATCAAGAACCCCTGTTTCCACTGTCAGATCGCGAATGACCAGGCTCTGCAGGCGGAGGACCACGCATACATCTCCACCAACAAGTCGTTGAAAAAACAGTGAGAAAATTCTTAATCTTCTCAATTAAAACCTTAATTACAAAGCTTTATAAGCTTAAAGGAAGCTTAAGGCTTCTCCAAATCACCTCGGCGTGTCAGAGTGTGGCCCCGAAATTTCCGCGCGGCCAAAAAACGGCCCCCCCCACGAAAAATTACGTCGCCTGCTAGTCCTTCATTAAAGCTTATTAAGCTTAAGCTTAATCACATAAGCTTAAGGCTTTCTGCAAGTCACACAGGGCAGACAAGTTGGCAAACTCCAGGTCTCGCACTTCTGAAGTTAAGTTCTGCAAGTCGACGGTAATCAAGTTCTGCAAGTTCTGCAAGTCGGCCTAAGTTCAGCAAGTCAACAACTCTGCAAGTCTGCTAAGTCTGCAACTCTGCAAGTCAGACTAAATCAGAACTGACTAGTGCTTAAAACTCATAGAAGACTTGTTCGTATGCAAAAACTCTGAACTGGAAAGTTGTTCGCAGCAAGCTGTTCTACTTATCTATAAGTTTGTTGAAGTACTTTCAGCAAACGGATACAGAAATATTGCAGATTTTCAAAAAATGTACAAAGAAATATCCAAAAAAATACATAGCCTTGTAACCCCAAATTTGAGCTACGCTCATCCCGCTAACCTGATTTTTAAGAGAGAAAGGTTTGTTGAGTTTTATAGGATGACTACCCCACATATGGATGATCCTATGGCTGAAGACGATTTACCTGAGCCTACCATGGAACAAAAGCTGGATCTAATCATGCTACAATTAGAAGAAGAGCGAAGGGCTAGGCAAGCATTACAAGCGCAATTGACAAAACTATAAAGAGCATCCACCAACAAAGAAGAACCACAAGCTGAAGATTTGATTTGCCATACCATCGACGCCACTCTTGAAGCACAAACCATTCGCAAGGAATCCAAGATAAGTAAACGAAGTTTCAAGTTTCGCACTTTCAATGGCATAAGAGAAGGAAAGACTGTTTTATCATTCATTAGCCAGTTTAATGACTATTTCCATGAGGAAACTTATCCAGAAAAAGATAAAATCAAGTGTGTTACTAATCATCTGATAGATAGAGCATCACTTTGGTGGACTGTAGTCCGCAAGAGCATAGAATGTCCTGCTACATGGGAAGATTTCAAGAAGAAGTTCATGCAAAATTTCCTTCCACCGCAATTTCATGAGAAGGCTATCAAGCAATGGGATTTACTTCAACAGCGAGATCGTGAGCCTATTCCATAGTATACAGAGCGTTTTTGGAATGCACTCCTACAGCTACGCATGCTTGAAGACGTACCAGAGACGACACATAAGCGGAAGTATATGTCTGGACTTCTTGGACATTACTACGCTGAAGTGAACATATTCAAGCATGCTACCCTTGAAGACGCCATCTCCTTAGCTCACAACACTGAAGATAAGTTACGCGGAAGAGATCGACGACCACAGCAATTCTAAGCCAACGGTAATTATGGATCTAAACAATTCAATTCCAATTTTAGAAGGTTTAATCCAGGTCATTTCTCATCACCATCTTTCCACAAGAATTGGCCTAAACCACCTGCATTACCATCCACTGTCAATCCAAATCCAAAGCCTATTCCACAAGCAAATCCAAATGTACCCAGACTTCCAGCCATTGCAAATAATGTAACCAAAGCCAAGCCAATAGTATGCTACAAGTGTCACCAGCCAGGGCATCTCGCAGCAAATTGTCATTCAAAGAAGCACCAGCACATATCAACTACCTTGGAGCCATGGATGAAGATGAGCATGAGGATATGCCAGATTTCACTGAAGATGAGGATGATCCTATTACTACTTCTGACACTTTACCAGGTATGCCTACTCCACATTCATTGTTGACTATGAAATGTATGGTGCATGGTAAAGAAATAACTATATTGCATGATGATGGTAGTACCCATGACTTTATTTCAGCAAAATTGGTAAAGGAATTGAAATTGCATACTGTACCTACGCATTATCGCATAAAAGCTACATTTTTAGGCACTAGGTATAATGGTACACAAGAAGTAAAAGATTTAGAAATTCAAATTGGTCCATACATTGAAAGAAGAAATTTCTTAGTTGTCCCATTACAGTCAAGTGACATTATTCTAGGAATGCCATGGAGACACCAGCATAATTCAAATATAGATTATTCCACACACACAATGAATATTAATTTTCAAGGAAAATCTATTACATTGTATGGTATGCATGCATCTCATATTTTTCCATTGCTTTCGCATACTCAAGCAAAACGTGCACTACGCCAGAATAGTAAATCATATCTCGTTTGGGTGAATGAATTGCATGCAAAGGAAAATCATATGCACCCTAGGCATAAGGAATTTCTTGCATATTTTAAGGACTGTTTTGCAGAAGACCTACCACTAGGTTTACCACCTTCACGTCCAGAAGACCATAAGATTGATTTAATTCCTGGCACACAACCACCTTGCAAAGCACCATATAGGCACAATCAAATAGAGCAAAAAGAAATCCAGAGTCAAGTTGAAGAATTACTAAATAGAGGCTTAATTCGACCTAGCAGCTCCCCATTCGGTGTACCTGTACTCCTAGTCAAGAAAAAGAATAATACTTATCGTATGTGTATTGACTACCGAGCATTAAATAAGATCACTGTTAAGAATAGGTATCCTATACCTAGAGTTGATGACCTTATGGACAAACTGCAAGGATCTTCTATATTTAGTAAAATTGACCTTAAGTCTGGATATCATCAGGTGAGGTTAGATAGATCCGACATATTTAAGATTGCATTCAGGACACAGTTTGGCCATTACAAATTCTTAGTCATGCCATTCGGATTAACTAATGCACCTGCTACTTTCAGTAGAATGATGAACCGTATCTTTCTGAAATATCAATATTGTGTGATTGTTTTCTTTGATGATATTTTGGTGTTCAGTCAAAGTGAAAAATAGCATTATGAGTATTTATCATTAGTTTTTCAATTACTGAAAGAAAATCAATTGTTTGCAAATCCTGAAAAGAGTGAATTCTTTAAGACAGAAATAGAATATTTAGGTCATATTGTATCAAAAGAAGGAATTAAAGTTGATCCTAAGAAAATTAATGCAATATTGCATTGGCCTGTTCCTAAAAATGTACATGAATTACGCTCATTCCTTGGTCTTGCTAGTTTCTATAGGAAGTTTGTACGTAATTTCTCATTACTTACTTTACCATTAACAAAACTTCTTAAGAAAGGAATTGTTTATCAATGGACTGAAAATCAGCAGAAATCCTTTGATTTACTGAAACATGCATTAACCAATGCCCCTGTTCTACAATTGCCTGACTTTAACAGACCATTCTTTCTAGTTGTGACCGATGCTAGCGGATCAGGAATAGGAGCCGTACTAATGCAAGACAACCATCCAATAGCATATTCTAGTTCTAAGCTGAAACCCTCTGAGCTCAAATATTCCACTTATGACAATGAACTATTAGCAGTTGTACAAGCATTAAAACAATGGAAACATTATTTAATGGGTTCAGAATTCATGATAAAGACCGACCAGCAAAGCATTAGACATCTACTTAGCCAACCCCAAATCTCTGACCGTCATATCAAATGGGCTTCCTTCATTCAAAGTTTTCATCCTATCATTCAATACCAACCTGGAAAAGAAAATGTAGTTGCTGATGCATTGAGTAGAAGACCTGCAATTCATAATATTTCCATCATATCTTTTGATTCTTTGATTGCTATGAAAGATACATATCACCAGGATATTACTTTTCATTCTGATTGGCAAAAATTAGTTCAAAATAATTTCATTCCTGTTGATTCATTGTCATATAATGATGGATTTATGTTTTTTGAAAAGAGACTGTGTGTTACTATTCCATTCCGATCTTTTGTTTTGAATGAAATTCATTGTCCCCCATATCAAGGTCATAGAGGTATCATTTCTACATTACGCATGTTAACTGAAGATTTTTATTGGCCGCGTATGGATGTAGATGTATCTAATTTCGTTTCTGAATGTTTGATTTGTCAAAGAATAAAGAGACATCATGGTAAACAGTATGGATTATTAATGCCTTTATCTATTCCATCTAAACCTTGGGAACATATATCTATGGATTTCATTACTGGTTTACCAAATACTAAATCTAACCATGATATGATTTGGACAATTGTAGATAGATTTAGTAAGCAAGCATATTTCATTGCCTGTAAGAAAACTTTAACAGCATCACAAGCAGCACAATTATTTTTGAAAACTGTTTTTACTAACCATGGATTGCCAAAAGTGATTATTTCAGATCGAGATTCTAGATTTTGTAATAATTTTTGGATCACACTGTTTGCAAATCTAGGCACAAAGATTGATTTCTCATCTGCATTTCATCCAGAAACAAATGGACAAACAGAAGCCACAAAGAGCACCATTCTAGATCTTTTACGTGCATATACTATCTCTAAACCTCAGACATGGGATACTCATTTGCATTTATTACAGTTTGCATACAATAATACACCGCACACATCTACAAAGAAAGCACCTTTTGAAGTCATTTATGGATATAGATTATCTACACCTGTTGCATCTTTGTCTAATAGAATTCAGAGTGCTGATGATATTGCTATTATGCATAACAGTATTTTTGATGAGGTTAAGGATATGATTGCTAAAGCCCAACAATCATATACCAAACAAGCCAACAAGAAAAGACAAGCCATGAATTTCAAAGTTGATGATTATGTTTGGCTTAGAATAGAAAAGCGTAGACTACAAAGTGTAGATAGACATCCAGTTGTCAAATTAGCTCCTAGATTCTATGGACCATTTAGAATTATTCATAAGATTAATGACAATGCCTTCAAGTTAGAATTGCCATCTCATTGGAAAATTCATAATACATTTCATATTAGTTTACTGAGACCATTTAGAGGCCAATTACCTATCCACCCTGTTTATGAAAACCCACCTTTACTAGAAGAAGAAACTGAAATACTTGAACCAGAAGCCATCATAGACACTGACTACATGACCACTAGAACTGGCCGAAGGTATTCTAGATATCTAGTAAAATTTAAGAACCATCCTGTAGAGGAAGCACAATGGATGCACGCTAGAGACTTAAATGCTTTCCCCACTCTGTTAGCTCCACATTGAGCTAATAGCAATTGATGTCGATTGCTATCCCACCCCGGGGGTATGATGCCAGGAGGCATATTCCACGGTGGATTCCGTGAGGTTTTACGGTGGATTCCGTAAACTTAGATGACCGGGGCTTATACACAAAGAGGATTCTTTGTGCGAGAAGTTGATGGGGACGCCTGTCCTTTTTGAGCGTTTCATTAATTTAGTGTGTACATGGGTGATTCCATAGCGGGTGATTCCGTAAAATGCATATTAAATTAATAAACGTTTATGAGTTTAGAGTGCGCACTCGTAATAAATTAAGGTTAGGATTTATTTCTAACCAGTTGATTTATTTATGTAGCTGAAGACTGCTAGGTATTCACTTTTGTCGGTTTAATTGTATTATTTTACTAACGATTGTGAATGCTTCAGTTGATGTGTAGAGATAGCAGCAGTGGCGGAGGAAAGCATTGGAGTTTAGCGAGTATTCGACCTTTGGACTATATTTTGATAGGCGCCACGCCTATATTTTGTTATATCTATTGAGACATCGATTATTGATTATTATTTTGTATGCGCCTATGCGCCCGGATATGTTATTTCTATTTGGACATTGAGATTGGGCGTGCCAGACTCTATGGGCACCGTTCATTAGCTTTATTTTTCTATTTTTGTAGAAAGAAAACTCAAAAGCTAAAAGCTTGTCATATTTTTGAAAATTGGGCTATTATTGAGCATGAAGATTGGAAATATACATTAAATACATGCTTTGTGAAGCGCTCACACAAGGCATGGGGGAGATTGAACCCAATTTGTCTCTTGCCTCTTGTTGTGCATGCTTTTACATTGTTTTTTGTGCAAAAAGGTAGAGTTCATTGTTCTTGGGGACCTTCAGGGATTCACTACGTGAGCTATCTGCGACCGATCTGCGCACCAGTAATGGTACCCATAAAAAAAGCAAAGTGGATACAATTACCATAATCATGGATATGCTATCATTCCAATATATGTTATCTTTCTCTTTCTCTCCCTCTCTCTCCCTCTCCCTCTCTTTCTCTCGCATTTCCTCTCCCTCTCATAATATATCTTAACACTCTCCAAAAGTAAAAGGGAGAGGGAGAGAAAGAATGCACTCTCCCTCCCTCTCCCTCTCCCTCTCTTTCTCTTTCTCTCCCTCTCTCATTTCCTCCCCCTCCCTCTCCCTCTCTTTCTCTTTCTCTCCCTCTCCCTCTCTTTCTCTCTTTCTCTCTCATTTCCTCTCCTAAACAAGCAAAAAAGAAAGTGATTTAAACATTAAACAAGCAAAAAGGAGAGGGAGAGAGAGAATGCACTCTCCCTCCCTCTACCTCTCCTTCTCTTTCTCTTTCTCTCCCTCTCTCATTTCCTCCCTCTCCCTCTCCCTCTCTTTCTCTTTCTCTTTCTCTTCCTCTCTCTCCCTCTTTCTCTCTCATTTCCTCTCCTAAACAAGCAAAAGAGAAAGTGATTTAAACCTTAAACAAGCAAAAGGGAGAGGGAGAGAGAAAATGCACTCTCCCTCCCTCTCCCTCTCCTTCTCTTTCTCTTTCTCTCCCTCTCTCATTTCCTCCCCCTTCCTCTCCCTCTCTCTCTCTTTCTCTTTCTCTCCCTCTCTTTCTCTCTCATTTCCTCTACTAAACAAGCAAAAGAGAAAGTGATTTAAACCTTAAACAAATAAAAGAAAGAGAGATGGAGACTCATCGATGAGATATGGCGAGTGTGGGGCGGCTCCTCTTTGCGATGAAGGCTCCTCCTCTCCTTCGCGAACAACGGCGGCGGCAGTAAGTCTTCATCCTCTCCTTCTCTCACGATGGTCGCTCTCTCCCTCGCTCTCGCTCTCAAAACACAAAATGTAAAAACGCGAAATAAAGCCGCGCTCGGTTTCGGCCAGCTTTTTTCCTTGTGGAGCATCGCTATTTGCGTCGCTATTGGCATCGCTATTTGCATTGCTTTTACGACGCCAATAGTGACACAAATAGCGACACCGCTACCCGCCGTCGCTAATTGCCGTCGCTACCAGCTCAAATCCTTATAGTGCTTGTATCTTTAGATGCATAGTAAGCACACTTCATTGTTATCCTTGTTTCTTTTGATTATATTTTAAATTTTTTTATCTCTAACTTTATAATATGAACTTCTAATTATGTTATATATATATATATATATCTTCGTCTCACAACTTTTGTTGATCCCATTTGACCTAAAATCAAACAAGAAAACTAACCCAAATTTTCATATGTCATGCCTTGGTGGAGGCAATTTGAACAAAATGAGTGAGTTAGGTGCTTTATGAATAGTGCAACACCAAGGAGTCAAGGAGTGACATGAAACTCTTGAACTCTTGCAACTTGCAACTAAAGTTAAGTTCTTGTGGCACATTCTTCAACTCATTCTTTTTAGAGATTTAGGATCAATTTACTTGTTCATTAAGAAGATTCATATTGAAAATCCACACAAGTCCCGATTAATGCTCACAAAAGATTTTCTTCCCATCCAATGGAAAAAAGGAGCAAACTTAACACCAACTATTTTTGGGAGGGAAATAGCTTGTCTTATAACTAAAATGCTTAAAATTTAGCTAGTTTTCATCTAGACGAGCTTCAATTTCAATTGTTTTTTTGAAAATCTTGCCAAGAAAAAATACATTAAAGGACAGTTTTTTGTGAGCATTGGTCCTAATATATAGTGCCCTAAGTAAAGTACCTTCGTGAGCCCCTCAATGGTGACTTCTGTGGGGTGTTCGTTTGCATAACTGCTAGCACAATCCTAAGCTTGGCTCCTTGCACAATTTGTATTCAATATTAACGTCCTTGGTAATGTGATCCAATATCATCGGGTCCTGGACCCTAGTCCTAATATTCTATCAAGAGTTAACGTTGAATTTCTATCTTGCTACCTCCACAGTCCGCAGAGTGCAGTAGTAGATAGGACGAAGTAAACGACGCGGTAATCCAGCTTTTTAAGATGAAAACATGAATGAGAAATGAAAGTTCACGACATGATTAGTCAAAGAGGAAACAAAGAGAATGGAGTAGCTGTAGTACATGTACTTTATCTTGCAGCGAGAGATCTGTAGGCTTGGATGACGGAGTAAGGCAGTGGGAGATGCGCCAATCCTGATAACGTTTCAGAATGTGCGACATGCTAAACCTCACCCACACTCAATTGTAGGAGTTCAGTACAGAAGAAATGGAGCAATATGTTTACATAATGCCTAAATGGAGCAAAATATATAAGGTCGAAAGTACTAGGCTATCGAATGATGAGAGTGGGTGCTAGTTTTGTGCTTAATAAAAGAGAGCTGAGAATACCTCGAGCTGGCATAGTGGTGCATCCTGCCGGTGTCAGGCAGAAGACGATAACGGCCACCTGTGCATCACCGAGCACAGCGAGCTCGTCAGCTTTCATGAAGAGGCGGGTGCGACGTTTACAGAATGTGACCCGGCTCGGCTGACTGTGTTCTCGATGCAGCGGATGGGGTGCACACAAACGCCATCTGGCGAGTCGACAATGTGGCTGGCCGCGGGCGTAGCAGAGTTGGCATCATTGCTCTGAATTGGGGCGGCAGAGAGAATGAGATAACAGTGTTACTGCTGTTGCGACCATTAAAATTGGAAGAGCTTGTGTTGTGAGGATTTTAAGCTGCTTCAGCTAGCATCACAATGGAAGGAATCTCCATCTTTCTCCCTGGCTTCCTCCCTCCTTCCTTTATTCCAACCTTCCTCTCTCTCTCTCTCTCTCTCTCTCTCTCTCTCTCAAATCAGAAAACAGAATTGCAGTCTCGAACTCTGCAGGAAGTTGAGGCAAACAGAAAAGAAACCTTCTCTTAGTCTCTCTATAAGGAAGTCACACAGAGCGAGGTCGGAGTCTAGAGAGAGAGTGTGGGGCTAGACTCTAGAGCATCAACTATCGTTCTAGTCGCAAATTGCAATAACTAATGCATTGATATAATATGAAGGTAAATGATACTCCGACCTCCCAAATAGTTGCAACTTACAAGGTGCAAGCACAATTAAAAGATATTATTTACAGGGAAAAGAAAGAAGAGAATGTCCGTCAACTCGACTCACAAGAGAGAGAGAGGGAGGGGGACTTCCCAACTTCGAATATCCTCTGCCTCGACCAACCTCGGGCTTGGAGGCTGGCTAATCGAGACAAAGATAAGACTCCGGATGTGGGTGGATCTATCATCTCAACTATCGAGCTTGTCGCTAAAATCCTTGAGTCCAAAACTATTCTAAACACTGACTATATGATCACTAGAACTGGCCGTAGATATTATAGATATTTGGTTAAGTTTAAAAATCATCATGTTGAAGAGGCCCAATGGATGCACACCCGTGATCTAAGTACTTATCCCTCATTGCTCGCTCCACATTGAGCTAATAGGAATTCAGAACAATTGCTATCCCACCCTGGGGGTAGGAGTTGATGTGTAAAGCAAGCGATGGTGGCATTGGAAAGCACTGGGCGATAGCATATATTCAAATTACTTAGAAGAAATTATCATTTTTTGTAACGTGTTCATTTGTATATTCAGGACACGTCTTAGCAGTCCATCGGAAAGGATGTCTAGAAAGCTCTACCCGACACTCCCATGGAATGTTACGGGGTTTGCGATCTAGAGCTTTCCGCGTCTGCCACGTAGCGGAAGTATTCCGGCTCTTCCCACTTAGGATCGACTTGAATTAGGGTTTTCCCGATTGGTCATTTCCTAACAGCAACTAGCGTCAGACCCAAGCGAACTACTTTACGCAGAAACGCCAGGTCCGAAGCTGATTCACGCTGCACTTGGTTCAAGGAGAATGACAAACGAGAGGGATGCAAAGCTCAACCTCTCTGCCATAAGGCATAGTTCCATTCAGTTCCCCTAAAACAGCGTAAATCAGTTTTAATCATAAATCTAGGTCAATACTTTTGTTGTTCGTGTTCTTTGACGATCTTCCTGCTATCCGTCGTGATTTGAGAAAAGTTCCCAACCAATCGAGACCACCCATTTGTAGGACGGACCTATGGCCCATCCTCCGCACTTCCCTCAGGTTGTTTTAGTTATTTAATTACCTAACACATTAGTTGGATATGTAACAACCAGCTTCTTTAATTAACCCGTTAGGCACTGGTTCCTTTACGTAATCTTATCACTTAACATAGAAAAACAATATCAAACAAGTTCCTTATTAACAGGTTATCATATTTATCTTTGAAATATAAAGAGTCCAGCCCGTAGGCTTATCCACAATCCACCCGAAGGCTATCCAGCAATCCACAAGGATCACTAATGTAACGTGTCCCCTAGTATCATCCAGGACACGTCTTAGCAGTCCATCGAAAAGGATGTCTAGAAAGCTCCGCCCGGCACTCCCATGGAATGTTACGGGTTTTGCGATCTAGTTCTTCCCACGTCTGCCGCGTAGCTGAAGTATCTTGGCCGTTCCCACTTAGGATCGACCGGAATTAGAGTTTTCCTAATGGGTCATTAGCTAACAGCAACTAGCGTCAGACCCGAGCAAACTACTTTACGCAGAAACGCCAGGTCCGAAGTGGATTCACGCTGGAGTTGGTTCAAGGAGAATGGGAAACGAGAGGGATGCAAAGCTCGACCTCTCTGCCATAAGGCATAGTCCCATTCCGTTCCCCTAAAATAGCGTAAATCGGGTAAGACGTAACTCTAGGTCATCGTTCTCGTTATTCTTTTTTATGATGATGATCATTCCGCTGTTCTTCGAGATTTTTGAGAAAAGTTCCCGGCTAATCGGGACCACCCAACTGTAGGACGGTGTCGTGTTGCTGCGCATCCGAGTCGTATACACCTCCATTTCTTTTGTTGTGCATTTGTGTTAATTTCTGCGTGTGATTCATTGTTTGTGTGATGCATTTTAATAATCCGCATCCAATGTATATATTCCCTTAATGCATTGCACACTGATCATGTTCTGGAGTTACTATCTGAAGTTGAGAAGACTGACCTCAAACCACTCCAACCATGTTTTGACAGTGCCATGGATATGTATTTGCAATTGAAGTGCTATAAAGAAGTGGAGTCTTTGTTCGACAGGGCAAAGGCTGCGAATGTGCGGCCTGCACATGCTACTTTTAATATGCTTATAAAGGCTTCTAAAGGAAATGCTAGCAAGAGGATGCCTTGTGGATTCAAATGTCAAGGTCCACATGCAATCCATGATTGGTGTAAATAAACTTGTGTCAGAAAAGGAAAAGCTGAAACTTACAATGGAGCACTGAGAGAAATTACCAGGATTATTATTAGGTGGTTGACGCCACGCACTCTTGCTTATTGGTACATGTATGGGGGTCATAAAAGTGATAGGACAGGTGACATTGTTTTGAAGGCATCAAAGTACTCAGCAAAACAGTTGCAACTAGTAATGAAAGCTCTTAAGGCTAGAGCAATGGATTGTTGGAGAACATATGATGGACATCAAGTTTGCTTTCAAGGCAAATCAGCATCTAAGATTTGGATGTTCATGAGCCTCATTTATTATCTGAACTTAAGGATGAACTAAAGTCTGAAGAGGTACGCTATAGCTAAAAGGGGGTAAAAAGTTAGGCGAAATAGTGCAGAGGCAGCTATTCCTACACCAGAAAATGCTAATTCTGGGAGAAAAGGGGATATTTTTGAAAAGGCGAATATGGCGGGCTATGGGCGGACCAGAGTGGGGGAGTTCAGCAACTTTCGGAAGAAGGGAGGATCGTGAAGATTTTCAAAAAGCAGGGATCAGATTAACAACGAGGGGCAGAATTCGAGGAGAAGAGTGCAACATGATTGATCGGCATGCTGAAGGCTACCAATATGGAAAATATCATGAGTCTCTTCGTCATGAAAAGATGATTGCAATTCGAATATGAAAATTGCAGGAACTATGGACATGAAGAAGGAGGCAAAATAGCAGCAAACGTAGGCTATGAAGTCAAGCATGAACTTTGGAAGGAGAAGATGGTTGTGGTGGCCTCTTTCGTCCCTTCTGTAATCCTCCAGATCTGTACCTTTTGAATCATTGTATTCATGGCCGTGCAGACGGTGTTGACTTTGCTGACTTATGGCACAGCTAATATACAGTCATAGTCCTGAATGACCTAGCAGCTCTTCCGTCCGTCTCCTTATGTTCCTGCCTTCGTGAGATTCTCTCCTCTCGTACTCACCAGACTCTTCTATCTCGAGCTGATGATGCTTGGAATGAAATCGCGCTTGTCCCTATAAGGCGTGCCGCACCATCCTGTGCAGGAGGAAATAACCCACGCAGAGGTTCACAGTATAACAATGCACCTTCCAAATCCGAGTCTACATCAGAATTGTCTCTGTTGGACCTTCTGCCAGTCTTAATTGCAGAGATTTTTAAGCATTTGGATGCACGAGAGCTCAGTGTGGTCTCTTGTGTGTGCTCCCTTTTTCATCGGCTCTCTTCGGACAGTCATGGCTGGAAGGATTCATACTTTGAGCGATGGGGCAATCCTGCTCCTAGTGCATCCACAGAAATTTGGGTGCAGTCGAGAGAAGCAGCTCAGATCAAGTGGGAATCTTCCAGATTACAAACCAGTCTTTCTGGGATCAAAAGGGAAGAACCTTTCAAGTGTTTGGTTGAATGGTATTTCCAGTGCACTTAGTGTCGCCAAATGATCCAACTCTTGAAAAAGACACCTGTCCAGTTTGTAAGCAAAGAAACAGCTGAAGATCTTGTTACTGTAGCTTTCAACTGTTCACTCAGGCTGTCTGAACCAGGTGCTATGTGTGTGTAAGGGTACAAGATTGCTCTTGGAACTATCAGCTTACATTCATAAAGGGGATAAGGAGTCACTTGGGAGAAGACTATGTTACAAGCCATTTGTTATTTAAGGCTTTAAGCTACTGCAAGTGGTGTGAATGCTAAAGTGCATATGGATCTTCAGGAAGGTGAAACACTTAAGGAATCATTAACTTGTTTCAATGAAGATGAGCAAATTCATCACCTACTAGTGGAAACTACTCTCATGCTTTTGCAAGTTGGTTGATACTATATAGTGCAGTGGCATTAATCAACTATAAAGTGCTTCTTCAACTCTGAGAGGGCCCCGTATACTGAAATAGGTGTGTCTACCTATGGTGCAGGGTCAGCTTAAGCTGGCTTTAATCATCATCCTCTCAGTTTTTGCCATTATCCTGGTTACAGCATTGGGTACAGGAATCAGATTTTACTTCTAGGATCTTACTTGTATGTCAACCTGGACTACGGAACTTCAGCCTTCATTAATACTCCTAGCTCTTATAATGGTTATGGATATGGTTCTAGATGCATTCTTTGCAAAGATCTCTTCACAAACAGGAAACTGAATATGTTCAGATTTTTCTGAACATGAGCTTCATGTAACTCATTTTGACAAGAAATATAGTGAACTTTGACATCAATAATTTGAGTTCTTCTTGTTAGCCTCTTCCATTGCTGTGCCTTGAACCCCGTGTTCTGCAGCTCTTGCACGATCTCTTTGACAACGGGCCCATGGCCCATCCTCCGCACTTTCCTCGATTTTTTTTAGTTATGTAATTATCTAACATATTAATTTGACACATAACAATCAGCTTCGTTAATTAACCCCATTAAGCACTGGTTCCTTCACGTAATCTTATCACGTGACATAGAAAAACAATATCAAGCAAGTTCTTTTAACATTTCATCATTTTATCTTTGAAATACAAGGAGTTCTGCCCGTAGGCTTGTCCATAATCCGCCCGAAGGCTATCCAGTAATCTCCAGGGATCACTATTCCAAGCTTTCGCCCATCAACTAGTATGCGGGCCTCGAGATCCAATCCCGAGTCATGTTAGCCTCTTGTGCAGGACCCGGAAGGCGAGGGATTTACGGCCAGAGCCCCCCCTGGCACCCAAGCATCCTCCTACTCCAAGTAGAGCTTAACGGAGAGACCTCTCGCGACGGGTTCGGTCCACATACCTAGCGCGGTCAACAACCCCCTTGGTTAGGGTCAGGCAGGCAGTCGGGGGTAACGGAAGCTGCCTCTCCCTTCAGGATTTTTAACCTGAAGTATAGGTACTCATTTAATTTGTAATTCATAATTCAAACAGAGTCCTAAAATCTCTAGCAAGCACAAACATTTCCATTAATCAACCCAGTTGTATGCCAAACTGCTAAGGAAGTGTTCTTTCCTTTTTGAGTGTATCAGCACTCGTTCCCAAGGTGTCTTGTAAATTGGCAAGATCCTTTTACATTCCGGTGTTAGGGCATACCCAACTTGGTTAACCCTAAAGTGCTTTAGATATGCTACTTTCCGGTTTACAACTTTCCTTATTTAGAAAGATATCCAAAAATACGTCTTTTTGCAAGATAACTTGCGTAAGGATCTGTCGTCCTTGATGAGTGTTTTTACCCTTCCTCCTTGTGAATCAATCATAAGACTAAATGATTTCATACTTGTTGCGCAAGTCCTGCGATGGAATAATCTGTTTAGATTCTTTAAGGTGACGTATATCAGGCCTAGGGTTTCTTCTTTTAAGAACCTTAGGGACAAACCCTAGTTCCTTATCTTTACGTATTGATTGTCCCTACAGTAAGGAAAGTAGTCAAGTGTTTAGGGTATGAATATTTCTATGTTTAGATTGGTTCAGTTATCTTTTGGAAGGTAATATTAATCGTCTTGTCACGGTTTTGCTATCCTTGTGACAATTTACTTTCCCAATCAATACAGTTTAATTTGGCATATAACCTAATGCCAAGGTGATACAAAGAGCGACAATACTCCTTGGGACAAAAAGGCCTAGCTGTGAAATTGGTGTATACACACTTTATTAGTCCCCAAGTCCTCAAATAGCAAGGGAAAGTATTAATAGAGTGTCATCCAGCAATCCCCCATTACATTTTTTTTCCAAATGAGTTCATATATCTAATTTTTATACTTGTTAATTCCTAACATTTAACTTCCGTTTTCTTTAAAGATAAACTCATGCCAAATAACAACAATTGCCTTGCTGAGATGTGCAACTAGCAAAGATAACTCCCTAGTAATATGAGCATCGAAAGAAACCTTTCATGGATTTAGCCATTTACCTTGATTCGTTGCGAAAGGAATAAGACTAATGGTGCAAGATATAATTTCTACACCTTAGGATTTAACTAAAATATATTCCTATAGTAAATGGATAATCTTGCTCGTAATTTATAATGCTTGATGCAATTTGAAGAAAGCTAAGTTCTATACATTGTCATTCCTAAGCTAAACTCCTTCGTTATAAATAACTCGAACAAATATATCCTATCCTTAACATTTTTCCTTTGTATAATCGACTTAAAACCGAATTAAAGCCAAGAGAGAAAAAAAAACCTGGTTTTGGGGTGAGATATCCACATGGATACTGGGGACTGACCCTTCCGCAGCTACACCTTGGACTTTCTTCGGTAGCATCGTAGTTCGAATGAGAGATAGCCTTTTTCTCTTTCGTCTAGAATTCCACTCTCTTTGGATCCAAAAAAATTTTATGGGGTAGTGTGGTTTTTGCAACCACGGAACCCTTGTAGGATTTTGACTTAGGGTAGACGGAATAGAAAGCACTTATTCTCCTTCCTTCCCTTTCTTTTATCTTTTTCCCACTCTTTCTCCTTCAGTCCTTCTTTTCACTCCCTCTACCTTCCCTCCCTATCTTTTCTCTCACGGCTACTTTTCCCCTACGGGATATCATACGAGGCCATGATGATGAATTGGATTTTTAGGACATGGGAGTGTGTGGACACCGGCTTGTTTGATAAAACTAAGAACACAAAGCTCAACTAAGAGAGCACATGCACAAAAAGATCTAAAAAGTGAATGAAGGAATTAATGAAAGAGAATGAAAGTCTGCAAGGTAGCCTAAGGACAAAGTAGGCCTATGGGTGTGACTTGAATAGTCTAAAGAGCTAAGGGGGGGGGGAAGAAACAAGGGCTTAGGGGGAAATTAAACCCAGGAGGGGAAACAAGGGGGCTTATGGGGATTAAAACCAGGGGGGGAAACAAGGGCCTTATGGAACCCCAAGGGGGGAAACAAGGGCCTTATGGAACCCCAAGGGGGGAAATTCCAGGGGGGGGGGGGGGGAAACAAAGGGGGTTTAAAAAAACATAAGGGGGGGTGAAAGGGGGCTAGAAGCTTCTTTAGAAACTTCCCCCCAGGAAGCTTCTAAAGCTTCCACGTGGGAGGGGGGAAGCTTAGTAGGCACTACGGCGGCGAGCGGAGGCGGAATGATCCAGCTGCGAGGTCTCGGTGTCTTCAGTTCCTCCCTCTCTCGTGGTTTCCACACGATGCGGCAGCGGCACGGACTCTTCCCACCCTTCTTCTTCTATTCTCACGACTCCAGCCCTCTCCTCCTCCAGTGGCCCCCGCCCCCTTGTTTAAATAGTGGAGGGGAGGGGGATCTTCCCTCCCTGCGTGTCGACACGCATGTCCCCTCCTCCATCAAAGCTCCACCAAGGAGCTTAGCTGCTCCTTCTATTTCCCTCCCCCTCCAGCTCGTCAATCGGCTGGAGGGATAAGGGGGGAAATAAAAAAATTTCATTTATCACATTTTTTTTTTCGCAGAATATTACATTCTCTCCCCCTTGGAGGAATGGAGATGTCTTCATCTCGAGACAAACTGGGGATATTGATGGTTGAGAGAGCTTTCATCTATCCAAGTGGCGTCCTCTTCGGGATAATCTTTCCACTGGACGAGGCATTCTCTCAAGGTTCTAGATCTTAACTGTCTTTCCCTAACATCTAAGATCCTATCTGGCCTTAGTTTAAGGACTCCTTGACTAGGCATTACAATTTGTTGGTCATCAAGTACATGATTAGGATTGGGTACATATTTTTTCAATAGGCTGATATGGAATACATTGTGAACCTTTAGATTCTCAAGGAGTTGCAATCTATAAGCATTGGGTCCTAGGCATTTGAGGATTTTATATGGCCCACAATACCTTGGACTTAGCTTCTTGCATTCTCCTAGGGATAGAGAACTCTTTTTAGGGCGTACCCGAATGAAGACCATGTCTCCTTCTTCGAAGATTCTATCTTGACATTTCAAATCTGCGTAGGCCTTTTGCCTATCCTTGGCCGCTTGTATGTCTTGTTTTATTGACCTTATTTGATTATCCATGTCCTCCAACATTTTTCTTGAAGCTTCAACTCTTAGGGTTGGATCAGAAAAGTTTAGGGGACTTCGACAATCATGACCATATAATGCCTAGAAAGGGGTCATTTGAATGCTCTGCTGGTAAGAAGCATTGTAGGCAAATTCAACTAATGGCAAGTATTGAATCTACCTCTTAGGCTCTCGACAGCAGTATGCCCTAAGCATATCCTCGATGACTTGATTTACTCGCTCTGTTTGGCCATCCATTTGGGGATGGTAGGCGGTGCCAAAACAGAGTTGAATCCCAATAGCTTTAAAGATAGCTCTCCAAAAGTGTGATGTAAAGAGAGAATCTCGGTCACTAATGATTCTTCTAGGTAAACCATGTAGCTTGAATATCTCCTTGATAAACAATCTTGCAATGTCGGAGGCTTTACAGTTTGTCTTTACTGGTATCAGGTGTGCAACCTTGGTAAGCATGTCAACCACAACCATAATGGAATTGTATCTTCCTTGGACTTGGGGTAAGCCCACAACAAAATCCATACTGATGAATTCCCATTTCATTTGGGAAATGTCAAGCGGTTGCAGTTTCCCTGGCATCATGACATGTTCCGCCTTGATACGTTGCCAAGACAAACACTCAGTGACATACTTGAGAACGTCACCTTTAAGCCTCTCCCAATGATAGCTCTTCCTAACTGCATTAAGAGTTTTAGCATAGCCAAGATGTCCTGCGAAAGGAGAATCATGAGCTTCCCATAATATCTTCTGCTTAAGTGACTGGCTTGCTGGTATACACAGCCTTGTTCTGTAGTAGACAAGTCCATTGTCAATGGAAAATTCTTGATACTTAGCTTGCAACTTCCGATTCTGCCCCTTGGTAGATATTTCCTTTATCATTGTTTGGTAGGCCAAATCATGGCATGCTTCCTCTCTAGCTAGTTCAAGTATAGGGTTGTTTGGCATAGATACCTTTGTAGCCAGAGATCTGGCCGTTGATGGATTTTGCAAGATTAGGGAATTTAGGAATGCCTTGCAACTGAGTGCATCGGAAACTACATTCTCTTTCCCTAGTCGGTACTTGATTTCAAAATCATATTTCTCCAATACTTCAATCCACCAACGTTGCCTCATGTTGAGCTTGTTCTGGGTAAAAATCCATTTGAGACTCTTATGATCGGTTACTAGAGTAAACTTGTTACCCAACAGGTAGTGTCTCCAAAGCTTTAGAGCATGGATGACAGCTAGTAATTCCAGATCATGCGTGGCATAATTCTTTTCATGACTCTTCAATTTCCTTGAAGAGTATGCTACTGGATGACCTTCCTGCATAAGTACACATCCCAAGGCAAGAATGCTAGCATCAGTTACTACCTCGAACTCCTTATTGAGGTCAAGAAGTTTTAGAATAGGTGATGATACCAAACTTTGCTTCAATTTGTCGAAGCTATTTTGTTCGGAAGTTGACCATGTAATGGAAGTTTGCTTCTTTAGTAAGTCTGTAAGAGGTGCTGCAATCAAAGCATAGTTTTTTATGAAGACCCTATACCATCCTGTCAATCCAAGAAAGCTACGTATCTCCTTGAGGGATACTGGTATTGGCCATTCAAGCACATCCCTGACCTTGGCTGGCTCTACTGATATTCCTTCTAATGATACTATAAATCCCAGATATTCAATCTGACACTTGAAGAATGCACACTTCTTCATTTTTGCATACAGCTTATGAGACCTCATTGTCTCAAGGACAATACGAAGTTGAGGTTCATGATCTTCTTCCTGTTTAGAATAGACTAAAGTGTCATCGAAGAAGACAAGCACGAAATCATCAAGATATGGTCTAAAAATATCCTACATTAATCTATTGAAGGTGGCAGGTGCATTTGTAAGCCCGAATGACATAACCAAGAACTCAAAGTGCCCATATCTTGTATTGAAGGCCGTTTTTGGAATATCTTCTTCCTTGATCCTTATCTGATAGTAACCTGACTTGAGATCAATCTTGGAGAAGATCTTTGCACCTTGAAGACGATCAAGAAGCTCATCTATTCTAGGAATAGGATACTTCTTCTTGACTGTTGATTGATTCAACCCTCGGTAATCAATACATAGTCGAAGTGTCCCATCTTTCTTTTTCTGGAATAGTACTGAAGGTCCCCACGGTGAGTTGCTAGGCCGGATGTAACCCTGATCCAACAGTTGCTTGAGCTGTTCCTTCAACTCAATTGCTTCAGGTATGGACATTCTATAAGGTCTCTTTGCAATTGGTGCAGCTCCAGGTACTAGCCTAATCTCATGATCTACTTCTCTTGGAGGCGGAAGTTCAATCAATTCCTCAGGGAATACGTCAGCGTATTCCATTAGCCAAGAAGGTCCTTCATGAGACTCTTGCTTTTGATCTAACTTGTTGAGTTTGATCAAGTAAACGGGTAATCCTTTTCTGACTCCTTCTATGATCCGAGATACTTTGGCTAATTGGATTCTTGGCACTCCTGCCTCACCTTGAGTTGTGACAAATTTCCTTTCAGAGTTTCGAAAGGAAACTTGACCCTTTCCACAGTGGATGTGGGCGTCAATAGGCTTAAGCCAATCCATCCCGAGTAGACACTCATGGATACCTAAATTCATGACTCTGAATTTGATTGAGGTTTTCTTTCCTCCCAGAAAGAATTCCACCTTAGCAATTTTCCTGGTACAAGTTACCTCGCGATCGTTTGCCAATTCCACAAGCAGGGTAGGTGCTTCTACTGTGGCTATTCCTAATCTTTTTGCACATGCTGGTGAGATAAAGGAATGTGTACTGCCACAATCAATCAAGGTTTTGAAACCTTTACCTTGATAGTCCGACGGTGTCTGAATCACCGAGAACTGGCGATTCGGCCCTTTCTTGTGTAAAGCGGCATGGATTGTCGCTCTTTCGAATTCTGCTTCCATAGTCGGATCTTCCTCTTCTTCTTCTTCGCATCTTTGCCTATTGGTAATGCAAGCGGTTCTTCCTTTTCCACGGGTGGCGGCTCCTTGACCGCGGCCTGCACCTTGGAAAGGCGTTTGACGATGTCCTCCGCTGAGCTTGGGACATTTCCTCCTGAAGTGACTGGGTTCGTTGCAGTGGAAACATCGGAGGTTTTAGCCATTACTTTGAGTAGGAACAAAGTTGTTGACGTTATTTGTCCTTGCTTTCTTCCTTTGTCCCTGATTGTGACCTTGAACTCTCTTCACTTGAGGTCTGAATGCTCCTCTGTTCGGGTCACTATAGGACCAAGCTTTGTTATCCCTTGGTCTAGCTTGCACCTCCTGAATTATAGGCGCCGCTCGAATGAGTGCATCTTGAAGATCTAATGGATGCATAGATTCGAGACGGGTATTTACGGATGGATTTAAGCCCGCGCAAAATTTGGACACCTGCTGCGTCATGTCCATCTGTGGCGCATACTTTAAAAGTGAGACGAATTTAGAGTAGTATGCGTCAAGAGTGAGTCCTAGCTGTTTTAGCCCATAGAACTCATTCATTTTTTGCGTACGATATGCAGGTGGCAAATATCTTCCCTGCACGGCTTTCTTCAACTTCTCCTAGGTAACGGACCCCTCTGAAGTCCCTTGATCCCTGCACCTTTGCTTCCACCAAAGTCTGGCTTCGCCGGTGAGTTTTAACTTGGC
Source organism: Lygodium microphyllum (assembly GCF_053477565.2). Classification (NCBI taxonomy): domain Eukaryota; kingdom Viridiplantae; phylum Streptophyta; class Polypodiopsida; order Schizaeales; family Lygodiaceae; genus Lygodium; species Lygodium microphyllum. Next base: position 40,146,583 of record NC_141143.1, read on the forward strand.
GAGCATGGCCTGATTGGTAGGTGCAGTACCAGCTGCTTCAAAGTAATCCTCCATGGATTCAATCCAAATGTCAGCATCAGCCTGGACGAATTTGCCTCTCCCGTCAAACTCGGGTGGCTTTATCTGCTTGAGGAGGAACTTCTTCTCCTGGGTCACAGCAGTACTTGATGTAGGAGGTGAATTTGGAACCTGTACCTGGGGTTGTGCTTGGATAAAAGTTTTCTTAACGTTATTATATGATAATTGACGTTAGCTTATCTTTAGTTCAACTATCTCGTAAATAATGAAGCTACTTAACTTTTTAACAACTCTGATGCACAGCCAGATATTGATAAAAGAAGTCTTTATTTATATTTACATAGGCGTAGCCTTATACAATGTCTCGTGTGATGATAATCCAATCATTACATTCAATTTGGGGAGAACAACGTTGTATTGCATTTGTCTACACGAACTGTGTAATAGTGGAGTTTTGGGTCATGGATCTTTAGGAATCGATAATTCATTGGAAGTTCAGGATACCCTTTTCATTGGAATCCATACTTCTCATGGCGGCCCAACACTTTAATCCTGTCGACTGGGATTACACGGGTTACTTCCTCATATACATATGAGTTCATTTCAACCCTCCGACCTTGAATATATAAAGTCGAATTTACGTGAGCTTCCACAAAAACGAACAGCTTCACGACTTTCAAGTCTTCCAACCACTTTATCCTCTTTAGGTTGGTTTGTAGATAAGCAAACCGGTGGGCGGCTATATAGTAGATTCCTAAAGACCCCGTCCATCTTCGTTCTATGTATAAAGGTGATGGATTATAAATCTGCTCCAAGATGTTCATCATCCCAATTCTTTGTCTATAAAGCGGAGAATGCATTGCAGTCATAAACATGACCCAAAACACCAAAAACTTGTTCCACGCTTCATAGTTCTACAAGACAGTCATTGAAGATGAGGAAATGTTTGGACATCAACACTTTCTTTACTTCATTTTATTGAGATCTCATAAAAACAATTCCTTTGTTCGTCGGCTCTGATACCAGCTTGTAACGTGTCCCCTAGTATCATCCATTACACTCTTAGCAGTCCATCGGAAAGGATGTCTAGAAAGCTCCGTCCGGCACTCCCATGGAATGTTACGGGTTTTGCGATCTAGTTCTTCCCGCGTCTGCCACGTAGCGGAAGTATCTTGGCCGTTCCCACTTAGGATCGACCAGAATTAGGGTTTTCCTAATGGGTCATTAGCTAACAGCAACTAGTGTCAGACCCGAGTGAACTACTTTACGTAGAAACGCCAGGTCTGAAGTGGATTCACGCTGCACTTGGTTCAAGGAGAATGGGAAACGAGAGGGATGCAAAGCTCAACCTCTCTGCCATAAGGCATAGTCCCATTCCGTTCCCCTAAAACAGCATAAATCGGGTAAGACGTAACTCTAGGTCATCGTTCTCGTTATTCTTTTTTATGATGATGATCATTCCGCTGTTCTTCCAGATTTTTGAGAAAAGTTCCCAGCTAACCGGGACCACCCAACCGTAGGACGGGCCCATGGCCCATCCTCCGCACTTTCCTCGATTTGTTTTAGTTATGTAATTATCTAACACATTAATTTGACACATAACAATCAGCTTCGTTAATTAACCCCGTTAAGCACTGGTTCCTTCACGTAATCTTATCACGTGACATAGAAAAACAATATCAAGCAAGTTCTTTTAACATTTCATCATTTTATCTTTGAAATATAAGGAGTTTTGCCCGTAGGCTTGTCCATAATTTGCCCGAAGGCTATCCAGTAATCTCCAGGGATCACTATTTCAAGCTTTCGCCCGTCAACTAGTATGCGGGCCTCGAGATTCAATCCCGAGTCACGTTAGCCTCTTGTGGAGGACCCGGAAGGCGAGGGATTTACGGCTAGAGCCCCCCTTGGCACCCAAGCGTCCTCCTACTCCAAGTAGAGCTTAACGGAGAGACCTCTCGCGGCGGGTTCGGTCCACGTACCCGGCGCGGTCAACAACCCCCTTGGTTAGGGTCAGGCAGGCAGTGGGGGGTAACTGAAACTGCCTCTCCCTTCAGGCTTTTTAACCTGAAGTATAGGTACTCATTTAATTTGTAATTCATAATTCAAACAGAGTCCTAAGATCTCTAGCAAGCACAAACATTTCCATTAATCAACCCAGTTGTATGCCAAACTGCTAAGGAAGTGTTCTTTCCTTTTTGAGTGTATCAGCACTCGTTCCCAAGGTGTCTTGTAAATTGGCAAGATCCTTTTAAATTCCGGTGTTAGGGCATACCCAACTTGGTTAACCCTAAAGTGCTTTAGATATGCTACTTTCCGGTTTACAACTTTCCTTATTTAGAAGGATATCCAAAAATACGTCTTTTTGCAAGAGAACTTGCATAAGGATCTACCATCCTTGATGAGTGTTTTTACCCTTCCTCCTTGTGAATCAATCATAAGACTAAATGATTTCATACTTGTTGCGCAAGTCCTGCGATGGAATAATCTGTTTAGATTCTTTAAGCTGACGTATGTCAGGCCTAGGGTTTCTTCTTTTAAGAACCTTAGGGACAAACCCTAGTTCCTTATCTTTACGTATTGATTGTCCCTACAGTAAGGAAAGTAGTCAAGTGCTTAGGGTATGAATGTTTCTATGTTTAGATTGGTTCAGTTATCTTTTGGAAGGTAATATTAATCGTCTTGTCACGATTTTTCTATCCTTGTGACAATTTACTTTCCCAATCAATACAGTTTAATTTGGCATATAACCTAATGCCAAGGTGATACAAAGAGCGACAATACTCCTTGGGACAAAAAGGCCTAGCTGTGAAATTGGTGTATACACACTTTATTAGTCCCCAAGTCCTCAAATAGCAAGGGAAAGTATTAATAGAGTGTCATCCAGCAATCCCCCATTACATTTTTTTTTCCAAATGAGTTCATATATCTAATTTTTATACTTGTTAATTTCTAACATTTACCTTTCATTTTCTTTAAAGATAAACTCATGCCAAATAACAACAATTGCCTTGCTGAGATGTGCAACTAGCAAAGATAACTCCCTAGTAATTTGAGCATCGAAAGAAACCTTTCATGGATTTAGCCATTTACCTTGATTCGTTGCGAAAGGAATAAGACTAATGGTGCAAGATATAATTTCTACACCTTAGGATTTAACTAAAATATATTCCTATAGTAAATGGATAATCTTGCTCGTAATTTATAATGCTTGATGCAATTTGAAGAAAGCTAAGTTCTATACATTGTCATTCCTAAGCTAAACTCCTTCGTTACAAATAACTCGAACAAATATATCCTATCCTTAACATTTTTCCTTTGCATGATCGACTTAAAACCGAATTAAAGCCAAGAGAGAAAAAAAACCTGGTTTTGGGGTGAGATATCCACATGGATACCGGGGGCTGACCCTTCCGCAGCTACACCTTGGAGTTTCTTCGGCGGCATCGTAGTTCGAATGAGAGATAGCCTTTTTCTCTTTCGTCTGGAATTCCACTGTCTCTTTGGATCCAAAAAAAGTTTATGGGGGAGTGGTTTTTGCAACCACGGAACCCTTATAGGATTTTGACTTGGGGTAGACGGAATAGAAAGCACTTATTCGTAGAAAGCAATTATTCTCCTTCCTTCCCTTTCTTTTATCTTTTTCCCACTCTTTCTCCTTTACTCCTTCTTTTCACTCCCTCTACCTTCCCTGCCTATCTTTTCTCACGACTACTTTTCCCCTACGGGATATCATACGAGGCCATGATGATGAATTGGATTTTTAGGACATGGGAGTGTGTGGACACCGGCTTGTTTGATAAAACTAAGAACACAAAGCTCAACTAAGAGAGCACATGCACAAAAAGATCTAAAAGGTGAATGAAGGAATTAATGAAAGAGAATGAAAGTCTGCAAGGTAGCCTAAGGACAAAGTAGGCCTATGGGTGTGACTTGAATAGTCTAAAGAGCTAAGGGGGGGGGGGAAGAAACAAGGGCTTAGGGGGAAATTAAACTCGGGAGGGGAAACAAGTGGGCTTAGGGGGGAATTTAAAACCAGGGGGGGGAACAAGGGGGCTTATGGGGATTAAAACCAGGGGGGGGAACAAGGGCCTTATGGAACCCCAAGGGGGGAAAAAAGGGCCTTATGGAACCCCAAGGGGGAAAATTCCAGGGGGGCGGGGGGGAAACAAAGGGGGTTTTAAAAAACATAAGGGGGGGGGGAAAGGGGGCTAGAAGGTTCTTTAGAAGCTTCCCTCCCTGGAAGCTTCCAAAGCTTCCACGTGGGAAGGGGGAAGCTTAGTAGGCACTACGGCGGCGAGTGGAGGCGGAATGATCCAGTGGCGAGGTCTCGGCGTCTTCTGTTCCTCCCTCTCTCGTGGTTTCCACACGACGCGGCAGCGGCACAGACTCTTCCCACCCTTCTTCTTCTATTCTCACGACTCCAGCCCTCTCCTCCTCCAGCGCCCCCCCCCCCTCGTTTAAATAGTGGAGGGGAGGGGGATCTTCCCTCCCTGCGTGTCGACACGCATGTCCCCTCCTCCATCAAAGCTCCACCAAGGAGCTTAGTTGCTCCTTCTATTTCCCTCCCCCTCCAGCTCGTCAGTCGGCTGGAGGGATAAGGGGGGGAATAAAAAATTTTCATTTATCACTTTTTTTTTTCCCGCGGAATATTACAACTAATCCAAGTTTCCGCCGGCAGACTAGTATGCCGGCCTCGAGATCCAATCCTGAGTCACGTTAGCCTCTTGTGTAGGACCCGGAAGGCGAGGGATTTACGGCCAGAGCCCCCCCTAGCACCCAAGCGTCCTCCTGCTCCAAGTAGCGCTCAACGGAGAGCCCTCTCACGGTGGGTTCCATCCACTTTCTTAGTGCGGTCAACAACCCCCTTAGTTAGGGTTAGGCAGGCAGTTGGGGGTAACTAAAGCTGCCTCTCCCTTCAGGCCTTCAACTTGAAGTATAGATATTCATTTATATTTTAATTCATTGGGCAAATAAAGCCAAACAATGCTCTAAAATCTGTAGCAAGCACAAACATTTCCATTGATCGTTTTTGTTGGCAAACTGCTAAGAAATGAATCCTTCCTTTCGAATGCGTCCAGCACTCGATTCAGGATAACTTGCAACTTGGCAAAATCCCCTATATCCTAGGTTAGAGCGTACCCTATTAACCCGACTTGGTCAAACCTTAAGTTTATCGGTTGGTCTTTAGTTTCCAAACAATCTTCCTTACTCAAGAAGGATACTAAATTAGGATGATTATTCATCCTCTTGCAAGATAACTTGCGTAAGGACATGCCAACTTCATTGCAAGAACTTGGCCATTCCCTTGTGATCCAATCACAAGATCATATGACTCCGCACTTGTTGCGCAAGTGCTGCATCGAACTATGAGATTATGGAGTCACGAAACAATCTTTTTCAGGTTCTTTAAGTTGACGTCGTTAGACCTAGGGTTTCCAAGCTTCATCTTTGTAAGATTCTCAGGGACAAACCCTAGTTGCTTTTACGACTACAATTCATTGTCCCTACATTCAGTGAATGTGGGCAAGTATTTAAGGTATAGGCGTTTCTGGGAATTTAACTCATTACAAACGAGTATTCCACGGTTTAGGTGTTTTAGGTTTATGCCAATTTGTTTAACTCTAGAAAATAATTACGGGATCATTTCTACATGACTTGTTGTCTATGCGTAAATTGATTTTTCAACCCTAAATTATCGATTTGAGGTCAGGCATAGGTTAGGTTAATTTCAACTAATTTTTCCTTTTCTTTGTGAACAAAATCCATGCTAAATAAGCAACCTTTTTCTTGCTAATTTATACAGATGACAACGATAATTTCATAGAGTTTATGCATCGTATGAAACATTTCATGCTTTGTACTTTCCATGATGATTCATTGTGGTATGGGTTAATAGTGCAAGATGCAGTTCATACTTCTAGGCTTAACCGAAGTATACTATTTTAATGGATAATAATCTAGTCTTATAATTTATTTAAATACAAAAGCTATTTGCCAGAAATGCATCTATGCTTTCTTTATTTTGCATGATTCAATAAAAGTATTAATGACTAAGTTCCTTTGTCGTAAACATCTAGGACAAAAATATATCCTATATCCAACAATTTACCTTGCATGATTGAATTTTAACATTTAAAAATTAGGAAGGAAAACCTAGGATTGAGGTGAGATGTCCACATGGATGCCCGGAGATGACCCTCCCGTGGTTGTGCCTTGGATTTTCTTAGGAGACATCACAATTGTAGTCTTTTGGATGTGGAAGCAACTTTACAACTCCTCTTTGGAATTCCACCGTCGCTCCCTTGCACCGTTCGTCAAAAGTAGATTTAGAAGGCTCCCTCCTTGAAGTAGGGATTTCAGAAGGGGGTGCTTCAAAATTTCTCACGACTAAGACCCATTAAAGCCATGGAGAAGGCTTAATGGCCTTTGTAAACTCGCACGAACGGGAATAGAAAGGTATGGAAAAGACACAAGGTGTGGAGAGATCCAAGGGGTATTCTTGCATGGCCAAGGAAAGGGCTAAGGAAAAATTGTCTTGGGAAAAATGGACTCCTATAGAATCTTGAGGGAGGAACTCCAAGGGGGGGAAAGTAGCCTTAAAGGCTATTGAAAAAGGGGGCCTAAGGAAGCCTTAGGAGAAGATATAAGGGGGAGTTCCGAAGGTTATAATGAACAAGGGCCCTAAGGAGGAAATAAAAACATTGGGGGGGGGGGGGGGGGGGGGGGTGTGTTTCCAAAAGGCATAAGAAGGGGCCTTGCGAGATTTTAGGACACGGGGGTAAAAGGGGTTTATAAAGCCCAAGACAAAGGGCTAATGAGTTTAGCACGAGGGGAGATAGTGGTTTTGAGGCGAAGGGAATGGGGACTTATGAAGTTCCCTTCTAGAAGCTTCTGGAAGCTTCCTACGTTGGCGAGTGCTCACAATAGATACTAGATATGGCGTAAGGGTGGCGGTGCTGCTTATGTGGATGCTCGCGGCAGCTAGCATGGCAGTGGCAACTGATGTGGCGACAACATCCACCACCCCTTACACAGACTCGAAGGAGCTGCAGGCGGTGTACGAGATGATGGCGGCGACGGGGAACGGCTAGCCGGCTGCCATCTCGGACATGTGTAGGGGGAGGTGTTGGTATTGAGTGCAAGCTGGGCAGCAGCGGTCCTCCGTCTAGTGTCACGGAAGCCCACACCCTCTCACGATGCTGCAGAGTGCCGTCCCCTCTCTTCTCGATCTCCCTCACGTATTCAGCTACCCCAATGGCAACGCCTCCTCCTGTTTAAATAGGGGAGGGGAGGGGGGATCCTCCCTCTCGACGTGGCGAGAGGCATGGCACTCCACACCTGTGAGCTCCCACCGAGGAGCTTCCACCTTGTTGTTATTCCCCTCCCCTTCTAGCACAATAGTCGGCTGGGAAGGGGAATAATAATTTTTTTGTTGCATTATCCTAAAAATTTCCATATCAATATCCCCCTTTCCTATAAGGGTAGTTCACGTGAAGAAAGAAATTTGGAACGTTACATTTTTTATGGGCGTGCATCTTATCAATAAAGACGTTGCGCTAATATTTATTTAGGCACACTTTTTTATTAAAGCACTTGACAAATATTTATCATTTTGTATGTGCATGGGCGCACGGTTTAAATATTTCATTATTGAACATTGTATTTGGACACAGTCCGATTCTTTATTTGGACAAAAGCAAACACAAAAGCTGAAGCATACTTATTTGTAAAATTGGGCTTTTTTTAAACTTTGAGATGAATAAATTTATAAATACATGCCTTGTGAAGCGCTCACACAAGGCGTGGGGGGAGATTATAGCCAATTGGTCTTTTTGCCTCATGTCGTGCAAGTCTATTCTCTTGATTTTTGAGCTTAAAGTAGAGTTCTTTATTCTTGGGGAGCTTCCAGCACTCGCTACGTATGCATCTAGCATCCGATTTGCACACCAACTATTATTCTATACTTCCTAAAAACTTTTTAGTAAGTGAAGTTTAAACACTACAAGGGAATGGGGCAATAGCGATGCCGATTAGCGACGGCGGATATCGGCGTCGCAATTGGCGTCGCTATATGCGTCACTATTTGCGTCGCAAATGCAACGCATATAGTGACGCCGCAGGGAAAAAAAGCGCGGCCGAAACTAGAGCACCGTTTTCATTTTCTTTTCTTCGCCTTTTGAGAGCGAGAGCGAGGGAGAGAGCCAAGGCTTTGTGAGAGAAGAGGAGGAAGGGACTTGCTGCCGCCGCTGCCGCCGCCACCGCCACCGTCGTTGTTCGCGAAGGAGAGGAGGAGCCCTCGTTGCAAAGAGAAGCCACCCATGCTCGCCATATCTCATTGGTGAGTCTCCCTCTCTCTTTCTTTTACTTGTTGAAGGTTTAAATCGTTCTCTTTTGTTTGTTTAGGAGAGGAAATGAAAGAGAAGGAGAGGGAGAGGGAGAGAGAGGGAGAGAAAGAGAGGGAGAGTGCATTCTCTCTCTCTCTCTCCCTTTTGCTTGTTTAATGTTTAAATTACTTTCTTCTTTGCTTGTTTAGGAGAGGAAACGAGAGAGTAAGAGAGAAAGAGAGGGAGAGGGAGAGGGAGAGGGAAAGAAAGAGAAAGAGAAATAGAGGGAGAGGGAGAGGGAGAGGGAGGGGGAGGAAATAGGAGAGGGAGAGAAAGAGAAAGAGAGGGAGAGTGCATTCTCTCTCTCCCTCCCTCTTCCTTTTGCTTGTTTAATGTTTGAATCACTTTATTTTTTGCTTGTTTAGGAGAGGAAATGAGAGAGAAAGAGAGTGAGAGGGAGAGGAAGGGGAAGGAAATGAGAGAGGGATAGAAAGAGAAAGAGAGGGAGAGTGCATTGTATCTCTCCCTCTCCCTTTTGCTTGGAGGATGTTTAAATCACTTTATTTTTTGCTTGTTTAAGAAATGAGAGAGAAAAAGAGATAGAGAGGGAGAGGGAGAGGGAGAGGGAGAGAGAGAGGGAGAGGGAGGGGGAGGGGAAGGAAATGAGAGAGGGAGAGAAAGAGGGAGGGGGAGGGAGAGGGAGAAAGAGGGAGGGAGAGGGAGAGGGAAGGGGAGGGAGGAAATGAGAGAGGGAGAGAAAGAGAACGAGAGGGAGAGGGAGAGGGTGAGAGAAAGAGAGGAAGAGAGGGAGAGGGAGAGAAAGAGAGGGAGAGGGAAGGGAAGGAAATTTAAGATAATATACGTATTGATAATGGTATGCAATGTGCTTTGCATACGGCCACATACTTCATCAAAATGAACCCAAAATTATTGTTATAGAAGAAGAAACCCTTAAATTGAGTATAGGATAATTTCTCTCAGGTCTTATGACTATGAGTAGAATTGATTGAAATAAATTTTATTACTATAGTTATAAAATTTCATAGATGGCGCGCATTAATTTTAAAATGGATTACTTATACTCAAAGTCGAGATATAACAAAAAATTATCTACCGGGACAAACAAATCGTTGAGCATGATACAAGGCCGAGATATAACATCGGAAAATCTCTCGACTACTATATACAATGCAAGGTTTATGGTCAACTTGCAACTTGACATACATCTCCATAAAGCTATCCATTTAAGCCTCGTTTGCTGCAATGTAGATAAGATGGCAAACGAAGAAGGTCCTATTGTTCAAGACCGCGAGTCGTATCTTAATCAGCGTGTCCCATGTCCTTGCTCTCAATGCAAGTTGGCAATTAGACGAAAACGCCGATTGTCTATAGAACACGTACGACGATTTGGTGAGTTTCAATTTGAGATCATTGATCAGGCGATTGCAGACTTTCAGCAAACGGTAATTTGAAGCTAGCATTTTTCATGCATTGTACTCTCAAGCTAATTGAAAACCATACACAATAAGATTGGGTCTTGTTGGCAAATTTTGTATCCAGGGGGGTGACGGTTCTCAGTTTTCTACGAGTTGCCATATTGGACCCACTTATAGGTCAACCACTTATTGGATCCCATACATATTTTCAAAAATGTGGGCAGCTTGCTATGGGACCACATCACAGGAAAGAGAGACACTATAGGGTCACGAATGGATTTAAAGGAGATAGGTAAGATGGAGGCGCTTTGGCCGCAGTTGAGTGCTGAAGGGGGAGTGCAGCTTCCTCGCGCTCCCTGGGTTTTGTCTACCAAAGAAGAGCGCATTGTGAAGTAAGTAATCAAGTCTATCTGCACTCCGACGGGTATGATGCGTTCTCTCAGGTCCGCATTTTCTAAAGATGACCAGATTTCTGGGCTAAAATCCCATGATTGGCATAAGATATGTCAGGTTTGTGAATAGAATGGATTTTAATTAGCGTGGACATTTTGAAATTTGAAAAGTGACCATTATTCTTAATGCTTTCTCATTTGCAGCAGTTTGTCCTACCGATCGCGATCGCGGGATGCCTAACTCCAGAAATTCGTGGGGCCATCTACAAGCTGTCGACTTTGGTGCAATGGATCTCACAGAAAGAGATTAAGATGTCCTCTATTGAATCTGCAAGGTGGGGAGCAGTTGAGACGGTCTGTCTCTTTGAGAAATACCTGCCCACTAGCATACTCACGATACAAGTTCACCTTCTTGTGCATCTTGTGGATGAAGTGGAGATTGCTGGACCTGTCCATACGCGATGGATGTTCTTCCTGGAGCGCTTCATGAAAACCCTGAAAGGCTTTGTGCGACAACGAGCTCGTCCGGAAGGTAGCATGGCAGAAGGTTGGTTGGTGTCAGAGGCGTTAGTGCATATCTCACAATGGCTACCAACGGTGGAACCAGACAATGAAATGCTATGGACGATGACAGGCTGACTGGAGATGTGGTGGTTGGAAATGGGGTAGAAAAAAGAATGAATGCCTCAATGGAAGAGAAGGTGAATCGCTTTTGTATGTTGCACCATGCCTCCATGGAGACGTGGCTCGCCAAGTACTAGATTGCAAGGCAAGATCGAGAGGAAGCGCGAGCTGAATTCCGACACAGTACGCGTCACCGACCGATTCGATATCCCGAAGGCATGGAGGAGATGCCGCGGTTTATGTCAACACGATGGTTGCATGGAGCCTTGACCGCAGCATCCAGCGAAGGGACAGAGGTCTCAATGGAGGAGTGGGAGTTCTCGAGGGGATGTAGTCCAAAGGTAATGAGGGGTTTAGAATGTGTCGTATCTAAATTTGCTTGCTACATCTAATTTGAGTGTTTCAACGTGCAGTACAAAATATATAGTGCAGCGTGGTCGCGCGGACGGCATTTTCGGGTGGAGCGTATTGACAAAATGCGCTCCACAATGGACTGTGGTGTCATGGCAAGGTTTGAGCAAGAGAGCCGGCGACGAGCAACGGATCTAAACACGGTTGTGGATGAGATGGAGTATTTTGGGAATTTACAAAGTATTATTACGGTGGATTACCGTAGCTTCTCCATGATAATATTCGATGTGCAGTGGTTCAAAGTGGTACTTGGATGAGCTAGCGCAACAATTCGACGAGGTCCATCTGGATTTCTCAAAATAGATTCCGAAAAAAAATGGATGGATTTGCGCGACACCTTTGTGTTGCCGGCCCATTGTGAACAAGTACAACTAGGCGTTTGCTTGCTAATTGTAATACGACATGGTTTATGTCACAATGGTTTGAAGACGGTTTGTAAGTGTTTGTGAACAGGTAATCTTCTATCCAAATCCCCGACAACCTCGATGGTGGTATGTTATATCTTCAACTCCTCGAGGTGCGAGAGTATTCGATCAAAGCGATGTTCCAAGCATAGATGAAGAAAATATGCAAATAGAGGGATCGAAATTACAAGGGGTGGAGGCCACCGCAAGCTTGCAGCTCGCATCGGCTAACAATGATCGAAATACAGAAGTCGTAGAATTTTTTGAGAACGAGGCAGACTCGTTCTTTTGTGGTGACATGTCTATCGACCTTCCAGTGTATGCAGAGTTGTGTCAGGAGATTAACATGGGACCATAGAATACTTCATTCTTGGAGAATTGTATTACTCAATTCGTTGTTTAGATCTTCCATAAAGGTAAATAAGATATGCATTTTAAGAGGGATTTTTCAAAAATGATTTATATTAATGTGCTTTGTATAGTTTAAATTGATTATTCTAACATTATTTTTTATCTGTGCAGGTATCGACATTTTCAGGATGAGTCGAGGGATGAGCGATGAGGAGTTTCAGGAGATGATGGCACGTATGTCTCCAGATCAGCTCGCGAGATTCAGAGAGATAGCAGATCAGGAGCTGTCTCGTTCTTCGTCAGGGCGCTCTGCTAGATCAGCTTCAGCGCGATCAGATGCTTTAGCTTCGAGCAGACGATCTCGACGCTCGCGACTTGGGCCAGAGGGAGGGACTGCGACTGCAGGAGGATCAGGGGGGTGCTGCTGTGGAGACACGGACGCGGTGTCTCCGTCTCGTCGTTCAGCTGGAGCTCGGTCACCTCCAGGATTTGTCACACCTGTGGGGACGTCCACTCCAGTTACTCCAGCTTTTGTGCAACCGTCGGCAGATGTCACGCCTTTTGGTGGCACTCCTTTTGGTGGCACCCCCTCTAGTGGCACTCCTTTTGGTGGCACACCCTCTGGTGGCACCCGTTTGAGTGGCACTCCGAGAGAGGATACCCCCGTCGGTACACCGGATGTTCAGGGGTCTCCTGGATATGCCCAGGAGCGTGGACGGAGATGGGAGAGGGCCCATACAAGGCACACTCCTAGGGATTATGGATACCTAGTGGATGGCAGGTCAGGAGCCATCATCATGAATGATGAGGGGAGGAGGGTGATGGCTCGCATGAGGGAGTTGTGCCAACAAGTTTTTCGGCACAACGTCCTGGATCATTGGAGGAACATACCGGAGGGGAGCAAGGAATACATAGTAGCATCCTTGCACGAGGAGTTCCCAGTGCCAGCCGCAGTGGATAGATTCTCTACGGGCTGGATGATGGATTGCATGCGTGCATACATGTCACATAGACAATCCGACGCATGCAAGGCAATCAAGAGTGGGGCTCCAAAGCCCGAGTGGTTAGATGCAGACGACTGGCACCGACTGAGGGAGGAGGCTACAAATTCGCCAGGACGTTGGAGTCAGCAACGGGAGGCGGCGAGGGCACGAATCGAGACTGGATCGGTACATCATCTTGGGAGTGGCGGCCATAGGACATATTTGGAGGACTTTGTAAGTTTCTCTTTTGTTTTGCTTTTTTTTTTTTTTAGAGATATTCTTTGTACTTACAATCATATTTCTAACAGTTAGCATTTTGTTTTCTTTGCAGCACTCCATTACAAATCGCGATCCGCAAGGCCTTGAGACTCGATATGCGGAGAGGCACGGTCTCAGATCATTGATCGACCGATTGTATAGACATGGCGGCCCAGTAAGTCACTCATCTTTCTTGTCCGTAGTTACCATGAGATATTTGAATGCATTATTGTATGGTGGATTGATATGTTGTTTCTTTTTCTGCAGAATCCGTTTGATGCTCCTTTACAGCGGGAAGAGCTTTCGGGGGACGATGATTTGTAGCTCGCCCTTGGATCCTTAGAGCTCACATACCTTTAGTTTTTAGTCGCCCGATCTATGTAGACATTTTTTATGTATTAGAGATATTGTTTTATGATTGTACCAATCGCATTTTATGCGATATCATGTATTTATTTCATCCATCAGTTTTATGATTTCAATATACATTCTTTTTGTTTGCAAACGCTTTGTATGCAGCAATGCAGAAACTATTTTGTATGGCTCTCATACAGCACACAGTGCTATATGTGGCAAGGCAAAGCTGCCCTACCACAAAAAAAAAATTTCTCTGTTACCGTCGCTATTTGCGTCGCAAATTTACTGCACGCGTCGCTATTGTCGTCGCTATCAGCGTCGCAAATTCTCTGTAACCGTCGCTATATGCGTCGCTATTTACGTCGCAAATGCGACGCATATAGCGACGGTTATAGCGACGATTCTATGGCGTCGTCAATAACGACGCTTTTTGCGACGACGGGGGCAAATTTTGTTGTTTGTATTTTCGTCGCTTTAAACGTCGCTATAAGGTCTATATCTTGTAGTGCAAGTGACCTCATACAGTTTGTATTGTTACGTATACATAACTCAATAATAATTATTTTACCATTTTGTTCATCTTGGGCCCTATACTTCTTATTGTGTATTGTCATTTGACATATTGTTAACTTAAACTATGTTATTGTGTCTACATTTGATATATAAAGATAACTCCGCATGAGTAAACAATAAGGGTTGCATTTAATATCACCTTTAATAAGGTGTAAAAATTATAGGCTCTGTTGTGTATAAAACAATGTAAAAAATGTGTTCAAAAGTTTCAAAATAAATGTGATTTTGGATGTAGATCACTTGATGCACTTGTTTTCATGATTGTAGATATGCCCATAAGTTTTATTTCTTAGTTAAGAAAATGTATCAATGAGGCCTGTAAGAAACTAAAAAGAGATTTATCTTTTTGAGTTATTTGGAAAATAATGCTAAATCACATTAGCATAGCTATAAAGATGTAAGAAACTTGTAAACTATCACCATTCAGTAATATACAAATAGTCTCTTCATCTCTCCAACTTCTCTAAGCTTTCATGACTTCTCTCACCTCTTTTCTATCAATCCAATATTCCTCTCACCTCCTTTTTCTCATTCTAATGTTTTTCTCTCCTCGTTAATCTTTCACTCCTTGTTTCTCTTCCTTATGCACTCTTCTCTCTTCTGTCTAGTCTCCTTCATGACAAGTTGTATCAGAGCCTTGGCCTTTGGTTCCAATTAGTCATAGCCTAATCAAGATTTTCCTATTTAGACACTCATTCCAAGGTTACATAGGTATAGATCTTGAAGGAGATTAATGTAGAGTAAGATATGTGACTAAGTGCCAAAATTGAAGTAGAAAATGAAGCATTTGCGATAAAAATGAGGAGACAATAAAGTTCAATAAGCAAAAGTGAGTATCTCAAAATGTGTTGGAAGTGTTCTTTCAGCAAAAGTGAGTATCTCAAAATGTGTTGGAACTTTAGCACTACAAAGTAGCTACCTAATCTAGAGACTGAAAATAGTGTTTATGAGGCCAAGTCAATAGAAAAGGATGCCAAGAATGAGGCTGTGCTTTCAGATCTTGAATATGAGCTCATTTGCCCCTTTGATTTTAATGGAATCACTTGTTGCCAATGCAAATGCAAAGGAAATGAATCGATTATTAGATAATAAGTGACGAAGAGGCTTAAAAGAGGCAAAAAACACCAAATTTCTCATGATTGGGGGGGAAGAGGCACATTTTTTCAATGCCTTTTGAATCCTCATGAAATCCTCAATTCACAACTATTGGAATTGATAGCAACATTCTTGGCCATGATCTCTTTATTTTCTTTGTTGTTGATCACCACTTGAATTGCACAAAGTGATGCAAGATGTGGAAAATGGAATATCTAGTCTTTTTCTCTTCCTTTTCTCTCTAGCCTTGTGGTGGTGGGTGTTCATAACGGCTAGGAGGGAGAGGGGAAAGGGGTGTCAAAAAATAATATGATGCCAGCTATGGTTTAAAGATGTATGAAGATGGTTGTTAGCGGCTATCTGGAGCATTAGTGGGTTGTCTAAGCAATCTCGAAATCATAAAAAATAAAGGGATTTTATGGAATCTTTTATGGTAAGTCTCATTATATTTAAAAATTAAAAAAAAATTATATAACGAGTGTATGTTTGAATTTTCTTGTGAAAAATTTTTAAAAAATCTAAATGGTTGGATCAATGTACTTTTATGATAATAATTGGTTTTTTAAAAGATGTTCATAAGCAAAAATTTATAGAAAATGGGATTTTGAGAAGAATTGAATGATTAGATGGATCCCAATGTTATAAAATAATAAAAATATGTTTATGTAATATCTCTATGGATTCCATGGCATGGAGATTGCTTCAACATGGCCACACATTGTGTATTAAGACGCATTCTTATGTGATTTTCTCCATTTCACTACGTACTCGAGAATATGACAATGCTTGCAAAATCTGTTGATAGGGGGTGGTGAGAAGGGAAAAATGAGATTAAATTTGCTTATGTGCTTGGATTTTTATTAGTCCCACAATATATTGTAAAAGGTAAGGTAATATAATTAGTGAGTCATTGAATTGCAATCGTAAGATCCTTATTCAATATTTCATTTCAATTTTCTCTTTCCAATTTGTCTTTGCACTTCAATAAATTTTGAAAGATTTGTTTTCAAGAATTCATATAATTTCTAGTTTCTTAGATTAGTATGCCTTCACCATGTAGAATATTTCCACCAAGAGAAAAGGTAGATGTTAGGGTAATAGTGGGACAAAAGAGAGGTTACCCTTCCTCACTATTAAAGATCTTGAGAAGGGGTGTGACAATCCAATTTAGGAAAAACTTTGCCCACCTCCTAGTGATTTGGAGCACGTATGGGAAGCTCCTCATGTCAAAGGGGTTTTAGTCAAAAGGTCGTATCCACCGGGGATCAAAGAGAGAAGGAAGTAGAGAATAGGAGATAGAAGAGACGAAAAAGAATAGACAAGAGGTACACAAGATAAAGAAAAAGCTTAATGAATTAAAGCACTATGTATTGATAGAACTCGAGAAGATGAACAAAATCCTTGTCTAGGACTACTCAAAAGCAATCTCCAAGCATTAGATCTCCTAGAGCTCCCTAGTAGACTAAAAATGCACACCAAATATTAACTTCTTCTCCACTTCTTAGATCACAAATACGATGTTTTCATTGGCTCCAAAAGGGGAGTAAAACTCCATGACACCTTGTCAGAATTCTCCTAGATCACTTCTTCTCCCAAATTTTTGCTACTTGTAAACTGCAATCGTGCACTCCCACGATTTTGGAAGCCCTTCTTTTTGCATGAAATCTCCAAAACTGGCTGAAAATCCCCTTGTTTTTTAACATGTCACCCTATTTTAGAAGCTTTCTACAACTTTTTAGGAACCCCTTCTCTTTCATCAAAGAATTATGGAATACAAGGATAAATGTATGTCAAAATTACAACATTAAACAATACCATGAACATAATTTAAGATATGTTATGAATAATTGTATTATCCCATTTTAACAAAAGTCTCCCTATGCATGGATATTTCAAGAAAAACAAGAGTTTTCTAAGCATAAATAGGATAAAAAACCTTAACTTTCAAATAGAAATATATTATATAAATTGGACTATGTAAGTAAATGTATTTTTATTTCAGAACATCACAAAACAACCGAAATACCCATGTTTAAATCATGCATAAAGCTTGTTAGAATGACCACCCTAAAAGGAGCAAATGGTCTTGAATTTGATAATATTAGCCTTAATGAATATTATACTTATGTTTATTGGCATCTAATTATTCGAGAAATTGGCTAATCTCTTTTAATGCAATATGCATTACGGATCTCATGGAGATATATACGATTCACCAAAAACTTTTTGATTGGATAACCAATACTTGAAATTGTTAATTTTATTCAATCGCATGTCTTTTGGAAAATTTGCTACCACCTTGCTTGGAGAGGTCACTCACAAATATGTAAGCATATCATGTAGGTTCAAACGAATGGATTTTTGAAACATTATATTTGTGCACCTTTTTACATACATAAGGATACCACATAAAGGGGTTATTCATACATCGAATAGAAAAAGGATGTGTTTTATTTAGGAATAATCCACAAATAAGGATAGCGTTAAATATGCTTTTAGTGCACATGATGTAGAGGATTCACATATAGCGAATCCCCTAAGAAACCGCTTGGTTTAATTCTACAAGCATGTATAAAAAATTTGCACAAGGACATTCTCACTATCTTTAAGATTCAAAAGTATTCTTATTGGCTTATTCAAAATCAATATGACTTTATTGTAAATTTTTCTAATAATAGTTTTTTGATTCCTACATTTACTATCACTTCATGTCATGTGGCCATTCATGATGAGGAAAAAAGTGGTCTACATTATGTGGCCAATTTGTATGATAATATTTTTTAAAATCCTACATTTCATGCTAATTCATGTTATATGGCCATTTCTAATTTGAGAAGAGTAGCCATATTGATTCTTTTTCTTATTTAATTAACCTTGCAAAAAAGTAGGGTATATTGGTTTCAAAAAGTCAAGAAACAACTTTGATTATGATTAAAAATGATTATATATATGTTATCTTTCAAATTTTCTTAATCTTAACCAACATGTGTTACGTTCTATTATATTGAAGCAGTATAGGCAATTGTAAGATAAGTAAAAGGCATTTACATTGGCCACACTTGTTCTCCTCTTCATTATAATTTGTACATTTGCCAATTTCAATTTAACTGTATTAAGAAGATGCCTTGATTGGGTAAATTGGAAATGTTAGCAGTTCTTAAGTTGTCCTTTTGTTTCATAGATCATCTTGCAATAGTTAACAATCCATTCATTAGTAAATATTTTATCATTGGAAAGCTAGTATATGAGAAAGATCCATGGAGTATATACCTCTTAAATATTATCACCTTGAAAAACACATATAGCACATATGGAACCATATATCTACATATTGAAATCCACCTATCCATACCTTCTATTGGTGATTATGTAACATGTATTTCTTGGAAAGAAGATAAGCTCCCTTATAGTAGTGCAATTTTCATCAATGTATTTGGAAATAAACGCAAAAATGTAGTTCGAAGAGTTTCAAATTAAAAAATACTTTGAGGATTTCATGATTTTATTATTTTGAAAAAATTCTTCTATGTCTCCTTCAGATGATTCTATTAAGATTTATATTTTATCTATTAGATATTGAAAAAATATTATTATTATTGATCAAATGTAAGACATGAGTTTTTATAGTACATACTTCTTCCTTGTGAAACTTGACTTCACCACCACCAAATCCACAATCCCTAAAAGAATTACTAAAAGAGAATCTAGTAAGGTGTACTCTTTTACTACTATAAGAGCATCAACATGCACTCTTTGCTTATCCACACATGCCTTCTCTAGCCAAACATATATAAAGGTAAAATCAAAGAGACTAGAAGATCTCAAATGGCTCTTCAAAGGCAATATAGTTGGCCATCTAGAGACCAAGCAAGACATGACATAGCTAGATCATGACCGTGCTTATCATTACCATCCACTCATACTCCTAAGAAGAGGTAAGCATGACACCGTGAGGCAAGGGGATCCACCTAAGCTATCAGATGGCTAAGAAAAATAAAGGAAGAAGAAGTTGGGATTATCCATGTCACACATGGAACCATGCACATGATCACCATGATAACTCCATAATGATGCATGTCTTGTGACCATCTAAGAAATGTCTACCATATTGATTGATGTAGCATGGAATACTCCAAGAGCTAATGAGAAAAGAAGGTTGAAACAGCTCTTGAAACCTATATACTCAAAAGGTGAAGCAACCCAAAAAAGCTCCCATATAGATCAAGCTATGTCCCGTAGCACACAATTGAATCCAATCATAAAGGTCAAATTCAAAATGAAGAATCCAATTATAATATAACTATGTGTAGGACTAATAGTAACAACAAGAGAAACATAAATGTAGTTACCTTAAGTGGTGATCTTATGTCCCAAATAAGGAAACATTGACATAAAAAATATAACTTAAATATATGCAAAAAGTATTGCAGGTATTGAGTTTGAAAGTGCATCTGAATCAGGGATTCAAAAAGCTTTCATAAAAGGTGAAGGCAAGTGAAATTTAGGGAAAGAGAGAAAGAGAGGGTGAGGGTGAGGGTGAGAGAGGGAGAGTAAATGTGAGAGAGAGAGGAAGAGAGAAAAGGAAATGAGAGAGGAAGAGGAGAGAGAAAGAGAAATGTGAGAGAGAGAAGAGAGAAAAATCATTAAACCCAATAAGGAAAGAGAGAAAGAGAGGGCGAGGGTGAGGGAGGGAGAGGGAGAGCAAATGAGAGAGGAAGAGAAAAAGAGAAAAGGAAATGAGAGAGGGAGAGGAGAGAGAAAAAATGAGAGAGGAAGAGGGTGAGGGTGAGGGAGGGAGAGAAAATGAGAGAGGGAGAGAAAGAGAGAAAAGGAAATGAGAGAGAGAGAGGAGAGAGAAAAATCATTAAACCTAATAGGAAAAGAGAGAAAGAGAGGGTGAGGATGAGGGAGAGGAAATGAGAGAGGGAGAGAAAGAGAGAAAAGGAAATAAGACCTTACAATAAGCTCATCCTAGGCTCATAGGGGTTAGGCTCATCCTCAACAAACCTAATAGATATATGGCTAGAGAACCCTAGCACACTTGTGCCTCCTATCATAATGTTCTTTTTGCAAAGAGACCTCTCATACATGGGGCTTGTCCTAGCCTCCACCACACAAATATACAACGAAGGCAATCAGCCTATCACTTAGAAAAACATTCATTTTTCATAACGTAAATTCAAAAATAACTTTGGATATTCCATAAAAATCAATCTCGTCTTAAAAAGACAAATACAAAAAACTAAAATAGCATCATTCATATGCTTTGCAAAACTAAAATAGCATGACCACAAGATCTCTTAGGAAACTCATCTTCAACTATCAAATTTAATTTTCAAATATAATATAAAATCACTTGCAAGGAAGGATACTCTTTGATCATTAACCCTCTTTCTTTCTTAGAATAGTCTTAAGAATAAATTTCTGCTCTAACAAGCATATATTTGATCATAATAACTATTTTAAGGTTTATTCCATGAGTAGTAGTAGTATATATGCAACCATCAAGCTAGAGATCATGCTTTGGTATCTGTGGAGATCCCAATCTCATGCCCTCATAGAGATTGTAGTGTGCAATAGTGTGGAGAGAAGGTGGGTGAGTTGTAAATGGTAAAGGAGAAATCTATTGATGATGGAGAGAAGATGAGGTGAATCGCCAATTCTATTCTTAGTGAGTGCAACCTACCCATAGTATGACATCCATGACCGATTGAAATCAGTAAGACTTTGAAATCCTACCTCGAGTATTATAACTATTGTTTTGTGGTGGATTTTCTTGCCATAATTCAATGTCAATTTGTGTTTGTGTTTTCCACGGTGTGTTGATCATGGTGTCAAATGCTTTAGTCGGATCTCTCTCTCTTTCCCCTCTCTTCTCTCAACCCTTCTCTCTCCCTCAATCTTCCCTCTTTCTCTCTTCCTATACACTCCCTAAATCATTGTCTCCTCTCTTTTCTTTCTCTCTCTCTCTTTCTATTTCTACCTCTCTCACTTCTCTCCTCTTCTTCTCTAACTTTACTCTCTCCCTAACTCTTGTCTCTCTATTCATCTCTATATAAGTAGTTGTAGTCGTAGTCATAGTCGTAGTCGTGGTCGTGGTTCTAGTCGTGGTTGTGGTGGTCGTGGTCGTGGTTGTGGTGGTCGTGGTCGTGGTCGTGGTCGTCATAGTCATAGTCATAGTCGTAGTCGTGGTCGTGGTCGTGGTTATAGTCGTAGTCATAGTCGTAGTCATAGTCGAAGTGGTGGTCCTCATGGTGGTGGTTGTTGAAAACTGCGAGGAAGACGAAAGGCGAAAGGAAGAGAGGAGAGAAGAGAGATATGAGACATCGGAAGTGGAACCCCAGAAGTGTGTGATCAACCTGTTGGAAACTGCGTGAAGACGAAAGACGAAAGGAAGAGAGGAGAGAAGAGAGATATGAGAGATCGGAGAGGAGAGATGAAAGACGAAAGGAAGAGAGGAGAAAAGAGAGATATGGGAGACCGAAAGTGGAACCCTAGAAGTGTGTGATCAACCTGTTGAAAACTGCGAGGAAGACGAAAGACGAAAGGAAGAGAGGAGAGAAGAGAGATATGAGACACCGGAAGTGGAACTCCAAAAGTGTGTAAACTGAGCACAAATGATAGGAATATATAGAGAAGACCTGGGGCGCTATATATAGACAAACTATATATAGCTAACACTATATATAGCTAACACCTCCGCTCAAATAAAGGTCCCTTATTATGGATGAAAAAACCCTTGGGGGCTCAAGGAAAAAACCCACACCTCTATATAGACCTACCGTTATATTAATATTCAAAATATGAAATTACAAAGTTGAACTTACAATTCATAGGCATCAAAGGAGCTACATCACTCCTGAATCACAGCAGCCTATTTAGAGACATCAAAAGAGCTTTATCACTCCTAAATATACAACATGTAAAATAAGGATAAGCGACATTGCTGCAAAAGATAAAATCTCCAAGAAATTTCTTCAATTGAACTTGGGATGTAAGCAGTATATCTGTCACATCAAAACTTAAAGAAAAAACATTAAAGTGACATTAGAACAACACAAAGTCTATAGAGACGGTTCGCGACGTCGCTCTTTAGACAACATAACACATGTGGGACCCCATGAAGAGAATATAAATAAAACAATTTGTCATTAGTTGGAATACAGACGCTCATCAGCTGGAAAGAATATAAATGAAATAATGTGTCATCAGCTGGAATATAGACCCTCATCAACTAGAATAACGAACAAGGACGATCATCAACTGGAAAGAATATAAACAAAATAATATGTCATCAGCTAATGTATCAGTTGGAATATAGACCCTCATCAGCTAGAATAACGAAGGACGATCATCATGAATCTAAGTAAAAGTCAAGACATTAAGAAACTCTCACAATGAGTACCCTGAATTACTGTTTGCCTCACAACCTGCTCCCTGACTTGCCCATCCTTAATTCTAAAAGAAAGCACTTCATCAGCATGCCCAACTAGATTTTGCATAGTCTGTTCCTCTAGATTATTCGTCTGGCCACAACAACTGCTCTGCGGGGAAGCCAAGAACCCTCGGTCCAAAGGTTCATCCAAAACATTGCTGACATCATCTGGGGTAACATATCCATAGCAGTGGCTTGAGACTGCACCGGTCGCATTAGAGCCATATTAAATAAAATTTGCTGCATACTTGGGGCAGATAGCTCATCTCTGAACTTCTTAATGACAACACGGCCCAAAATACCACATTGAATATCATGACTCTGATGTGCACACACAAAGATATGCATGCCATGCAGCCTCTCTGGTACCCATTCTCGGTTATGTACTAGGACTTCTTCCACAAAGGCATCCACATCAAAATGAGTTAATCCCCTGTATCGAACAAAGTCTGAAAATATCAGTACATCCCCATTGGAGGAATCGGTCGCGATTTGCAAATAGTTAATCGAGTTTTCATAGACATGTCCTTCTTCCTTGCTTTGATTGCAGTTGCAAGAAACCGTGGAAGCCGATCAAACTCGGCAGCATCCACAACAAGAGGCCAGCTCTGAGGCTCTTTGAAGCACAGAAAAACATGCCGTTCAACGAGTGGAAGGCTGCAGAAGGGAGAATATAAGGAGGAGAGTAGTCTGTATTCAGGCTTCCAGATCCAAGGGATTCAAAGCTCCCGGGTCCATGAAAAGGAGGAGCAGACACCATGGCAAGCAGGAATCAGGGCGAGCAAACACACAATCAGCAGAATTTCAAATCTGTGAGAGATGGGACACGTCATTAGAAATGAGAACCGAGTGGAAGAGGGGGTCAATGAGGGAGAGGAAATGGTCTGGTGAAGGTCACCATGGCTAGAGTTTTTGACAAGTGATGGGGATGCTTGAAACTACAGGGACGGAGGATGAATGCTACAAAAGAGAAGCTCCTCCTGCCTGAGTGAAATCTTGTTGTCAACGGATGAAGTTCGCACAAGCCTTTGCTCTCTAGACATCGCCATGGCCTTGTAGAGCTTCGCCTACACTCTCTATCGGTGTATTACAATCATCTAATGGTTGGCTGGCATCGATCTCTTGCTCGCTAACAGGCTAGGGTTTTTACTTCCCATCTTTTCAGGAGAATGGCGGGGAACGATGGTTCTGGTTCAGAGACATGCATCAAAGAAGGACCTGTGCTCACCATGATGAACTAAGATTCCTGTCGTGACCATCTGAAAAGGACCTGTGCTCACCATGATGAACTAAGATTCCTGTCGCGACCTGTGCTCCCATCTGAAAAAGAAGTACAACCGTATTCTCTAGATCAAGGAGAGCAAGGCCCAAGGGAAGACCATCAACAAAGAGCAGGAAGAGGTTCTGAAAACTAAGATTCCTGTCGCGACACTCATCGATGAGTACGAGAAGCTTCAGCAGCCCCTGCTGGTTACAGTAAAAGAGGAGGTTGCAGAAAGGGAGAAGGAACTGATGGGTGGCAGCAGCTTACCTTTGTAGCTACACAAGGATGCGTATCCAGATTTGCTATACCTCAACAACAGCTTTGTTCTTGGAACAGCAGAATATCGTTACTAGAAAGTGCTTCCGCTCTTATAAATCTTTTTCTCTCTTTCTCTGCCTTCCGCCTTTCCTCTCACACAGTTTGCTCGCCTTCTTCTCCAAGAACACTCTCTCGTCAGTGGATCGTCTTGTGGCACCGTGCCATGGCTGGCGCTTTGTCCTTTCAGGTTGCATTCAAAAACAGATGCCGCATTAAAAAACGGATGCTGCAAAAGGTGGAGACGAAGAACTTGCTTTTCTGCCCATCGTCTTGTCCTCGTCTCCAGCTTTTGCCCTCGCTTGTCTTCCCCATTGCACTTATAGGCTTAGGCCTCATAGGGTCGGTAGTGTGCCCCCATATCTCGCAGGCGTTGCTGGGCTCTGATACCATTTTGAAAACTGCGAGGAAGACGAAAGACGAAAGAAAGAGAGGATAGAAGATAGATATGAGACACCAGAAGTGGAACCCCAGAAGTGTGTGATCAACCTGTTGGAAACTGCGAGGAAGATGATAGACGAAAGGAAGAGAGGAGAGAAGAGAGATATGAGACACTGAAGTCTGCGAGGAAGATGAAAGACGAAAGGAAGAGAGGAGAGAAGAGAGATATGAGACACTGGACTTCAGTGTCTCATATCTCTCTGCTCTTCCTTTCGTCTTTCATATTCCTCGCAGTTTCCAATAGTGGTGGTCATGGTCATGGTCGTGGTCGTGGTCATGGTCGTGGTCGTAGTCGTAGTCGTAGTCGTGGTCATGGTCGTCGTCGTGGTCATGGTTGTGGTCGTAGTCGTGGTTGTGGTCGTGGTCGTGGTCACGGTTGTAGTCATAGTCGTAGTCATGGTCGTGGTTGTAATCGTAACGTAGAAAAAGAGAGAGAGATGGAAGGAGAGGATAACAATTTAAGAAAGAAAAAAAGAATGATAACAAAAAATATATATTTGTCGTAAGTAGACAAAATGAAAAACAATGAAGGTCTTATTGTTCAAGATCACGAGGCGTATCTTAATCAGCGTGTCCCATGAGCTTAAGATTTTGTGGGAGGGAATCACCGTGCAAGATATGAGCAAGCACGATGGTCGACGCTCTGCCAATATTCGAGCCATTCTCATGTGGACGATGCATGACTTTTTGGGATTCGGAGAGTGCTCAGGTAAATAGGCTTCCGTTCTCGTTGGTAATATCTATATTTTATCTCGTTCAAGCTTATCTTCATTGGGTCATGGTGTTGGAACAGGTTTGGTTACCTCCGATTAACATGCATGTCCATTGTACGGGCCACAGTTAGACTCCCGAAGGTCACGAACCATGAAGAAGATGGTATATCAAGGACACGCCGCTTTCTTGCCAGAGGGTCATGAACTCAGGGAAGGTTTTCTTGGACGACCTCCAACACATATGAATGTCGCAAGTTGGTACGAGTTGAAAATGTTCCACGCGGAGTCACATCCAAACAGAATGCGGCGGTTCTCAGTTTTCTACGAGTTGCCATATTGGACCCACTTATAGGTCAACCACTTGTTGGATCCCATACATATTTTCAAGAATGTGGGCAACTTGCTATGGGACCACATCACAGGAAATAGAGACACTATAGGGGCACAAATGGATTTGAAGGAGGTAGGCAAGATGGAGGCGCTTTGGCCGCAGTCGAGTACTGATGGTCGCATGCAGCTACCTTGCACTCCTTGGGTTTTGTTCACTAAAGAAGAGCACATTGTGAAGTAAGTAGTCAAGTCTATCCACACTCAGACGGGTGTGCACCACAACAGAAACGAGGCATAGACGCGCATGTTAGACGTGCAAAGTCAGGTGCGTCTATCATTGCGTCTATATGTGTGTGTAAAAGAGTGTGTAAATAGATACAAATTTTGCGTCTATATATCCGCATAAATAGACGCGAATATAGACGCGTTTTCAGACGTGTAATTATTAACCACCTGAAATTAGACTTAATATAATAAAAAAATCAGAGTTAATAAATATTTTTGCATTGCTCTCTAATGAATGGCAGTTCTTCCAGTTGACAAGCCTGATATAAGTAATTAGCGACAAGCGACACAAACCTTATTATACAATTAGTAGCAAGCATTGCATGTATCTCGTAATTTCTCTACTTGAAGATGATAAAAAATACTTCCTTTTTATTATGGAAAATTCAATTTAGCTTTAAACTTGACTATTGATTCTTGAGTATGCACTTGTGCGTATGATATTTTCCATAGAATTAAGAATACACATTGAATCATTAAGCGAATTAAGTATGTTACAATGAATGATCCATCTCATCTTCAATGAGATCAGCCCTTGCTAAACTATCTACTTCTAGGTCTATGTTACTAAGAGGTAACGAAACAAATAAGTCTATCCCACTATCAGATGTGTTGCTATATTGCTCAATAACTTCATCAATATCATCAACCACATTATTATCCTCTTTTGCGTTTCCTTGAACATTCTCACAAGGTTCATCTTGTACTATATCACGCATATCATCCATTATGGTGTCATCATGTACATCATCATTAATTGTTGGATTGTCATCTGCTATCTCTATGTCGGTAATATTACAATATATTGGTTTTGAACGATTAGATATAGGAATGACATACCACCATCAATTATTGTTTACCATTGGATGATACACAACCTGTATTTGAAAAACAAAAGAAAGAAACTTAAATACTTAGTATATTGTGTATATGTATCACATGTATATATATAAAAATTTTAGCTTTTACATATATACATGCTCACATTGTTGAGATAGTACTAATGTGTCATTCTTGTTTTGGTAAAATTTTGTAAAGTCAATGATTACAAAACCACTTGGATGATGTCTAATTGTGCAATGCTCACCATTTGTTACCACTTCTTTAAACCACTTCACATCCAGTACATATATAAAGAATCGTCTGAGGTCAAGCTTCAGAATATCTTCGATCAAGCCACAATAACCTTCCATGGTACCATTGGCATCCTCGAAGTGAGCAAGGACACCACAATCTTGGGTATTTCTCTTTTCATCTATACGTTGAGTTCGAAGATGTTTACCCTCACACCAAATAGCATTGAATAATGTGCACTAGTAGTAAAAGATTAAGATCAAACATGTCAATTTATTATATAAAATATAACTAGAAACAAATTAATTGATAGTATGTCTCACCTTTGATAAGCAACCTCGTGTGTATTCCCACTCTTCTTGAGATATATTAATGTCCTCCGCTTTTTCCATTCTCTCCGTTTCCTCATGTAACCAATCTATATCAATATGACGTGGGAGCGCATTTAGATGATCTGGAAACGAGACATTGCGTCCATATCTGGTGCGAAATGCTTGTCTTTCGCTTTTTCTTCTTGTCCTTGCTTCATTATATAGTGTCACCCATTTACTCATTACATCACTATTGAGCACACAAAAACTATTTAACTTACGAAGTTCTTCTTTTGTTAGCACTTTACTCATTCCTTTTCCTTGAGAGGTAATCCTCAAGTCTTCATCGTCTTTCCATAGTCATGGTTGAGATGGGTCCACTTCAACAAGATATTCAGAGATATAAACAAGGGGTGATTGTACTAACCAACCCTCAGCCATGCTTTCCTCAGGCCATGCTTTTTGCCTCACAAAATCTTTCAAGGTTTTCATGAAGCGCTCAAGAAAAAACATCCACCTTGCATGACCTGCTCTACAAAGTGTGATCTCATCAATCAAATGTACGAGTAAATGTAATTGAGTAGTCAAAATGGATCGATGAAAAATTTCCTCCACCAAACAAACCACCTCAACAGAAAATACTCGAGCATCTTGCAATGTGTTTGAATCAATTTCCTTTGAGCTCACGTATCTGTCTAGATGTATTTGACAATTGTTTATTTTTGTGTAGAAATTTAAATATATATAATGAAAAAATACAATGTATACACACCTCACAAGCTCTCCCATCTTGTAAATGATATCATGTACATCTTTGGATACACAATGGGATATGCTAGTAGGGAGTACGAACTGAATGTAAACAATATTCATAGATCAAATGATTAGTTGAGGAAAAAGTCATCATACCCTAAAGTTTACACATAGTTACTCCACTAATTACTATGTTCATGGTTAGAGATACCCTTACTTGAATCATTTTGTGCCAATCGTGGGACTTCAAACCAGATAGTTGCTCCACACCTCTTTTCTTTTTCTTTATGAAGGCTTCCTTGAGACATCTCATACATCCTATGGGTGTTCGAAAGCTACATGCTTGTTCTTTCACTATTTTTTTCTCGTTCTTTGACAACATCCAAGGTGCATGGGATAGCTCAATCTTTCCTCTGGGTCCAATGCGTGGCCAGGCTCGTCTCATGCGACCAATGTTACATAAATCCTCCCTTACATTGACTGAATCACGAGCCCCTATCAAGTGATCCCATAATATAGATACATCATTTTTGAATATGTGCATGGGGTCCAACAGGTGATTGATCTTGAGTTCAATCCAATACGAAAGACGAAAAAATATAGAGAACCTAACAAACAAACAATATATTATGTAAACAATTCATCATGCTAAATACTTTAAAGTCAATCGAGAGAAATGCACTTCTTATTGACTCATGCCGAGTGGAGGGTGGCTATCAGCATTAATCCATCTCTCCTTCCAATCTCGAATGGTTAGAGATTGTGGAGTCATTCCATTAGTAGGGAGAACATATTTGAGATGGTCAATAGAAAGAAATCGATGATGATTGTCATAGATAACTTTCTTTAAACGTGCCGGCCTAGAGGAAACTAGAAAGGGACCACAAATAGGACATGCATGATATCCTGATGTGGTTAAACCTGAACAAACAAGTGAATTAATAATATGCAATTGATTCAAATCTTGAATTTCAAATATAGAGTTATATACATATACCTGAACACTCTCCGTATCCTGGAAACTCATGCATGGTTCACAACAACATGGCCTTCAACGTGAAATCTCTAGAGGATGCAGATGCGCTTGTATCTTGCACCTCAATACCTTCCCATAACATTTCTAACTCTTCAATCAAAGGCTTTAAGTAAATTTCCATGTTTTTTACTTTGTTCTTTCCAAGAATCAGAAGGGACAACATTACATGTCCCTTTTTAATTGCCATGGATGGAGGAATATTATAGTTCACCAATACCATTGGCCATACACTGTATGATGTGATTTTGATGCCAAATAGATTGATTCCATCCATACCTAAACCAAATCTCAAATTTCTTGGCTCTTCTTTGAAAACGGGCCACAAATTATCTATATGTTGCCATGCTAGTGTGTCTGCAGGGATCCTCCATTTTCCATCACTTGAACGATAACTAGCATGCCATGACATGAGCTTTCCAATAGACTTACACTTGAACATAAGTTGAATGTTACAACTATATATATCATCTCTCACTTGACTTGGGTCTCACCTACATATAATAACCCTACATCAATATGAATCATTCTTTGGGAGCATGTCTTGTGTATCTCTCTCGTACTCTCTCTCTCTCTCAACATGGTATCAGAGCTATGGATGCATAGCAACAACAAGGAAGATAAGTTGTTTCATTGTTTATACTTGATTGAATTCTTTGCACAAGTGATGATTTGATACATGAACTTGTTCAAATTAGAAGTATTAGTTAATTTTGTCAATCGGAGTTCTGGATCAAAAGTTATGACAGTTCAGGATTCAAGACAGCAATTCTGCTCGAATCTGTGATTCTTTATTTAAAACCGTATTTCTAATTACCGTTCGTTAATCCCCAATCACAGTTTATTAATCGCTCGTCTTCATTAATGATGTTGATTACGAAAGCAAACATCTTGCTATTTTTAGCGATGTTTTATTATCGTTCACATTCTTTGCTTGACCGAAATAGCACTTTTCTTATATGCGTCGAGATATCTTGTCTTCCATGTTACGTCTCTCTATTGCGAGCTTTCTTTTTAGTCACTCAATACTTTTCGTCGTTTTTACATGCATATCCCTATTTTGATTGTCATGCGTCTCAACTATGCTCGTTGGCTTCTGATTGCTGGGCATGTCAATATGATGAGGAGCATGGAGTTACCACAAAGCAACCTCGCTCGTCCAAAAGTTTTCCTCCTTGTGATTATTGTGCACATACACATCATTCATCTCGCTGTTGTTATAAATGCAGATATGATGAAGAACGTTCTCGAGCTTATATTGTTCAACAAACTATAATTGATGATGATCATACTCATCAGGAGCTCAATTTTGTCCATTATGATATCTCTCTAGAAAAGGTACTTCATGTTCATGATGGTTCTCTATTCATCGTTGATTCAGGTACCACTGGAAACATGACATACCAATCGCAGTGGCTTCACAATTATCATTCTCTTCCTGTCAAGAAGTTTGTTTACCTTGCAGATGATACGATTTGTCAAGTCAAAGGAGTGGGTGATTTATATCTTGGGACTATTTCATCCACTAGAATATTAAGAGGAGTTCTTCATATTCTAGATTTGCAAAGAAATCTTCTTTCTGTTGCTCGTCTAGTTGATCTTGGTTTGTTTGTTGGCTTTGATTATAATCAATGTCGTATAGAGAAAGACGGGCATACTATAGCAGTGGCTCCTCGACATGGTAATCTATTCGAGCTATCATTGAACGATAGAGTTGCAAATGTTGTTACTGCCCCTGGAGATGCAGATTGCAAATTATGGCATCAACGATTTGCACACTCCGATTTTGCCAAAATTCTTGATTTTCATCGTCATGGTCTTGTGCAAGGTATGGATCTTAAATCTCATCCACGTATGAGAATATGTGAGTATTGTGCACTTGGAAAACACCATCGTTCGCCTTTCCACACTTCTACTTCATCACATTCCTGTGCTCTCTTGGATTTGGTTCATACCGATATTTGCGGTCCTTTTCCTGCCTCAAAGTCTCAATATCGATATTTTATAACTTTCATTGATGATTTCTTATGGTACACACATGTCTATCTTCTTCGACATAAGTCTGAGGCTTTACCTATATTTAAACAATACAAGATAAGTGTGGAGCTTCAAACTAGATTCTCTATAAAGACACTTCGCAGTGACAATGGCGGTGAATATGTATCCAATCTATTTGATGACTTCTATAAGGATCAAGGTATTCATCATGAGTTTATAGTTCCTTATTCTCCTTAGCAAAATGGTGTTGCTGAGCGCAAAAATCGCACGATTCTTAATGCTATACCTTGCATGCTTATACACTCTGGTTTGTCTCAAAAGTTTTGGACTAAAGCACTTCTAATAGCTGTTTTTATTCAAAATCATCTTCAAACTACTGCACCTACTGGTAAAATTCCTATAACAATTTGGACAGGGAAGACACCTTCAGTCTCTCACTTTTGCACATTTGGCTGCATTGCTTATATTCATGTGCCCAAGGACACTCGACATAAGTTGAATCCTCTAGGTTTGAAGGTTATTTTTCTTGGTTATTCAGATCATTCCAAAGGTTACAAATTTTATAATCCTTCTTCTCAAAAGGTTATCATTAGTCGTGATGCTATATTTGATGAGAAGACTATGGGTGGCACATGGTCGTCAAATGTTTCAGATGATACACAGTCTTTGCTTAGTGCATTTTCTTACTTGCTTTGTGATTCTACTAATTTTGATGATCATAAACCTCCCTCACCTCCAAAGAAGATTGATGAAAATTTGGAAATCTATGTCGATCTTTCTATTGAGATAGAGCATGGATTCTATTCTATTGAATATGATGTCTTTGATGATGCTATGTCTGTCCAAGAGGATCCAATATCGTATATGGAAGCTATCAATTCGTCTTAAAGGGATAAATGGCAAGAAGCTATGCAAGCTGAATACGATTCTTTAATCTCCAAAGGTACATGGATTCTTACTGAACTCCCCCCAAATCATGTTCCTATCAAATGTAAATGGGTTTATAAAACCAAGATCAAAGCTGATGGCTCATTTGATAAGTTCAAAGCACGACTTGTTGCAAAAGGTTACTCACAGGTTGCAGGAGTAGATTATCAAGAAACATTTTCTCCCGTTGTGCGCTCCACAACTGTTCGTATGATTTTGGCTTTTGCAACACTATTTGATCTAGAAATTCACCAAATGGATGTTAAAATGGCTTTTCTCAGTGGAGATCTTGAAGAAGAAATCTATATGGAGCAACTTGAAGGTTTTATGATTGCAGGAAAGGAGCATCGTGTATACCAGCTTCATCGTGCATTATATGGATTGAAGCAAGCCTCTCGTGCTTGGTATATTAAGATTGATCAGTTCCTCACATCTAAAGGTTTTGTTGTATGTTTTACTGACCCAAATCTTTACATCAAAAGGGAGGACACATATTTTATTATTCTTGCTCTATATGTTGATGATACTATTCTTGTGTCAAATAATATTGCTTTTTTGGATGCTATGAAGAAGCTTTTATCGACTGCATTTGAAATGGTGGATCTTGGTGAGATACATTCTTGTTTGGGTATTCAAGTTCAACGACACCGACAACAAGGCATTCTCCTTCTTCGCCAGAAAGTTTATTAATGATATTGTTAAGAATTTTGGGTTGACTAATGCGCACTCTGCCAACACTCCCATTCTTTCAAGCTCTACCAAGGGTACATCTACAACACGCAATGAAGAATCAGCCATTCATAAACCTTTTGCTAATCTTGTTGGTTGTCTTCAATTTATTGGTTTAAACACAAGACCAGATATTTTATTTGCAACTAATTTTTTGGAACACTATCTTTCTTCCCCTTCCACTATTCATTGGAGTGCTGCAAAACGTATTCTTAAGTACCTCAAGGGTACTAAGGAATTTGGTCTTATTTATCGTCGTCGAGAGGATTCTTCTTTATCTTCTTCAACTTCTCTTGACCTTATTGGATATACAGACGCTGATTGGGCAAGTTCACACATCCATGCGATCTACAAGTGGGAATTGTTTCTTTGTAAATGGATGTTTGGTTTCTTGGTCCAGCAAGAAACAACGATGTGTTGCGATTTCTACAACTGAAGCAGAATATGTTGCTGTATCATTAGCAGCTCGCGAGCTAGTTTGGCTTCGACAACTACTTGCAGATTTGGGACATCCTTCATCATCTAGTACACCTCTTCGATGCGATAACCAAAGTGCTATTAGTCTTACCAAAGACTATATACAACATAGTAAATCAAAGCATATTACTATCCATTATCATTATGTTCGACATGAAGTCAAGAAAGGTTCCATTATGGTGGAGCATTGTCCCAGTGATCAAATGGTTGCAGACATCTTCACAAAAGCTCTAATGAAGCTTGCTTTAGCTCATTAAGACATGCACTTGGTATTGTTCCAAGTTCTTGTCTCACTGATTGAGGCATGTATCATTGTATTCAAGAAAACTTTATAGTAAATCATTTTTGTATCGTAGGTATGTGTAGGGGCTCGGGTTTTTCCCTTGTTCTCCCCAAGGGTTTTTTCACTCGCAGCCAGAGACCTTTTTTTGAGTAGGGATGTTACAACTATATATATCATCTCTCACTAAACTTGGGTCTCACCTATATATACTAACTCTACATCAATATGAATCATTCTTTGAGAGCATGTCTTGTGTATATCTCTCGTACTCTCTCTCTCTCTCAACATTGAATACGTGGACCAATTGGAAATTGTCGCAAAACATTACAAGGCACATCTATTGACTTCATCTCCACTTTGTATCTTGATTCGCCACAAACAGGATACTCTCGTGTGAACTCATGAATCCCACGAAATAAGACACAATCATTGACACATGCATGGATCTTGACATAATCGAGGCCTCCCAAAGATGTCAAGTAATATCTTGCTTGCTCTCTCTTAGTTGGGAATTTGTTTCCTTTTGGAAGCATTTGTGATAATAACCTGTATATATTTTTAAAAGTAAGTTTAAAAACCACCAACATATATTTGTGTCTAATTTCAAAATAGAACAATTAATATTATGATTCATAAGCCAAACTGAATTGATACCTACTTCAATAACGCATTCAAACTGACATTACTCCATCCATAAATTGTTTGCAAGTTAAGTATCTCAAGGAACGCACGAAGAACGGAGTACGTGCAACGGAGTACATGACGCTATGTATAGTGGGTCATCTGGCTTCGTAGAGTGACCTTCTCCTTGAATCGGTTGGAAAAATAGATTGTGTACCGTGTTTTCCAAAATCTCATCCTCTACAACTTGATGGGGCATTTCATGAGGGCTATTATCATGGTCGTCAGTCTCCACTCTTCTTGAAGACTTTGCCTCCTCGCGTTAACATTTTGAACCCTCTCGACGCCTGGAAGGGAGCATCTCAGGATGTGGCACCGCATCCTACTCAACCACAAAAGGGAGTTTCATGTACATTGATATATATTGAGTAACATAGACTAGCAATCTTAGTGTTAAAAAAAAAAAAGAATACGGGTGATTTTTCTCGGTCCCATTCTCCATATATACTGAGGTGTGACATTGCAACTCGACATGCTTGAAAAATACACCCTCGACAATGATCACACATGCATTTAATTTTTCATTGTAGCCATGCATCTCGATTATGAAGATATAATGTTTCATCCTCACTTGAGGATGTGCTCATTGACTCATCAGCATGCACCGCACTAGGTGATGACGACGACATGATTAAATCTAATTCATGACAACATCAAATCTATTATTCATATATTTACATAAAAACTTCAAGGCGTATTATTTATTCTAAGATCTCAATTTTAAATACACAAAACTTATCATAAATACATAAAAACTTTTGATAAGAACTTACTATCAAAACTTATATTTTAAAAAAAAACTCATGATAAAAGCTAAATACATGTCTATTCTTGCGTTTACCAACACGTCTAAATCTGCGTCTCTCTGTGCGTCTAAATTCGCGTCTATAAGTGCATTTACATAAATGTAGACATGCATATACACGTGAAAATAGACGCAAAAGTCAAAATTCAAAAGATACTTGAATAATTTCTTTTCAAACTGCACCTTTCCTTTCTTGCGTTTTTTGCGCGTTCTGAAGCTTGAGTTTAGCGGACATGCAGTCTACCTCCACTAGTCTCTTCATGCCTCACCTCCTCATGGCTCACCTCTTCTTTCACTTCAAAGAGACAAGAGGGGAAAGAAGAAAGCCAAGGAGAGGAAGAAAAAGAGAACAAAAGAGAGAAGAACAAGAGGAAGAAGAAGCAAAGAGAGGAGACAACAAGCAGCAAGCATCAAGGAAGAGTAACTCACCAAGGAGAGGAAGAAGGAGAAGGAAGAAGCGCCACCACCCGTCCACACCAAAGACCCAAGGTGAGTCCTCTCTCTCTCTCTCTCTCTCTCTCTGTGTATTAGGATCTATGATTGAACTTATTATAGCATAAATAAATCATGGATGGCGATTGTCAGATTGAAATCATCCGACTGAGCATGTTTGACAATGTGTGTAGATTTCAGTACAGACATAGACATAGATGCGTAGCTATGTTTGTTATCATCGCATCTGCAGTTGCGTCTCAGATGCGAGAATACACGTCTCCAGGCGCATGTATTCTACATCTCAGACGCGAGAATACACGTGCTCTGCCCAGAAGCTTTGGCTTCAGAGTCGCATCTCCAGGCGCGTGTATTCTACATTCTAGACGCAAGAATACATGTACATTGCCTAGAAGCTTTGACTTTAGAAGCGCATCTGAGAGCGCGTGTATGCTGCATCTGAGACGCGGATATACACGCGCTTTGACTAGAGGGTTTGACCTCAAGGATGCATCTGATAGCGTGTCTATCCTGCATCTCAGACGCGATTATACACGCGCCAGCCAGCTTTGATAAAAAATAATTTTTTATTTTTAGAATTGTATAAATTTTTCTTTTTCCTGTGTTTTGTTTGCAGATGTCTCATCCTGGTTTATCTAGCAATGACCCAGATTTAGATCGTATGAATGATACATTGGGCTTGTTTGACAGAGGGGTCAATGCTTTTTTGGGAGGTTTTCCTAGTAAGGAAGACTTAATGGGAGAGATGACTAGACACCTTGGTCGATCTCCCATAGCAGACGAGGTGTTCAGCGTCATGTCTGGAATGCCTCTGACGTCTTTACCTGGCACTGCTTCCCAAACACCAAATGTCCAAACTCCAATTGTAGGTACTCCACGTACAGCACTTGTATATGCATCGGCTGAAGCACAAGCGTTAGCTGACGCATGTGCATTTGCAGAAGTATGTGTATCCAACGAGGCAGAGGGTAGTCGACAGAGAGGGAGGAGGGAGAGTTGAGGGGGAGGACAAGGCTTGTGTGGGGGTTGCCTAGGAGGTGGTGAGCGATCACCCTCACCAGAAGATCATGTAGAGGAGCCAATACGCCAGTACTATAGAGTTACAGATACTGGTGGCATCTTCCATAATGATGAAGGAAGGGATGTAATGGCGTACATGAGGAGTGTCGTGCATGCGACGTATAAAGATTGTTTCATTTACTTCAAGAATCAGAAAAGTGGCTTGTGGCAGGAGGTGTTGAGGGCAGTCCATAGAAGGTACCCAAATCCTAAGGGTCAGCGATTCTCGGATGATTCGGGATGCACAAAAGTGAGGGATTTGCTTCACAAAAAAAGATCCAATCTCATGACACGCGCCAAGGAGTCACTGCGGAGATAGGAGGAGGGGCGTGGAGCCTATAGCCAACCACCTATGTGCCACCGCATAGAGTGGAAGAAAGCTAAAAAGAAAGCAGCAGAGAAAGTGAAGAGTCGCCAGCATGCAGAGGCGTGACGTATCCAAAAGGAAACCATGGGATCGTTGCATTACGGATCGCGGCGCAGCAGAGAGTCATGGGAGGCAGAGTTTGTAAGTATATTTTGATTTCTAGTTTTTTAAAATTTATATTTCTTTCAATTCTTTATATAATTTGTTCTAATACATTGTGTCTCATAATTGTTTGTATATATCATAATTGTTTTGCAAACTACTATCGTTGGTAGGATATCTACTCCTAGAGAGGTAAATTACCATCAAGGCCATAACCACGCAGCCACATGGCTTCACTTCTATAAGGAGAGTCTCATCACTGAGGAGCAATACAACTGGGCTATGAGGATTCGGCAATCAGAGAAAGTATTTTTTTCTTACTTTCTTATTAAAATTATAGCTAATTATAACTTTCTTTGCAATTGTACGTAAGCAACCTTGATCTTTTGTGTGTGTAGGCGAATCTTAATGTGGAGCATAGCGAGGAGGGGGATAGCGACACTATTAGCCATGGTGGTGCTAGCGAAGATGTTTCTTCTTCAGATTCGTAGAGGAGCACCATACCTTCTCTATGGCCTTGTTTCCTTGTATATCTATTATCCATCCTTGAGCCTACTGCTTGCGGCTATGCTTTAGGTCGCAAGTACTTAAACTCCACATGTAAATGCGTTTATCTATAATGAATACATGGATTTTTATTTTCAATTCTCGTGACTTCAGATCCATTGTGTTTTTTCCAAATGCACAATTTGATGTATGAGAGGGGGAAAAAAAAACCAAAGAGCATTTGCAACCACATGCTCCCTGGTTTTTTTTTCCAGTTCTCTTCTTCACGTCTATTTGCGTGTCTAAATTGCAGAAAACATACATCTATACTCGCGTCTAAAATGCAGAGTACACCCGCTCATACACGCGCTATATAATTCAAATTAAAAAAAGAGAAATTAAACATATTTTTTAAAAAATGAGATTTTTGGTTTTACATTCGTGTCTATTAGCGCGTGTAAAAGTACGTCTATTAACGTGTCTATATGTCTGTTTAATTTTCCATGTAGATGCGCTGGTAGATGCACAAAAGAAATTAAATAAATAACAATTTTGATTTTCCTATGCGCTTGTATTCATGCGTGTATATGCGCGTCTACCGCGCGTCTATTTTTGCGTGTAAATTTTCTCGTACATGCAACTATAGACGCGAAATGGTAAACACGCAAATAGACGGACTGGTAGACGTGCTCGTAAGATTTTCTCTCAATTCAAAAATCACGTCTAAAAGTGCATCTAAGAGGCCTTTTTGTTGTAGTGTTTAACAGTTAGTATTTTGTTTTCTTTGCAGCACTCCATTACAAATCGCGATCCGACCGGCCTTGAGACTCGATATGCAGAGAGGTACGGTCTCACTACATTGATCGACCGATTGTATAGACGTGGCGGCTCTGTAAGTCACTCATCTTTCTTGTCTGTAGTTACCATGTTTAATTAGAATGCATTATTGTATGGTGGACCAATGTGTTGTTCTTTTTTTTTTTGTAGAGTCTGTCGTTCAATGCTCCTTTGCAGCGAGATGAGCTTTTGGATGGTGAGGATATGTAGCTCGCCCTTGGATCCCTGGAGCTCACACACCTTTCTTTTTTGGTCGCATGTTTTGTGTAGACATTTTCTATATAGTAGTAATATCTTGTCATGATTGTACCAGTCGCTTTCATTATGTGATCATGTATTTATTTCATGTATCAGCGTTATGATTTCAGTATACTTTGTTTTTGTTTACATGAGCATTGTACACAGTACATAAACTATTTTGTATGGCCCAAATAAAGCACACGATGCTATATGTGCTGCCATAAATTTTTTTTCCCCTGTTACCGTCGCTATTAGCGTTGCAAATTTACTGCTCACATTGTTATTGGCGTCATTAGCGTCGCAGAGCGTTGGTATCAGTGTCGTTATTGGCATCGGTATTAGCGTGCAACGTTGATATCGATGCTAATATTGACGCTGATACCGGACTGTTCTATGGCATCGCCAATAATAATGCTTTTTGCGAGGACAGGGGCAAATTTTGTTATTTACATTTTCGTCGCTTTTAACGTCGGTATAAGGCCTATATCTTGTAGTGTCATTGATTAAAAGTATGGTCAAGATACATGTTCAAAAGACTATTGGTCAAGGGAAGTCAAAGGATATGATAAATATATATATGAAGAGTTCGAGACAGATTTTGTGATGAGAAATTATTCATTGATATGATGCCACTCACCGGAATGATTTCCTCCTCTTCCCTATGAATTCACTCTCAACCTCTACCTTCAACAAGAAATGGGTAGCAAAGATAATGAGGCTATTGTAGAGAAAATCGCCATGTCTCTTTAAAGCAAGCAAATGATCATTGGCCAATTAGAAGACAAGGTCATAATCTCGATCTAAGAGAGAAGAGAAGAAGGTGGAATGTGACTGATGGAGAGATCTTCGAGGAGGGCGAGGAGCTCAAAGCTCTTACTCAAAAGCCACCCCCATGTGAGACTTGATGGCGAGAACTTCAAAGAGGGCGAGAGCTCAAAGCTCAAAATCAAGAGCCACTCTCCTTGAATTCGATGGCGAGAACTTCAAAGAGGGCAAGGAGCTTAATGCTCAACCTCAAGCCACTCCCATAGAAACATCTCCCTCCCCCCCACCCCCATGTGAGACTTGATGGCAAGAACTTCAAAGAGGGCGAGAGCTCAAAGCTCAAAATCAAGAGCTACTCTCCTCGAATTTGATGGCGAGAACTTCAAAGAGGGCAAGGAGCTTAATGCTCAACCTCAAGCCACTCCCATAGAAACACCTCCCCCCCCCAAAAAAAATAAAACCTCACTTACATCTCCTTATATAGTTTCCTTAACCTATCTTACGTTGAGTTTTCTTTTGGCTTTCTTTTAAAGCCTAAGACTTTTAATAGCTTACTTTCCAATAGCTAGACGTTAAAGCGAAGCTTTAAAAGCTTATACGCTTGATATGACATGGCCTCCTATACCTTTCGAAAATGCAGCTACCCTGAGTTGATCATCACCATCGTCATAATGCCACCGATTTGCCCGTCATCCTCGACGTCATCCCATTCATCAGTCCTATGTAATTATGTCAGAGGACGTGCGCAGCGCCTCTCTTATGAGAACTCCAAGGATTATGCTCCTTAGCTCTCCTCAATGCAACAATATGGATGATGATTCTTCAACGGAGTCAGAGGGAGACATTGCAGCCTCTCAACCGCAGCTGCATCGACAAGTCAGCGCCACTGTGTTCCATCTTCTTCAGCCTTAGATGGAAATGGATCTGCTTCCTTGCAGACTATTGTCAATGTCCATATTTGTGCCTGCCTTAGCTCCTTCCGCATTCCCTGTAGGAGTTTCCTCTCCTATATCATCAACGTCCTGTTGGCTTACTGAAGCTGAATGAGAAGTTGCAGGGCCACTTGGCATAAGATCCCTGACAGTTGTGAAATTACCATTCACACAATCCTCGTATAGAGACATGATCTTCTCTACAACCTCCTCAAGACTCTCATCCTCAGTCTTTGTGTTAAATAGTACTATCATATTCTCTAACTCATCTATGTACCGTTGCAGTTTGGAGTGGGCGGCGAGCCACGCGACAATCTCAACCTGCATCTGCTGTGGGCCTTTTGCTTGGGAAGAAGGTCCGCCCCACTCATTGTGGATGGCCAACTGCAGTCCAGCGCCCCTAGAGCAGAGAGACGCCCTGCTGGAAGAACACCAGACCCTCCTGCGACAGGGCCACCAAGGGAGGGGGTGGGGGGGCGCGGGGCTCCGCCGCAAGACTGTGTTGCACCTCAGCTCCATGGCTTTGTTGCACCTCTTTGTATCTGCCAGCAAGCTAGCAACAATAATCTCAATCTTTGTGATAGTCTACTGTTAGATGAACATATCACCTATAGTATGTATTGCTCCCCATGGACTTTTCAAGGTAGCTTCTGGCAATCCACTCTTATGCAGGAGCCCGACCTGATTTTTGGTTGCAACAGTCTGACCTGGGAAGGCTTTCCCCAATTGTACCCTTATTGATGGAGGTGTGAGACTCCACAGAATTGTGAGGAAAGGTGCTGTAAATTGACCGTTTTTGGTTTGACGCCACATCAGCCAAGGCCCAACAACACTCCCATTTTCTGCTGAAGAACTTGTGCCAGTGGACCACTTGATTGAGGGACGAAACCATTATTTCTTGCCACAGAGAAGGGATAATTAAAAAAATATGTTGGCAGACACAAAATTTCTTTGAAGATGGCGGCTCTAGAAACCTTTCTTCAAGCACCAAATTTGAACAATCGAAGGTTCATGCTAGAGATGCCGAGAACTTGTCAAGTGTATTTGATGGGAATCGAAGTTGCATGATGATGTGTCTACACTTGACATTCTAAGCTTGAATTCTCGAATCGAGCCACAAGAGCCGTTTTGCCTTGAATTCGTGCATTGCTAATGATGCCACCTTCTCGATGTTGAACTTCTCCCACCTCTTTCCTTTAAACAGCTCGTAGATTATATAACGTACACTAGCGAAGTCATGTTGATGACCACATTACAATCATTATTAAAATCAATGGGAAGGTTAAAAATCATACTTTACACGATGATTCTCATAGCAATTTAGCAATGTACTTATTTGGTATGTTCTTGATCATCGGAGTTGTTCGGCTATCTTCACCACATGTAA
Organism: Lygodium microphyllum; assembly: GCF_053477565.2. Lineage (NCBI taxonomy): Eukaryota > Viridiplantae > Streptophyta > Polypodiopsida > Schizaeales > Lygodiaceae > Lygodium > Lygodium microphyllum. The sequence continues at coordinate 40,188,291 of NC_141143.1, forward strand.
CTAAGCTTGGCCAAATTTGGTCTTCTATATATTATCGGTTGTAAACAACCCAAATGTTTGATACTATTGCATTTATTCACTACCCCACATTGAGTGATGCGACATGAGGAATCTAGCAAGCACTAGCTACTATTGAATGATATTGTAGAAGTCCCTTCCTTGTGCAGGCTTAGCACGAATCCAAAGCCTCCCTCCTCGAGAATAGATGTAACCCATCATCTAGAGAAAGAATCCCATTGTAGAGCTTTCCAAAATACTTTATAAACAAAGGATTAAGAACAATACAATGACATTGGCATTATGAAATGTTGCAGAAAGCTGCTTTATCTATCAAACCTTGCAGAATCCTCTTGACACAGCTCTAGCCACAACTCTAGCCAAGAAATGGGAGTGGACGATCGCATCGTAGAGATGCATGATGATGATCATCTCAAAGCAATCATCACATAATCTACCTCAAAACTTTGTAATTCTCAAAATCCAAGACTAATCAGCAATAGTATTATTCTCTAAATCATATCCCATTCACAGTTCAAATAGATCAACAAACAAAAAGATGCACACAATGGAAAACAAATTCCTAATGACGATGACTAATGACATCAAAATCCTGGTGTAAAACTCCGCCTTTAGGTTCGCAGTGGTAGATGCGTAGTGTCACGGCGTCACTATTAGTGCCACTATTAGTGTCCCTATTTGTGTCATTATTAGTGTCAGTAATACAAATAGTGGCACTAATAGCTAGACTGCATAATCACATCAGAAATGGTTGTCGCTATGGCAATACCACCTAATCATGTTGTAAATGACTATTGATATACTTCTATTTCCTTGTAGTGTAACACAATATTACATAGATAGGGCCTTAACATAAATTTAAGGGCTTAATCTTAAACAATCAACTCCTAATCACTAAGGTATCAAAAGGGTTAACTTAATGTGCAGAAACTCCTACTAGAAAGTGGATTGTATTTCTTGAAAGCTTATCTCTTAATTCATTTTTTTATGTTTCCTTCTTTCATCTTCAAGTGAGGGTAAGCATGAAGTACAAGATTTTGAAAATACCCACGATCAATAACATACCAAGAAATTATTCAGACACCCTATATATCTTCTTTTTTAAAAAGGATACTTGAAATATGTGTTATAAGAAAATGTAAACTTTATATAGCTAAGAGGTATTTAATGCTTCTTTACAAGGAAGCTGCTTGTTTTGAAGTTACGCATGCTTTCAACTAATTACAAAAAGATGTTTTTCTTTCTTCAATCTCTTCCAATTAAACTTGATTTTCATATATATCTCTTTAGTCTCCAACTAAGCAACAACATGCAGCTTTTGTAACTTCTATGTATCTCTTTCAACATGTAAATAGTTACAACATCTTATAAAAAATGACATTTCTTTTTTTCCTAGTTGAACTTGTTCTTCATGTCCATTAGTATATATGCAATTTCTTCAACTTTGGAGCCAAGTTTATATTCTTCATGCAACTTCTACATCTTGTCCATATCTTTCTTAGTCTGCATCAAAAAATCAAATTTAAAGCCATATAGAGATTCCATAGTCATATTTTCAAAAATCTTTTTATTCATGTTGGTCCATATATTCCATAAATAAAAACCTCTCAACCAGTTCAATATGACTAGGGGAAAAGCCATATATTTCACCCAAAATAATCTCCTTCTGTATTATCCTAGATGGATGGTATGGCATAATCATAACCTACAAAAAGCAAAAAAATTAGTATTATGGGGGCAACTATGCAAAAGGTGGGGAATAGATTCTACCTATTGATTACATCTAGGGTCCATTACTTTTGCTTTAAGAGCCCTCTCATTAGTCCAATGAGCTTTAAGGCATATTAGCCATATTAAACAAGAGATTTTGGGTTGTATATCCATAGATTACTAAATCTATATATCCACTATTGAGGGCTCCAATTGATGTGCCATCTATCATTTAGCTTATAATAAAGTACATTCACTACAAGGATTTGAGCTTATAGCGACGGCGGGTAGCAGCGTTGCTATTTGCATCGCAAACACCGACGGTCCATAGGGAAAAAAAACAGGCAGAAACAGAGCATGGCTTTATTTCACGTTTTCGCGTTTTGTGTTTTGAGAGCGAGAGCAAGGGAGAGAGTGACCGTCGTGAGAGAAGGAGAGGAAGAAGACCTGCCGCTGCCGTCGCCGTTGTTCGCGAAGGAGAGGAGGAGGCTTCATCGCAAAGAGGAGCCGCCCCACACTTGCCATATCTCATCGGTGAGTCTCCCTCTCTCCTTCTTTTGCTTGTTTAAGATTTAAATCACTTTCTCTTTTGCTTGTTTAGGAGAGGAAATGAGAGAGAAAGAGAGGGAGAGGGAGAGGGAGAGGGAGAGGGAGAGGGAGAGGGAGGGCATTCTCTCTCTCCCTCTCCCTTTTGCTTTTGGAGAGTGTTAGGATATATTGTGAGAGGGAGAGGAAATGAGAGAGAAAGAGAGGGAAAGGGAGAGGGAGGGAGAGAAAGAGAGAGAGAGAGAGGGAGAAAGAGAAAGAGAAAGAGAGGGAGAGGGAGAGGGAGAGTGCATTTTCTCTCTCCCTCTCCCTTTTGCTTTTGGAGAGTGTTAGGATATATTGTGAGAGGAAGAAGAAATGAGAGAGAAAGAGAGGGAGAGGGAGAGAGAGGGAGAGAAAGAGAAAGAGATGTATACTCAAATGGATAGCTTTATGGAGATGTATGTCTACTCAAATGGATAGCTTTTGTCTACTCAAGATGTACTCCACCTGTGTGTGTATATATTGAAACGATAACATATCCATGATTATGGTAATGGTATGCACTTTTCTTTTTTTATGGGTACCATTACATCGACTCCTTAAGAGGGCTAAAAATTGGTCATACACTTTATAAAGTCTAATTAGGAGATTTAAGATGCACGATAATAGACTTATCGATAATGGTATGCAATGTGCTTTGCCATGGGCCACGTACATTGGTGACTCTTTAAGATGGCTTAAAATTGGTAATATCCTTCATAATGTCCAAGTAGGGAATCTAATTGTGATATGCATAATTTCTTGTTTTTGTATTAACTTTATAAGCATAACAAATTAGTAATCATGCCAACTAGTCAACGGAAGGACTAAAAGAAAATGATATCCTAGCTAATGGTCATTATGGTACTTCATCAAAATGAACCCAAAAGTATTGCTATAGAAGAAGAATCCCTTGAATTGAGCATAGGATATTTTCTTCAAATGTTATGACTATGAGTAGAATTGATTGGAACAAATTTTATAACTATAGTTGATAAATTTTATAGATGGCATTAATTTTTATACATGGACCTAGGACAAAAAAAAAACATTACTAAGATGCTTTTTGTTGAGACTGATTTATTATTAGACTAAGAGATCCTCAATGATGCTCATAAATGGATAACTTATACTCAAAGCCCTCTAGTGCAATTGTATAAGTAATCCTAGTGGAGCCCCTCTAAGATGCTCAAAGTACATAACCTAGAGACCGTAGCTAGGTATATAAGGTATAATGGCCATACAAGAAGACACCTCAATAATTGACTTATCACCACTAAATCCCAAAGAAGAATCATATTCCATCCCCTTCAACTCTATATTCACCTCGTGAAGAACTTCATTAATCATAGCATCCTTGTCACCAATCTTTTTGTTGCAATGATGAAGTAACATATTCATCACTTTTCCTTTTAGCATCTAAGGCATTATCCAATCTTTTAGTCAAGTCCAAACATTTAGTCTTCAACTCATGAACCTTATAAACCAATGTTTTTTTAAAAAAAATAATGAATAATTATCTACCGGGACAAACAAATCCTTGAGCATGGTATATGGCCGAGATATAATATCAATAAATCTCTCAACTACTATGTCCCATGCATTCTTTACATCAATCAGTAAAGCATTTCTTATATCTTGAAGTTTAGATTTTGAAAACATGGATGCATCAATATCAACCTCAATGTCTTACAAAATTTGCTTCTCAATCTCTTGCAAAGGCTAAAACCTCTCAAGCAAGAGCTTATGGTCAACTTGCAACTTGACGTACATCTCCATAAAGCTATCCATTCGAGCCTTGTTTGTTGTAATGTAGATAAGATGAAAAACAAAGAAGGTCTTATTGTTCAAGATCGCAAGGCGTATCTTAATCAACGTGTCCCATGTCCTTGCTCTCAATGCAAGTTGGCTATTAGATGAAAACGTCAATTGTCTATAGAACACCTACGACGATTTGGCGAGTTTCAATCTGAGATCATTGATCAGGCGATTGTGGATTTTTAGCAAACGGTAATTTGAAGTTAATATCAATCATGTATTGTACTCGCAAGCTAATTGAAAACCATATACAATAAGATTGGGTCTTGCTGGTAAATTTTCTATCTAGGGAGGTGATGTCTCGTCCTAAGGGGGAGTGCACCCTTTGCGGCCAATTAGAAGAGTTCGTGGGCATGCGATGGATGGAGTGCAGGAGCCAACTCGCAAGGCCAACCTATACCGTCAATGCCAGAGGAGACAGACAACCTTCCAGACCTACCTACAATCTTGGAGCCTGAGATGGAGGCAATGATGGATGCATTGATTCCCATGGATGTCGAGACTTCTGATCCGCTTAGAGAGGAAGCATCCATACCATTATATGATGGGTGCCGAGTATCTCAGTTGAAGACACTCCTTGCACTCTTAAGTGTGCAAGCAAAATATGGGTGGAGCATCATGCCTCCATGGAGACGTGGCTCGCCAAGTACCAGATTGCAAGGCAAGATCGAGAGGAAGCGCGAGCTGAATTCTGATGTAGTACGCATCATCGACCGACTCGATATCCCGAAGGCATAGAGGAGATACCGCGGTTTATGTCAACGTGATGGTTGCATGGAGCCTTGACCGCAGCATCTCGTGAAGGGACAGAGGTCTCAATGGAGCAGTGGAAATTCTCGAGGGGATGTAGTTCAAAGGTGATGAGGGATTTAGAATCTGTTGTATCTAAATTTTATATGCGACATCTAATTTGAGTGTTTCAATGTATAGTACAAAATATATAGTGCAGCGTGGTCGCGCGGACAGTATTTTCGCGTGGAGCGGATTGACAATATGCGCTCCACAATGGACTGTGGTATCATGGCAAGGTTCAAGCAAGAGAGCCGGCGACGACGAGCAACGGATCCAAACACTGTTGTGGATGAGATGGAGTATTTTGGGAACTTGCAAAGTATTATTACGGTGGATTACTGTAGCTTCTTCATGATACTATTCGATGTGTAGTGGTTCAAAGTGGTACTTGGAGGAGCTGAAGCAACAGTTCAACGAGGTCCATCTGCATTTCTTGAAATAGATTCCGAAAAAAAATGGACGGATTTGCGTAACACCTTTGTGTTGCCGGCCATTGTGAACAGGTGCATGGAGTCATTTGCTTGCTAATTGTATTACGACATGGTTTATGTCACAATGGTTTGAACTCTCTTGTACATGTTTGTGAACATGTAATCTTCTATCCAAACCCCCGACAACCTCGATGGTGGTATGTTATACCTTCAACTCCCCGAAGTGCGAGAGTATATGATCAAAGCGATGTTCCGAGCATAGATGAAGATAATATGCAAATAGAGAGGTCGATATTGCAAGGGGTGGAGGCCGTTGAAAGCTTGGAGTCAGCATCGGCTAACAATGATGGAAATACAGGAGTCCAAGAATTTTTTGAGAAGAGGACGGACTCATTCTTTTGTGGTGACATATCTATCGACCTTCCAGTGTATGCAGAGTTGTGTCAGGAGATTAACATGGAACCATAGGATACTTCATACTTGGAGCATCCACTTACTCAATTCGTTGACCAATCTCTTATAAAGGTACATAAGATATGCATTTTAAGAGAGATTTTTTAAAAATGATTTATATTACTGTGCTTTGTATGATTTAAATTGATTATTCTAACATCAATTTTTATCTGTTCTTGTGACATTTTCAAGATGAGTCGAGGGATGAGCGATGAGGAGTTGCACGACATCTTCGTACACATGTCTCCAGACCAGCTCGCGAGATTCAGAGAGATGGTAGACCACGAGCTATCTCGTTCCTCGTCAGGGCGCTCTGCTAGATCTGCTTCAGCGCGATCGGATGCGTCGGCTTCGAGTAGACGATCTTGACGCTCATGACTTGGGCCAGAGAGAGGGAGTGCATCGGGATCAGGGGGATGCTGCTGTGGAGACACGGATGTGGTGTCTCCGTCTCGTCATTCAGCTAGAGCTGCATCACCTCCAGGATTTTTCACACCTGTGGAGATGTCTACTCCAGTTACTCCGGCTTTTGCGCAACTGTCAGCAGGTGGCACCCCTTTCGGTGCCACTCCGAGAGAGATTACCCCCATCGGTACACCGGATGTAGAGGGGTCTCTTGGATATGCCCAGGAGCGTGGACGTAGATGGGAGAGGACCCATCTTAGGCAGACTCCTAGGGGTTATGGATATCTGGTCGATAGTAGGTCAAGAGCCATCATCATGAATGATGAGGGGAGGAGGGTGATGGCTCACATGAGAGTTGTGCCAACAAGTTTTTCGGCACAACGTCCTAGATCATTGGAAGAACATACCGGAGGGGAGCAATGACTACATAGTAGCATCCTTGCACGAGGAGTTTCCAGTGCCAGCTGCAATAGATAGATTCTCTACGGGCTGGATGATGGATTGCATGTGTGCATACATGTCACACAGACGATCCGACGCACGCAAGGCAATCAAGAGTGGGGCTGCAAAGCCCGAGTGGTTAGATACAGATGACTGGCGCCGACTGAGGGAGGAGGCTACAGATTCTCTAGGAGGTTGGAGTCAGCAGCATGAGGCGGCGAGGGCACGACTTGAGGCCGGAGTGGTCGATCATCTTGGGAGTGGCGGCCAGAGGATATATTTGGAGGACTTTGTAAGTTTTTCTTTTGTTTTGCCTGTTTGTTTTTTTGAAATATTCTTTGTACTGACAATCATGTTTCTAACAGTTAGCATTTTGTTTTCTTTACAGCACTCCATCACAAATCACAATCCGATAGGCCTTGAGACTCGATATGTAGAGAGGCACGGTCTCAATGCATTGATCGACCGATTGTATAGACGCAGCGGCCCTATAAGTCACTCATCTTTCTTGTCTGTAGTTACTATGAGATATTTGAATGCATTATTGTATGGTGGATTGATGTTTGTTTATTTTTTTGCAGAGTCCGTTCCATGCTCCTTTGCGGCAGGACGAGCTTTTAGGGGACGAGGATTTGTAGCTCACCCTTGGATCCTTGGAGCTCACACACCTTTATTTTTTAGTCGCTTGATCTATGTAGACATTTTCTATGTATTAGTGATATCCTGTCATGATTGTACCAATCGCTTTTCATGCGATAATGTATTTATTTCATGTATCAATTTTATGATTTCAGTATACATTATTTTTGTTTGCAAGCACTTTGTATACAGTAGTGTAGAAACTATTTTGTATGGCTCTCATACAGCACACAGTACTATATGTGGTAGGGCAGCAAGCCCTGCCACAATTTTTTTTAAATCCCTATTACCGTCGCTATTAGCGTCGCAAATTTACTACTCGCATCGCTATGCATGTCGCAAAGTGTCGCTATCAGCGTTGCTATTGGCATTGCTATCAGCGACGTTGATAGTGACATTTCTATGGAGTAGTTAATAACAACGCTTTTTGCGACGACAGGGGAAAATTTTGTTGTTTGTATTTTCGTCACTTTAAACGTCGGTATAAGGCCTATATCTTGTAGTGATTTGAATCATTTGCAAGTTAGGAAATGGTAGGAGAGGTTTATCTCCCACTAGCCACACCTCTCTAAAATTGAGGGGGAGGTTGATGCTGATGACAATAGAGAGGTGAGGGCCCCATAGGCTAGTCTTGCTTTTACTTAGATCCACATCAGCTTGCTTTAAGCTAAACATATCTTTTAGTTGCTTTGCTGTTAGACATGCCTTAGGGTTGATATCCCATAAGTCACCCCATACTTGGATGCCTATCTTGTAGAGCTTGCATGCTTTGTTTAGCTCCCCTTCTAGGATAGAGTTGTGGAAGAAGTTGAACATGGACAAAGTTAGCTGAAGCCCAATGTAAGATATGATTAGGGTGTGGAGAAGAAACATGAAGCTTCTTATACTTGAACCATGCTTTTTATATGCCCCTTGTTAAACCAAAGGAGTGCTTGGTTTTAATTTCAACTAGGCTTAGAATAATAGTGAGAAGGGTTAATTTCTTCCATCCAGGGCATCTTGCAATTTGGAAAATTTTGCACAAATCATGAAAAAGAGTTATTGTAACCATCCTTCCTTCTCGAATACGATAGTAAATAATCTAATTAAGCACATATTTAAAGTAATTAATAGTTTCACAAAACTAAAATGCACACTTTACTATACAATCTTGGACATTAGATAGCTTGTTGGCCCCAATATACTGGTGCCCCTTATGGTATTTCTTTAACTTTTATTGCAAATGCATGGAGTACAATTGAGATTCTATAACCTTGTGTACTAATCCAACTGCCTCTTGCTATCAAAACAAACCAACAAGCCTCCTAAAACCAATTCATTCCTTGGTTTGCTTAGGGATTGGCCTTCACCCTACTCCTTGAAAGATAAATTTAGGCCCAAATCTAATTTTGGTTGGTTTACCTTGTGAATCTCCTTGAATTTTCTCAATTTTAACTATTGGAATTCAAGTCCTAGGCCCTAAATTATAAACATGCATCCTAAGGCAGTTGTCAAAACCTAAATTTTTATATAAATTAGGGTTTACAACATAGATTGATTAAAATCTTCATATGATGGCTCAAACTATTAGAAAATGTTGAGATAACTTGAAAAATGGTTGGGGGATGAGAAAGAATGCTATGGAGAGAAAAAATTTAGAGTTACATCATAAGAAATGTTGAAAAGCTATTGTTTCCCTGCTCAAAGAGCCGTGAAGCTATCACCTATAACTTAAGACCACCAGAACGATTGCTATCCCTTCATGTTTATTATCATCTACATGAGAAGGACCTTAGGCTACTATCACCTACTCTTTAGGGCTCCAAAGTGATGTCATATGCTTTAGGATTGATCCTTAGTGGCTGCAAATCACATTACTAGCCTATCGTTCCTCTCTCCTAGTCTCCTCTCTCACAATAGCTAGAATAGACTCCACCATTCTCTAAAAACGTTTTTCCTACATGCATGGGCAAGTTTTGTCAAGTGACAGCCTTCTAATCTTGTCCTCTAGTATTATCTTGCTTATTTAGTTAATTTTTAAATATTAATTCATTTTAAAAATTAATTTAATAAGTATTCTAGTGCTTAAAAATTAATCTCACCACTAACCAATAATTAAATTGGCTAGGTGAACTTGTCTTTCAAGTATTCTTAAGCAGTTAGTAGCTCTCGGGGAGGTATTAATTAATTCATTAATGCCTAGTCTCTAATGTCACCACTAACTTTAGTTGCCCATTATTTGGTATAGAAGCTAAAATCTAACATAGGGTACCTGCTAGTATCTATCAAGCATAACTTATTACAACTTTTGCCGTCAATATCAAATGCATCCTCAGGTTCCTTGGCCTATTACCATGAAATAGCAACCATGTGCATCACATATGCTAAGTAATCCTACACATTTTATTAATAAGTGAATAAAATATTATCAACAAGATTAAAGTATCTCAAAATTTCACATGCTTATGACAAACATCCCCCTTGAAATCCCTATGATCGTGCACTACATTGTGCAAAAAGGAAAAGCATAGGATGCTAGAATTTCCATAAGGCATTATAGTCACAACATTGGCTACTATTGTCCAACCATGTCATATGCCCCAAAGTTACTGAAAATTTTCAACCAGCATATACATATCATAAAACTAAAAGTTAGTCCAAAACGGTTGCTAGAGACCCATTGAATGCATCCATAACTTATGTCTCTCAAATTGTGTTGGCTTTAAAATCATTGTAAGCATATTCTTAGCATAAACAATAGTTAAAACTGTCAATGTCATTTACTAACATACTGTTGTCCATGGAACTAGATGTAGACCATTGAAAATTGAGCATAATCTAATCATAAGATGATAACTTATTAATTAGAGAACTAATAAAAAATTGCTATATAAATGTGATCTCAAACTTATCACAAATTGATTGTACAAATGGATTTGTAAAAATTGATACAAAACTAATCCCAAAAGTATCTCCCTGAACTACCACATCAATTTTGCATGACATCCATGGCTCCGCGTGGTCATAGAAATTCAAAAAGCCCATTTGAAGCAAGAGAAGCAAAGAATACGGCCTATGGAGAAAACGACACACTAAAAATTGGCAAAACCCTTGTTATAGCAAACCTAAGAGAGATAAAATTTTGTTGATTTGGAAAAAAGAAAATGTTTTATAAGTTCATTGCTATATTTGGCTTTAAACGATTACAAACACATTCTAAAGAAAATGCATATGAATTGTTACTTAAGAAAATAGCCAAAGTAATATAATAATTAACTATTTAGTGAAAAGATTCTTTCACTTGAAAAATGATTATATGCTTGTCACTAAGAAAATATCTTAATTATGATTTATTTCGTGATATTTATTGTTATTTCATTAATGATGCATGTGATCATAATAACAGAAAAATGGTAGATGATGTTAGTGAAGGAAATATTTTATATTTTTTTCTTGAAAGTGACTATATCTATTTCATTTTGCTAATGATAAAAAGATATATATGAATGTTATAATAATTCATAAAAAATTATTTAGATAATATCATGAAATAATCAATGCATTAAATCAACAAAAAATTTCATAGAAAAACATATACTAGATGCACATAAATTAGGTGTGTGGAAATATAATTCGATGTTTCAAAGATAAAAGAAAAATTACACTTATGATTTTTGCATTACCTAGAATAAAGTTTTCAGAAAAATAATCAGCATTGCACTTAAAACATAGCTAAATAAAAATTAATCTTTTTAGATAACGTGGAAAGTTCGACAAATGATCAGACATCATTGATTAAACCATAGAATATGAGTATAATAAAATAAAATAAATTTTTTAAACTAAAAACACACGAAATGCTAATATTAATGATGATATTAGTGAGAGCGTCAATATTATAAGTTGACCCATATATGAATTAGTGAGAAAACCTAACCTAAAATTTCGAGAATGTTGAAGCACAAATAACTATGAAATACTCAACAACCCTAAAACTATCAGTGTCAGGAAATTAAATGAATATCGAAAGTCTATAAATACTATATTAGGGAATTTGGAAATTCTCATATAGTTTGGAAATTCCCAATATAGTTAATATTTGACCACATGATCAAATCTTGTCCTCTTACTTGAAAGTGGAGTCTACCCTATTTACTATATAGGTTGTCTTTCCAAGTCCCACTTTGAAGCATACATTAAGATTTAACAACATGACCAAATCTTTGCCCCTTATTTGAAAGTGGGAATTGGGAGATTCCCAAATTCTCTAATATGGTGTTTGTAGGACTTGTTGGATGTTGATAAGAATTTGTCGATACAAATTTTAAAGTGTAGAGAGACTTGGAAAAGTATTTGAAATTCTACTAAGCACGGGTTAGGGTAGGACAATGCATGAATTGCTTACTATAGGTATAGATACCCATGTTATCTTTTAGGGCAGAAATACGAAACTTTTTTATAATAATAAAATAGAATTCAGATTCACAAAATAACTTGCGAATCCCGAAAAAGAGTTGCAAGTAGGAAGTGAAACCCTAAGAATAAGGTGGGATCTTAAAAAAGAAACCCTAGATTTGGGTGGCTACTTCCTATGATAAAAATACTTGCTGATGTTTCTTTTTTATTTGTGCATACATTGATGGTTGTACAAAAAAATTTGATTGTGCTTGTAGCATTTAAATCTAATTGTAAATACATAATTATGATAATAAGAGGAAAGATCGCACTATGCCTCTCCCACGGCTAGATGTGGAACCCTGCTTCAAGTAGGATTGTTTTGTAGCGCCGCGAGGAGCTTTGGACTCGGCCCTGATGGTGAGAGGTCACTTGGTGAGGAATCTATTAGGTAGGAGAAGGCGGTAATGCTAGGGGAGCTCTAGCCATAAATGTCCCGATCGCTCCTAGAAATTGCTTGACCCTCACATGAATCAGGATGGGATCTTGGAGTCCTTGGTGTACTAGTGAAGGGATGGAAATCTTGGAGGGTTTCTTTTATTTTGCGCAGACAAAAAGGATTTTCCAATAAACGGAGGTTTATCTTCTGCATAAGTAGAAGGAAAAAATCAATGTAAATAACTTTGCAAAATAATAAATATATATATTTTGTCAAAATAGTATTTTCTCTGAGTATCGTAAAATTACATAAAGAAACCTGTGATAACGAGATTAATTAATGAAGTTGTTTTTACATGCCATAACTTAATGTGATAGATAATTAGAAAACTAAAGAAAACCATTTGTGGGAAGCGGGTGGGTGACATCCCTAACGATTTCGTTCTACGGATGGGTGGTCCCAGTAAGTTGGAAGCTTCTTTCAAGAGATTGAATGAAACATTAATTAAGTAGAGCCAAGCATTAACTTACCTAGGGTCAGGTCTTAAAACCCTAATAAAAAATTATATTAGGAAAAAAATGCAGTGACTGTGCCACCAAAACTCTGCTAAGGTTCCCTGAATCCTAACTAGTTACTAAAAAAAAAATTGCACACCATGAACCAATGGTAACTACGATTGCTCCAGTTGGACGAGAAGCCCTTCTAGGACACCTCCGATGGAGCTAGTTGATGTATTGATACCTTAGTTGTCAAATTAGGATTCAGAGCTTGTATGTTGATCCTCGTGGGGATGGCCAGTACTTTGCGTTACAAGATGGGCTTTGGAAAACCTAGACAATAGACCCCATGCATTCTTGTGAGTGCTAGGTGAAGCCATCTAGAATAGTTCCCTAATGGACCACTAAAATGTGCTACCAAGGAATTATTAGATAGGCGCGTGACACGTGGTATTAGAGCATAATTGAAATTAAAAATATCTATGGTTTTTTAGACCAATTGTTCTAAGTAGCAATTTGTTTGCTACTTATTAAGGAATAAACTTTGGCAGAATAATTAAGCTTGGAACCAATTCCTTGTTTTTCAAGCAATTTACACATCTGTGGTGAACTCCATGGATGATGAGTGGAGAAGAGAAATGATGAGGATGCTTGATCGCCTATACGATCCATCCCCTATGAATTGTGAAAGAAGATGGTTCTGGGATGAGCATTACGGTTACATCAAGGCCAATCGATTTTTCAGCATGTGCAGACTAATTTAAAACACCTTGAATGGTTGAAAATTTTAAAAGTAATTGAAGCCTTTATAATTTGTCTATCCATAAGGATTGCACTTATGATTGCTAGTGGTTGTTAGATACATTGTCACAACGCATAGGGTTGAAGGTCACCATAGAGATTTGACAAGAAAATCTAGACAAGATAAATGGAGAGGTGTCTTCAACAGATAAGTAGATTGCAATAAATGTTTAAAGGTTCAAGAAGTACTTTTTGGTCAATCACAAGGGTTTGAGAGAGAAGTTTGTATTGAGGTTCAAGAGCTTAGACTTTGGAGATGAAAGAGATAAGAGAAGGGTTGAAGGTTTCAAGCCAAGTCCTTGAAGATGTTAAGACAGCTTTCAATTGCATGATCTTAGTAAAGATAGAGAAATCACAGATTATGAAGTTAAGTACATGTATTATAAACAACTCAACATCCCATCATTCAACTTTGCATGATTACATTCAAAGTAAATTGTAAGGGACAAGGCTTTTGAGTCAATTACAAGGCTTGTAGGACAAAGAGCTTTGCTTCAAGAGAACTTCAAATAAAGATCGTGAAAAGGTTAAGATACCATAGCTAAGAAATAAAGAGAAAAAACTCCTCTTAATTCAATTCATAGCATCTATGAATGATCCTCAAATATTGCCCCATCATAAGGGCACATAATTTTTGCATAATTTGACTAGATGTCAACTATAGAGCAAGAAATAAATTAAAAGATCAATGTTGTAGCTAATTCTCTGAATATGGCTGAAGATTTCAGCCCCAAATCAGCCCATAAAACTTTCGGAATTCACCTCCGATGATAGTATAAACTTTCCGTAACATAGAGAGCATAGAACAACCAAGTACAAGTGTAAATCATACCATATGAAGCATTTGATAAGTAAAGGAATTGCTATCCACAAAATCATTGTGTGGGCTGCCTATTTCACCCAATGTACATGGCTTCAACCTTCTAAGAAGACACTTTGTTGTAGCAAAAAAATAACCCCTATATTCAAGAGCATGTAACACGCAATAGCTAGCTTGCAATAGGCATGTAGAAGTAGGAGAGAAGATGGAATTCATGTTGCCCTTGTTTGCTTTGTAATTGGCCACCTATTTTAGCCTCAAGCACATACATAGAGCAATCAAGATGCTCCCTTCCACAATGCTTATGCAATATCTACTTGCATCAAATATAGCAATGCCATGAATCTATAAGAAGAGAAAAATAAGTGTTGCTACCCACGATACTTTGTTTGGGCTGAAAAATTCAGCCCACTTTCTTCTCACAAACAAGTTAAGAGGGTTTCTTGACACAATTCTCTCCCCAAGTTGTAGTGAGCTTCCAAGAGCATGAATGAGCCCTTTGTGTCAAGATTAATCAATAAATCAAGTAGATGGACTTCAGCCCTCTAAATTACAGGATTAGAAGATCAATAACAATCCCTATTCAAGTCTTAAAAGACTTAAGAGAGTGGATTTAATGTCTCTCTTGACATGGAAGTTCAAATTCAGCATACACAGGTTAGGCCTAGACCTTCCTCAAGACTCATAATTGAGCTCCCATATGTATGGGTTGTTGCCCCTTAAATACATAGGTCTTCCCAGTTTTTCTCAGCCATGAATGGCCTTTCATTTTTTTCAAAGCACGGGAAGAGTAACACTTACGTGTCAAGTGGAGTTTGTTGCAGTTAGTTGTGGTTGCATGGCTTGAACGGCCCGCCCCTTTATGCGGTAGCTTTGGACACCTCTTCCCCTTCTTCATCCATGGCGCTTGCTTCAAGCCGAAAAATCCAGTAGAAAAAATGGATTGTTTGTTGCCCTCTTGTCTCTCACTTGACTTGTTCATTGATATCATAAGTCACACAAGTGATGATGCAAGGCATATACAATGTCCTATGCTCAAAGGCATAGTCAACTTCATGAACTTTGGTGATTTTTCTCAATACTAAACTTGTGAGTCTTATTTTTGAAGTATTACATCACTAACACATGTATTTAGGCTCACAACCAAGCCATTTAAGTGCCAAAATCACTTATATCATGACATATGGAGCATGACTTACAAAACTTGTAGCAACTCCACATAAGCAATTGTTAACTCTCAAATGAATGAAGGTGGAAATTTCAGAAAAGCTAAAGTAAAAGACAAAGACAAAGGCCAAGGCAAGGAGAAACGGAAGACAAAGACGCACAAGGAGAAGAGTCCTAAATAAGGGAGAAAGGTGCACAAGGAAAAGCGCAAGTCAAAACTTTTGTAAAAGAGCGCAAGCGCATCATGGTTTAATTCAAGGAGTGCCGGGCTCTCACCCACGCAATTTATAAATGTAGGGCAGTGGAAAGGAATCTAGGAAGATAGAAGGACAATGGGAAAAAGGGCCTAGGCTATGATTGGCCATGTAAAAAAAGGGAAAAAGGGGATGACCACCCAAAAGGGATTTAGGGTTTTGTATATAAAGTTGAAAAGTGAATGAGAAGCACGTTCTTATGTGTGGCCAAAAGTAGCTCTCCTCTTCTTCTTCTTCTTCTTGTTCTTGCTTGCTTGAGCTTGTGTTTGAGAGAGGGAGTGTGAGAGTATGAGGGAGTGAGTGTGTGAGGGTGAGGGACCATGGGGTGGAGAAGCTCTCCATCTTCTCCTCTCTTCTATTCTCTTATCTTGCTCGCAGCGATGGAGCTTGGAGCTTGGAGCTTGGAGCGGGAGGATCGAGCTTGCTTGAAGCTTGCACTTGGATCGTGGAGCTATCGAAGTGTGCAGGAGAGGAGGCAACTCAATTGGCATGAAGGTAAGCTCACTACACTCATAGGATCGACGGCTAGTCAGCTAGGTGAGAGATAGCCATTAGAGCTCACTTGAAACACTTGAAGCAATAAGTGGTCCATGGGTCTTGGTGGTTGAGCGTGAGCTCCCACTACATTTTGGTTCCGTTGGCCGGGATTAATGGATTCAAGCTTGAGCACTTGCGCGCCTTATATCGAGCATCGAAGTAAGGGATTCATCCCTGAAACGGAGCTTGAGATAGGTAGGAAGTTTGGGTGTTTTTGATCGTTAAAAAAAGTAAGTATTTTGGGATATTTTGTTTGGTTGATGATTGGGAAACATGGAGAATTTATTTCAGTTTTTTGATTTCGATTCTTGTTGCATTTAGCATGGGTTAGGACTAGAAAGTCGCACCAGAGAAGGGTAGGGTTTACTGTTGCAAACATGGCAAAATAGGGCAAAAATTGTGTAGAAAATTGTAAAAAGCTCACTTGTGATGCCTAAGATTGGAAAGTGAGTGATTGGGGGCATCAACACCATACCTGGGAAGGGGTATAAGAGCCAAGAAGCCAAGGGAGAGCTCATTTGTGACCATTTCAGTGAGAGAGAGAGAGAGAGAGAGCCATCGCATGATTCGATGCAACCTCACCATCGACGAGCCTACCACTCTATTCAGGTATATGAATCCCTTCCCCTATCTGCCTAGATAGGATCTAGAGGTTTATGCTTGCTATGATTAATTAAATCGTAAGAATCGAGCAAAATTGACCTCTCGCTGTCGTCGTCGCGCCGCGTTCGGCCTATCCGAGCGGTCGTTTCTGGGCCGAGTCCCAGAATCGGCCCCCTCGGCCCTCTTTCATTCGGCCGACTTGGCCTGAAACCCTAATCGGTCCTCGGCCCAGACCTACTTGGCCCGTCCAAATTGACTATTCGGCCCGTCCCAGCCAAACCGTCCGAGCCATAAAATTCGGCCCTCGACCACGTGTCATATGCGACCCTCAACCCAAGTGCCTCGGCCCGTCCGAGTGACCTCGTCCAAATTGACCATTTGGCCCGTCTAAGCCAACTTGTCCGAGCGACTTTGTCCGAGTCTGCGCCTCGCCCCCTTCGAGTCTACCTTGTACGAGTCACAAATTCGGCCCTCAGCCCATGTACCTCGGCCCGTCCGAGTGATCCACTCAGACCTTGCAATTTGGACCAACTGGGCCAAGTGTAAATTTTTATCAAGTTCTCAGAAATTTGACCCGACCCGGCTAGAGCTCTCACCAGTGCAAATTGTTAAAATTCCTTCTGACGCTCAGAACTTGATTCTGGTATACAGAATAGACAAAATCGTAGGGAGCAGCTGCTTAGCAGCTTGAAGTAGGCAGCATCGAGACCCAGAGACCTAGATGCAAAGCACTGAGCTGTTAAAACCTGATTGGCAAAAAACAAACGAGGCAACATATTAGAAAAACCCTAAACCCTATCAAGGCAGCCAGAAAATTAACCAATAAGTCTATCAAGCCCAAAACAAAGCAAGAGTGCGTAAGACGCTTCAAGATTGTTTGCTGCACTCACCTTGAATTTCTGCACTCGAATGCACTTAAGAAAATTCAAAGTCTGATTGAGCACAAGTGCACGAGAAGCGACATGCACACTAAGTGACCATAAATTGAGGATTGTATTCAATAACTGAAGGAACTTACTTAGATAAACCACCCAGAGTCCGACCAGGATCGGACCACCCAGAGTCGAACCACCCACGATCGGACCACGTGTCAAAATCGGACCATTGGTCCTAGCGTAAAAAATCGGACCACTTTTTTTATCGGACTTCCAAAATCGGACCGTCCAACTACTAGAATTGGACCACCCTATCCGATCCGATTCCTAGAATTGGACCACTGCAAGAATCGGACGTGACCAAAATCGGACCATTGGGCAGATCGAACCAACCCAAAATTGGACGTCTGATTCTGATAATCGGACTCCTGAAAATCGGACATCTGAGAATCGGACAAAAAACTGTCAAAATCGGAGAGGTATCTAGATACAAATTGTGTTCTAGATCAAACCAAATAGGACCAACCCTTAAACAAACGAAGGTGGAAAATCCGGAAAAGCTAAAGCAGAAGATAAAGACAAAGGCCAAGGCAAAGAGAAACGGAAGACAAAGACGCACAAGGAGAAGAGTCCTAAATAAGGGAGAAAGGCGCACAAGGAAAAGCGCAAGTCAAAACTTTTGTAAAAGAGCGCAAGCGCATTATGGTTTAATTCAAGGAGCGCCGGGCTCTCACCCATGCAATTTGTAAATGTAGAGGGGCGGTGAAAAGAAAGCTAGGAAGATAGAAGGACAATGGGAAAAAGGGCCCGGCCATGTAAAAAAAGGGGAAAAGGGGATGACCGCCCAAAAGGGATTTAGGGTTTTGTATATAAAGTTGAAAAGTGAATGAGAAGCTCATTCTTGTGTGTGGTCAAAAGTAGCTCTCCTCTTCTTCTTTTTCTTCTTGTTCTTGCCTGCTTGAGCTTGTGCTTGAGAGAGGGAGTGTGAGAGTGTGAGGGAGTGAGTGTGTGAGGGTGAGGGACCATGGGGTGGAGAAGCTCTCCATCTTCTCCTCTCTTCTTCTCTTCTCTTCTCTTCTCTTCTCTTATCTTGCTCGCGGCGATGGAGCTCGGAGCTTGGAGCGGGAGGATCGAGCTTGCTTGAAGCTTGCACTTGGATCATGGAGCTACCGGAGTATGCGGGAGAGGAGGCAACTTGATTCGCACGAAGGTAAGCTCACTACACTCATAGGATCGACGTCGCGTCGGCTAGGTGAGAGATAGCCATTAGAGCTCGCTTGAAACGCTTGAAGCAATAAGCAATCCGTGGGTCTTGGCAGTTGAGCGTGAGCTCCCACTACAGCAATGCAAGGAAGATTATGAGTAAGTAACCAAATTCAATCATTTTATTAGGAGACCATGGTAAATTTATTGCATTTTAAGGCAGAGAGCCCCCATCTTTGTTTTACCAGTCCATATGCTGGTGAACTTAGGTTTTTATGACTTATTACACTAGGCAATACTTTTGTAGTATGTCTAGATTACAAGTGACTAAGTAGTATATGTATAGGTTAAAAGTTTTATGTTTAGACCATGGTAGAAGAATCTTATGACAACGTCTAGACTGTTATGTCTATGAAAAGGTACTAAAGGTAATCCTAGCTGTTAGGATTATAATCCAAGGTCATTACAAGTATTGAGATTACCATATCCATGGTTTTCTAGATCTACCATTTCCACAGTATAAGTTTTTGGACATAGACAGCAATTGCCTTACTTTCTTCTACATGAATCTAACTGATATCCATTCCTGAAAAAGAAAGATATAATGATATCCTATTTTGGAATTTGTACATAGCTTCTATCAATGCTGATGTATGTCTACGTTTTAACATCTACCATTTGTAAATATCCCTTACTTGTAAAAATCATAGCGTATGGCTACTGATAATAAAAGATAACAATGGCTACATTTTGTAAAAATTTTGTACTCTTTGGTCCATCATTGTTTTACAAATCTAGTAAGATATTTTGATGTGGAAACAAAGCTAAAAAGTTTAAAGCACCAAAACTAATTTGTGAAACTTATGATAACCCATGGTAATATATCTATTACTAGTCTAACTGAAATTCAAGAGAAGAAGTATCTCCTCAAGTAGGTTAAGCCACCAGAATTTGATGGCAAGTGTAAATACATTGAAACTGAGGTAGAGTTTTGGATGAAGACCAAGAAGGACTACTTTAAAGCCGCGAGAACTACCATTACCATATTTGAGAATATGGGAATTTTCCATAAGTTTAGGACACATGGTCAAATCTTTGGATTTGTCATAACCTGAACACTATAACTCCAAATCAAGATCTCTATAGCTCAATAGATTCCATTTTTCAAGCGCTTTCCAATGATAGGTCACATCATATAGTTTTGAGAAACTTATGGGCATATTATCCCGGGTGCCACCATTTTAGTATTCAAAAAGTGAGAATTGGAAAAATTCCCAAACTCACTAATATTGTGTTTACCCTTGCTAATTAGGCTATGATTGCTGAAATTGACCAATGAGGCCCGCCTGTGGTGGAAACAATTGTGTAAAGACTAAGGACTTGTTGAGGCAACTATTACTCGGGGAAAAGTTGAAAGAAGTTGTGCGTGGTTGATATTTGCTATTAGCTTATTGCACACTAAAAATGAATGAGTTCTTTAACTTAAGACAGTTGGGAATGAGCCTGGAGGTATATTATTCAAAGTCTATCTCGCTGCTTAAATATGAACCTTCCATGACTATTGCTTAGCAGGTGTCTAAGTTTTGTCACAGATTGAATGCTCCTCTGAACACACGCCTTGAATCTACGCACCCAACTAATTTGCAAGATGCTTTGATTTTCATAGCACCTCTTGTTTAAGAGATTCAATCAAAGCCAAGGAATAATAGGCTTTGGAATCAAAACAAAGTGACTTCATGGGGCTATATTAAGTGAGTCTAAGGTCAATGTCCACTTGGTCAAGGAAAGAGGGCCAAAACAAATGCAATTGGGAACTTCATATCTATGGGAAGTAATTTTGGAGGACCTAGGTGTTTTTACTATAATGAGGCCAGCTACTTTAAAAGACAATGCCCAAAGCTTGGTCAAGTTCCTTGCCAAGGATAGTACAGAGGTAAGAACCAAGCTTCAATTACAAAAGGAAATGCATATGCTGTAATTCTTAAAGAGCTTGAAGAAGAGGGAAACCCAACTATGGAAGCCGATATGGAGAGGGTATCAATTCATGCCACCCTCCATAAGGAAGGCCCAAACCACTAGCTTTCGGTTATTCAAACACCAACAGAATATAACGGTAAGTCCTTTAAAATTTTGATTGACTGTGGAAGCACACACTTGTTCATGTCACCAAAGTGTGCCAAGAAATTAGATATAGAAACAATACCAAAATTAAGGTTACTTGTGGAACTTGCTAATGGAAAAGAAATCATGTCTACTCAACAAACTTGCAAAGTGACATTTAGACTAGGAAGCAATCTCTTTGAAATGGATCATGAATTTAGGAGCCTACGAATGTATTGGGTATGGATTAGCTAATCCCCAATGATGCACATATTCAATGCAAAAAAGGCCATGTGACTTTTCAAAACCTAAAGGGGGGAAAAGTAATGACCCAAGGTGAGGCAGAAAAACCATAGGTTCAACTAGCCAAATCATCTCACATAATAAAAGGGTTAAGAAAAGGATTACCTATGTACCTCATAAAATTAAATAAGGTTGATTAAAATAAACAAGACGATGGAGAGCCATATTAGTTTAAGGAATATGATGATATCTTCCTAGAAGAGCTAATAGAATTACCACCTCGATGAGAAGTCGATCACAAGATTAGACTTGAACCAGGAGCCACTCCAATTGCTAAGAGTCCATATAAAATATCTATCCTTGAAGCAATTGAGCTGAAAAAGCAACTTAAGCAGTTACTGGATCAAGGATATATCACACCCAATAATTCATCATAGGGAGCCTAAGTATTGTTTTAAAAGAGAAAGGATGGAACTCTCCGCCTTTGCATTAATTATGGAGGTCTAAACTAGGTAACAATCAACAATAAGTATCCGATCCCAAGAATAAACGAGCTACTTGATAGGTTGCAAGGGGCAAAAATCTCTTCCAAGATTGATCTTCGATCTGGTTATTACCAAATATAAGGATCAAGGAAGAAGATATCCCCAAAATTGCATTCAATAATAGAAATGGTAATTTTTAATTTCTTGCGATGTGTTTTGGTCTAACTAATGCCTCTGCTACATTTAACAGATTAATGCAAGACATTTTTCAACCTTATCCTGATGAGTTTGTCCTAGTCTTCTTTGATGAAATCCCAACATACTCCAAGAGAGACGAAGATCATGAGCAACAATTGCACATTGTGCTGGACATAATGAGGATGCACAACCTCTATGCAAAGAAAAAGAAGTGTGCATTTTTCAAAAGACAGATGTAATATCTTGGATTCGTAGTATCTTCTAAAGGAATCTTTGTAGACCTAGCCAAAGTTAGAGATGCTCAAGAGTGCAAACCTCCAATGAAGTTAAGGAAATGAGAAGTTTTTTAGGGCTAACTGGATGGTATAGAATTTTTATAAAAAATTACACCCTAATAGCTGCACCTCTCACTCATTTGCTAAAAAAGCAAAGTACTATTGTGTGGATACCCATTGAACAAGCTAGTTTTGAGCAGCTCAAGAAAAGTTTGGTAACATCACCCATTTTAAAGCTACATGACCTGACCTAAGTCAAGAGTTTTAGGCCATAACAAATGCAAGTTCTCTTGCACTAGGTCGTGTGCTTATGTAGCAAGGCCATCTGATAGCCTATTCCTCAAGGAAACTCAAAATCCATGAGAGGAATTATGCCACCCATGTTCTCGAGTTGTTAGATGTGATCCATGCTCTCTAATTGTGGTGACACTATCTGCTTGTAAGTAAGTTTACTTTGGTCATTGACCACAAAAGTCTCAAATGGATCTTTCCTCAACAAGACCCCAACATGAGGCAGCATCAGTGGATTAAAGTCTTGCAAGAATTTGATTTTGAAATCAAGTTTAGACCTAGAAAAGAGAATGTGATTGCTAATGCATTAAGTCATAAATCTTTTCTTAATGCACTTATCTTGGAAGAGCCATCTAAAGGAGAGACTTTAGCTACCATGATATCAATGACTAGCAATCCACTCATTGAGCTAACCAAAGAGAAGGCAGACAAGGATCTTAAGTATCAGCTAGTGCTTAGAGAAATCCTAGTCAAGGACATTCATCCTAAGCTTAGTGTCAAATACCAAAAGCTCATTGTGGATGATGGACTTCTCTATTTTAGGACAAGGCTCTACATTCCCCTCAGTCAAGTGCTTAAAAGAAAGATATTATGGGAAGCCCATGACTCCCTATTCTCAGGACAAACTGACTATGTAAAAACTCTTAATACAATCAAGAAATGTTACTTTTAGGAAAGACTGACGTATGATGTACTCATATATGTTATTGAATGCCCAAGTTGTCAACGGTGTCTTGCCGCTACGCGCACACTGTGTAAGAAAAAAATCTAGAGTGTGGCTTTCTTATTGATTTAGAGAGCCAATGCCATTTTAAACATTAGTGTTAGTATTCATGGTTCAAAAATATAAGATTTTTGGAAAAGTTTTAACAATTGTTTGATATTTTAGATATTATTTCTTGTAAAAATCCATAAAATTGTAGACAACTTCTAGATTAGGATGATATGTAAAAGAAAGCATGTAGCTTTCAACCAATTTGAGAGGATTTTATGTAAAAAGAGAGATTGATAAAATTTCAAGACGCGCAAGTGTTGTTTTCAGGCAGTGAACAATACTCTGAAGCGTGACATGAAGGAGTGATCTAGCAGAATTCTGGTTAGGTATGTTGGTATTTTACCCCTGTTTTGGAGCCAATGGAAGCATCAAATTGGCGATCTAAGGAGCATAGAGGAAGGCAATATTTTATACATGTTTTTGTCTATTAGAGTTATATCTTCTCATAATGCTAAAAGAAACTGACAGGCTTCATCTCTGTTTTAGTATTCTTCTATATTTTTTAAATATTTTTTAGAGCATTCTTCTAAGTCTTCAATTTCTTTGAACCCCTTCTCTTCCGTCTACTCCTCTCCCTGAATCTACCTTCACCCTACTGTCTCTTACTCTCGTGGTGGACTCTCGACACCAAATGCACCAACACCGTGTTAGGGGAAGCTTATGCTATCATCAGAGGTGAATTTCAAAAGACATTTGGATTCATTTGGGGCTGATATCTTCAGCCATATTTAGAGAATTAGCTATAGCATTGTTCTTTTAATTCATTTCTTACTCTACAAAAGGCATCTTGTCAAAATATACAAGTATTATGTGCCCCTATGGCAGAGCAATGCTTGTAGATCATTCATAGATACTATGAGTTGAGTTAACATGAGCTTTTTCTCTTATTTCTTGGATGTGGTAACTTATCCTTATTAGAAACTCAATTTGGATCTCTCTTGAAGCAAGTCTCTTTGCACTACAAGCCTTGTAATTTACTCATAAGCTTTTGTCCCTAACAGTCTACATTGAATGTAATCATGAAAAGTTGATGCATGCTATGGTATCATGTATGAATGATGCGATGTAGAGTTGTTTATGATACATGACAACATGTTGTACTTGAGTTTATAATTTGTGATTGCTCTTATAGTCAAGAAAACAAGCTTTATTTGAGTTAGAACTTATGAGATAATACTCTTGTGATCGTTGCTAAGAACATGCAATTGGAATCTCTATTAACATCTTCAAGAACTTATCTTGGAACCTTCAACCCTTCTCTTATCTCTACCATCTTCGGAGTCTAAACTCTTGAACCCCCACACATTCTTCTCTTGCCAAACCCTAGTGGTGACCTTCAACCTTACGCATTGTGACAATGGATGAAAGCTGAGCATGTCAAAATGCTCGGAAAGCTCTAGTCACTTGACATTCCACACGTGAAATGGGAGTTCATCAGTATGGATTTTGTAGTTGGATTACATTATGTTCAAGGAGGATATAATTCAATCATGGTGATTATGGATATGCTAATAAAGGTCACTTATCTTATCCCAGTTAATACTAACTACAAAGCTTCAGATATTGCATGACTGTTTGTGAAAGAAATATTTAGACTTCATGGATTGCCTAAACGGATTGTTAGTGACTGTGACTCTCTGCTTATGTTACATTTTTGGAGAGGCCTATTTGAAGCAATTGGAACCCAACTTTTCTTTAGCACAGCTTACCATCTCCAAATTGATGGTCAAATAGAGCAGGTTAATTAGGTCATTGAAGATATATTGAGAGCTTATTGTTTAAGAGAACTAACAAGGTGGATACAATATTTACACTTAGTAGAATTTTCCTACAATGCATCATATCACCAAAGTATTTAAATGACTCCATTTCAAGCATTGTATGGGCAAAGATTGTTTGACACCACTAAAATTCTCTAATCTAACCCTAAATATTGAGGCTTTTAAGAAAATACTAGAGGATATAGATGATCAAGTCAAAACTATCAGACAAGGCATCCAAGCTACCAAAGAATTCTAGAAAGCTTACGCTGATCTAGGATGGCCAGAGTGTATCCTCTAAGAGGGAGACATGGTTTTCATTGGAGTATGCCCAAAGAAGAGTTCTCTATCATTGAGAAAGTTCAAAAAGTTGAGTTTAAGATATTGTGGACCATACAAGGTTGTCAAATGGCTAGGAGCTAATGTGTAAAAATTACAACTTCCTAATCATGTGAAAGTCCACAATGTATTTCATGTTAGTCTTCTGAAAGCATATGTGGCAAATCAAGATCATATTCTTGATGACTAGAAAATTGTAATGCCAAGTCAAGGAACCCTTGAACTCCAGCTTGATAAGATCCTAGATGTAAAAGAGAAACCTCTAAGAAACATAACCATTAGAGAGTATCTTATTTAGTGGAAAGACTTTCTTGAGGAGGATATCATATGGATAGAAGAGACAACTTTAGAAAAATAGTTTCCCCAATTCATTTTTGAGATGAGGATATCTCGATTCCTCTAAGGAGGAGAGGATATAATATTCCCACCATGGTGCTTCATATCAAAAGATAAATTCAGACTTCAGGAATTTTACGCATTACTCGTCGAGCTATCACATTAGTGACTGCATGTAATTTTCTTGATATCTAGTCTTCAATAAAACAATTCTACAATTTGACACAGGAAGACATCTCAATGTTCCTAGCCAACAAAAAACAAAGATGCCTCGTAAATAATATTATGACGGCTTGATTATAAACTTTTTTGCATTATATTTGATTTAGCATTCTCGATTCCATTTAATGTGTCAAACATCACATTGATTTCATAACTACAAGACAAATCACAAAAGCCTTAATTGGTAGATAAAGAATGCACAAGAATGAGCATGATATTGAGTAAGTTAAGTATCAAAGAGTATGACATGACTTTATAAACTAGATAAGTCATGAGGTAACTTGACCAAAAACAAGGTCCAGATGAAGTTATTTTGAAGAAAAAAATAAGTTTTTGAAAAATAAGATCAAAATTCATGACGTTTTTTATGCTTGGAGGGAGAGAAAGCATTTTTAAATCATCCCCATGCCACCATCCAATAGGTAGACAATCAAAATAAATTTTTAATAAAGGTCACTTGGCTCTTGACAAGTAGCCTTGACAAGTAGCCAAAAGAATGAGTTGACTGCATGTTCCCCCTCATGCCTATAAATACACCCCCTCTTCTTCACAAAGAAAGCAAGAAAACCTCTTGATGATGGAAAAATTTCTCTACTTATCTTTTCATTGTAGCTTGAGCCTTGAATGAGAAAAATATCCATCTTCTACCTCATTTTCATTTTCTCTATCCCCTATTATACCTTTCTCCCATGCACCTATATTGCTAAGCAAAACACTAGCAATTTTTTTTTGGATGATCATCAACTCTCCCTAAACTACCACATAAATTTCACTTGATATCCATGACTCTGTATAGTTGCAGAAATTCAAAAAGCCTATTTGAAGTAAGGAAAGCAAGGAACGTGACTGATGAAGAAAATGACATGGTAGGAATTGGTGAAACCCTCATTACAGCAAGCTTGTGGATATGAACTACTAACTTAGAAAAGTGATCTAAGTAATATTAAGTAATATAATAATTAACTATTCAATGAAAATACTCTTTCACAGGGAAAAGGATTATATGTCTATCATTAAGAAAATATCTTAATTATAGTTGCTTTCATTATATTTATTATTATTTCATTAATAACGTATGTGATCATAATAACAAAAAATAGACAATTTTAGGGAAGAGAATATTTTATAAATTCTTCCTAAAGTGACTATCTTCATTTTATTTTGCTAATGATAAGCATACGCATATGAATTTTATAACAATTTATAGAAAATCATTTAGATAATATCATGAAATAATCAAAGCATTAAATCAACAAAAAATTACATAGAAATTTTTTTAATAGATGTGCATAGATTAGGTGCATGAAAATATACTTTGATGTCTAAAAGATAAAATAAAAATTGCACTTATGAATTTTGTATTACCTAGAATAAGGTTTTCATAAAAACAATCAGTATTGCATTTAAGATATAACTAAATAGAAATTGATCTTTCTAGATAACATTGTGAATTAAACCATAGAATATGAGTATAATAAAATAAAAAATATTTTCTTACTAAAAACACACGAAATGTTAATATTAATGATCATATTAGAAAAAGTGTCAATATCATGAGTTGACCCATGTATGAATCAGCAAGAAAACCTAACCTAAAATATCGAGAATGTTAAAGAAAAAATAACTATGAAATACTCTACAACTCTAAAACTATCAGTACCAGGAAAGTAAATAAATATCGAAAGTCTGTAAGACTTGTTGGATATTGATAATAATTTTTCAATACAAATTCTAAAGTCTAAACAGATGTGGAAAAACATTTGAAATCCTACTAAGCACGGGTTAGAGCAGGGTAGCACATGAATTGCTTGCCATATGTATAGATGTCCATGTTATCTTTCAGGGCACAAATACCAAATTTTTTTATAAGAATAAAGTAGACTTTAGATTTGCGAAATAACTTGTGGATCTAGAAAAATAGTTGCAAGTGGGAAGGAAACCCTAAGCATAAGGTGGGACCTTAAAAGAGGAACCCTAGATTTGGGTGGGCTAATTCCTATGCTAAAAACACTTGCTGCCGTTTCCTTTTTATTTTTGCATGCATTGATGGTTGTATAAGAAAGATTGATTGTGCTTTTAGTAATTAGATTTGATTGTAAATATATAATTAGGATAATAAGAGGAGAGATCACGCTATGCCTCCCCCATGGCTAGATGCAGAACCCTCCTCCAAGGGGGATTGTTTTGTACTACTGTAAGGAGCTTTGGACCAACTCCGATGATGAGAGGTTACTCGATGAGGAATCCATTAGGCAAGAGGAGGCAGGATGCCAAGGGGGCTTTGGCTGTATATCTCTCGATTGCTCCTAGGAACTGTTTGGCCCTCACACGAATCAGGATGGGATCCTAGAGTCCTCAGTACTAGTGAAGGGACTAAAATCTTGGAGGGTCTCATTTCTTCTGTGTAGACAGAAGGGATTTTTTGGTGAACGGAGGTTTACCTTTTCCATAGGCAAAAGGGAAAAATCATTGTCAATAACTTTGCGAAATAATAAACAAATATATTTTGCCAAAAGAGTATTTTCTCTATCTTTGTGTTGTGCCGTAAAATTACGCGAAGGAACTTGTGCTAATGGGATTAATTAATGAAGCTCCTTTTATATGCCATAACTTAATGTGATAGGTAATTAGAAAACTAAAGAAAACCATTTGTGAGAAGTGGGTGGGTGAGATTCTTAGTAAGTTGGGAGCTTCTCTCAAGAGATTGAATGAAACATTAATTAGGAAAAATTAGGTAGATCTGAGCATTAACTTACCTAGGGTCAGGTCTTAAAACCTTGATAAAAAATTATCTTAGGGAAAAGGTGTGGTGGCTATGCTGCCAGAACTCTGTTAAGGTTCCCTAAATCCTAACTAGTTACTGGAAAAAAGTGTTGTACTCCATGAACCAATGGTAACTATGCGCTCCAGTCGGACGAGAAGCCCTTGTGGGACACCTCCGATGGAAATAATTGAGGTATCGAGAACCCGGTTGTCAAATTAGGACCCCGAGCTTGCATGTTGATTCTCGTGTGGGGACAACCTATCGTTTTCAGTATGAGGTGGGCTTTGGGAAACCTAGATGATAGACCCGTGCATTCTCATGAGTGCTAGGCGAAGTCATTTAGGATAGTTCCTAGATGGACCACTAAAGCATGCTTCCAGCGAATTGTTACATAGGCACGTGACACTCCTTCAAAGATACAAGAGCTCGAAGATTAATGTTTACCTTGCATAGTGTGTTTGCTATATTGAGCATTATATTTATTCATTCATCTTCAATGTTCATTATCTTTGGGTTACCCTAACCCTATCGAGATCTTGTTTCAGTGTATGATATTATGCAATTTTATGAGTGTTCTACATTCAAGTATTTTGTTAAGATGTCCACATTAGTTCTACTATAGATCAAGTTGCTTTGGGATTGACTCAATCCTCGAACCTGATTTTTTCTCTTTATGAGTTTGAAATTTGTAGGATTTTGTCCTTGTACATGTGCATAGACTTCAAACCCATGTGGAGGTTTGGATAAGCTCTCTTCCCTCTACTAGACCTAAGGATTTTTGCCTACCATATTATGACAAAAAAGAAACTCCAAATGTTATCAATTGATTATACCCCTTCCATGAAGGACCACATCAACAAATGAAGAAGTTCCAAGATGATCTTGTTAGTGGATACGATCATTTCATATGTGAGTTAGTGCATGTCCTAATGAATGGACTCATTTCTTTTCACTCTGATGTGGTTGCCAAATTTGGCACCTATTGTATGGTCGATAGGTACATTTTATGCCAACTGACTTGTACTTTATTAGCCCTATATTTATAGCCCTGACATGTTCATTTTTGTAGATATTTATAGGCTAGCACTCCCTCCACTCTATATCAACTATATACTTCCACAATAGGTTCCATTGCAGAGAGGAAGCCAGTGCTAGTGCCATCACAACCAGTGACTAACATTGATCTGTATTGTCTCATGCCTTGTTGTATGGATTCTGTTTCCCGAGCATCTCTTTCATTTTGAGTTCCTCCTGTAGTATTCATTTATTTGCAATGTTTCTCTTTTTCATCTCTCTTATGTTACAGAATCTTTTACAGCAATTTTCTACACTTTCATTGATGCATCCATCCCACATGTGAGTCAATTTGAGTCATATATACAGGGACATTAGGAGCTCTAACACTGTGTCTATCTTTCATTTCATGTGCTTTGACAGGGATGGACACTCTTTTTAGTATACATTTCAATGCCTTACATTTTTCACTTAGCTTTAGTTTCCAACTTAATGCATCTATTTTTCGTGGGATAAAGGACAACACCCATGTCTTCCCGTAAGTGTGAGGTTGTACATAGTACATATACCTATCTAAAATCATTATTGAGGTACACTCGTTAGTACCACAAATCGTGTGTCTTTATGTCTTCTTTCTATCAACCTGCATTTACACAGAAGCTCCATTGCGGCTAACTCAACAAAGTGGTATTAGAGCTTGGTTCAGGCAATTGAGAGCTTGGCATTTCTTCAAGTGCAAGAGCTTGAAGTTGAAGAAGAGTTTGCTGAGAAAATTTTGCAAACATAGCAGGAAGGTTTGAAGCTTATTCTTGAAGCTTGAAGCTTCCCTCTTCATTTGAGCTTGTTGCGAGCCATCATTAGCCACTTGGGGACCCTCCTCATCATCTCCAACACTTGGACCAGTATTCCAATCTCTTCACGACTCAAGGTGTCATGCACATGCATATGCAGATCTCGTTTTTAGCAATGCTCAGGACCTACAACAACTGCTCCTATTTATTTGGCATCATGGGTATGCTCTAGAATTTGCATCTAATGCTTAGCATTGAGCATTGAAGTATAGTATTACACTTGGGGCTTATATACATTTAGCTTCAAATATGAAATTCACAATATTCAAATATGAAATAATTAGGGCAATAACTATATCTTGAGAATAATATTTATGATTCACTTATGTGATGACTATCTGATGCCCATTTAGTGCAACATGACTTGGAGATGTTATATCCATGATTAGAGATCATTTTGGGGTGATTAGAGTAATCATTTTTCTTGGTTTTGATAGAGATTTGGTTGCTAGAATAACAGGGCTGAATGACATTTTGACTGCATATGCATTATGTTGTCGCATGGAAATTTGCACCAGGGGGAACGGGGGAGTTTTGTGAAGTCGCTCACCACAGGGACGCTTAGCAAGATGGGAGGAAAGGATGATGAAGAGTACTCAAGTTAAGGCCAATACGTGGAGTAGAAGAATAAAATACATTAGTGGCAAGGTAAGTTGAAAGAAGTCATGTAAACGTTCAAACTTGCTTTGTATTTGGGAACAAGATACAAAGGAACAATCTTTCAAGATAAGAGATCCACTCCATGGTATAAGCACAAAAATATAGAAGTAAAGTGGTATTTTAGAGAAGGTGAGGATAGAGGATATCACAATTGTATGATGAGGTATGAGTATGTGAGAAAAATTTGATTTACATCATTTGGAAGTTTAGTACAATGATGAAACATCCTTGTTGTAATGCTTTGGAGAAAGTTATGAACTTGCTTAAGCCTTGGTCTTGTTGTAGCCTTATGTCGTCTTCATGTCCTTTGTTTATCTCCGCGAAGGTGATACTCAAAAAACTTTTTCTTCATAGTGGTAAATCACCATATACAAACAATCAGTATAAGAGGCTATTGAATTTTTAGACGCTAAAATATAGATCCTTAGAAGCTTTATTTGGATAGGAACATAACGGAAATTAGCAAATTGAACAAGAGGCCATATGTTTAGTTACAAGGAACTGTAATGAGTTCGGTTTCATATGCAGCTTATGAATCACAACGTACTTCAAGGCCTCACACCAAAGATGACCGACAGGACCTATGAACGACACTCCGAAAGAGTGTGGTAGAAGGCGGCGATGGCGGTGAAGCTATAGACTCAGAATCAATGGATTGCACTACGGCGTAGCATGCCTCCCACATGATTCCCGATGTGACCTTCTCTGTCCAAAATAGCTTGATCGAGAGTCTTAATTGTCACCTTCAGTCTTCTCTCTTGTCAGCATTTTCTTATGTTCTCTTGCAGCTTCTTCCTCACGTTCGTGACATTCCATTACTATAGCTTCACCTCATCATCATTATCTCCATGTCCACGGTCAACTTTCCTGTTGTCGCTTTTACTTGCTACCCCGTTGCAGTCTTCGTCGAACCCTCCATTTGAATTCTCTAACCACCATCTTGGTCAGTAGGTCTTCACCTTCATCATCTATCTCGTCGCCACCTTACGTCACGGCTATGCTATTGCTTTAGTTCCTTCTTTGACCATTGTTGCAGTGTCTTCAGTCGAGCATCATCGATTGATGCTTGCCGTCGACTCCCTTCTTTTTGTCCTTTCCTCACCTGCTGATTTCCATTGGCCTCCTCCTGCAATGACCTTTTTATACTAAAGAAAAACCATAATTAATGACGCTTTCTTTCTCACGAAAAAGCTCGTGATTCATAGAAAATCCCAAGAAAAGCTTATATTTTTATTGATAACATCAGCCGTTGTCAAAGGATTTATGAAAGCAAAGTCGCGTCTTCAGAAGACCTTGATAAATTTCAGGATAAAAGATCTAGCATATGAATAAGCACGATGAGAATTTGATGCCAAGTAATATTTATATTACTGTCATGAAGTTTGCAAAACACAAGATAACTTCAAATCTAATCTGTCCACTGATTTTAGGACACCCGATTTAATTCTGCAGCATTTGTAGATCCTTCTACTATAATGATCATATGGATCTTTAAAACTCCTTCTTACATGTCAAGTTTCTTGTGCAGGGTAGCACGTTTTACTAGGTCTGATTTAACGTGTTTTTCATATTGAAAGTGCTGTTTGGAAAGACCTGAGGCTTTCTGTTAACCTATGGCACTCCTCTCTTAACATATTCTGCTCCTACAAAGACTTTTCTCTTGCTATTCTTTTACAATCAGGACATGTGGTGCTCCTGCTCCTAGACCTTACTGATCCACTGCTTTGAAAGGGAGAAGAAACACATGTAACTTGTATACAATGTTGCTCTTGTAACACCTTCAACTGCTCGAGCCTCCCCTAAGATTTAAAGTCACCATCTGCCTTTCAATATTCAGTATGTGGCAATCAACACACCTGAATTCTCCTGACTGGTCGCAATCTTGTGAGAATGCATTTGTTCTTCACAACCAACACTTTAGAATTGGGAGGCATATAATCTGCATGAGCCATCAATGGATGCGAATGTAGTTCAGAGACAGGGCCATCAGAATTCCTTGTTTGCATAAACAAAATCGACAGGAAATTACTGCTCCACGGGAGTAAGAAAATCAGGCTTGTAGAAGAGTCTTGACAGCGGATAGGCTCTTCGGGAAAAGCAAAATCATCCTCGGCAAGAGAAGAGAGGCGGTGTTCAGCCTGTTCGTTGAACGAGGTGCAGCTCACAAGCAGAAAGAATGTTCCCTGTAGATTGTCAATTCAGGTGAAAAGGATCCAGAACTGATCTGAGGATTTCTGTGTTCTAGAAGGCTTCTGCAACCTCGATTCTACCACCAGCGAAATCCAAATGCAACTCACCAAGACGCTTTCGAATTTTTCAGGAAAGACACGCTTCCCAATTTGCTACTCCAGCTCATGAAAGATGCGAATGTCATCAAGGTCACAGTTTTTGTTTATCACGTTTATCTTCTCAACTACTTCCTACAGCGATCAAAGACGCCTGTCGCTCTTCAGAATTAAATGTGAAGGTGAAGGGCGGGGTTGCTGAGAACGAAGAGGACCGAGTAGCAAAGGCATGGCAGGCGATGGAGCGCAAGAAGCAATCCTGTATGGATAGATGATGATGGAGGCCTCAGGAATAGAGCAAAGTAAGCTGCCGATGCCGCTTCCATGTTGTGATAGGAAGACAATTTGCACCTGCAATTGTCCTGATGAGCATTTCCCTTTCAAGGAATGCCCTTTTCATCAATTGATGGAAGGATAAGACGTTCCATTCCCATTGTGTCAC
The DNA here is from genome assembly GCF_053477565.2 of Lygodium microphyllum. Taxonomy (NCBI): domain Eukaryota; kingdom Viridiplantae; phylum Streptophyta; class Polypodiopsida; order Schizaeales; family Lygodiaceae; genus Lygodium; species Lygodium microphyllum. The sequence goes on from NC_141143.1 coordinate 40,222,175, forward strand.
AATGCCCCGAGGCCTTTATCACAGTAATGACCATCCAAAGAATGCTTCCAAGTCAGCAATAGCTGCAAATTTTGCACTTCCTCCTCGACGAAGATCCCTCGGATCCTCTAACAACCTTTGATAATCAGAAAGCTCAACCTCTACTTGTCCTTGTCCTCGTAGCCAATGATCTGCTCATACCTTCTCCCATCCGTTTTCTTCTGCGTCGTCCGCCTTCCTCGTCCTCCATCTTCTTGCTCGACAGGTTCCGACGACAGGCCTGTCCCTCTTTTGTTCAAATGCTCAAAAACTCCACGTTTTTTTTCCCCCCAGTCAGGATTCCCCCAATCATTTTGGGTAGCTTTCGCCATAATCAATCCTTAAAAAAACCGCCTTTGTTTTTAGCATACTCTATATAAAGAGTATTAACCACAGCATACTCTATACAAAGAGTTTTAACCAAGATCAGTTTTTACTACAATACTCTGCATGTGGTGTATTGCACACATATGAAAAGGAGTAGGCTTAATGTTGTTCCCACTTGCCAAGCCAAAATCCTAGTAAGTCCACCATAGCAACATAGTGCTTCATAGTAGGAATAGTGCCATATACCCCCGTCATGGACGCAAATAGCTGAATTCCCTTGTCAACATAGCCAAGGAAAAGGGAACTCCAAAAATACTCATTACGTTGTGGCATGCAGTCAAACATGTGATGAACATCAAGAAAGCTCCCACATTTGGCATATTTATCCTCCAATGTACTTCGATTTGCATCTCTTGGAAATAGTTTAGTACTTCCTCACAAAACCCATAGTCGGCATATCTTGAAATAAGTGTAGCCCATGAGATTGCATCTCAAGTTACCAATCTATCAAAAACTCCCTGTTCTTCTCCGTCTTCAGCATAGAATGAAAGAGCAAACATAACAACTAAGTATATACAAAGTATCAAATCACACGCACAACTTTTGGGTGGTTTTCACACCTCGAATGCGCAGCAATACAACATCCACCCCCTCTAATCCTGCGCATCCTCCGGATGGGCCAACTACCCATGATCGTTATCATCAAGATCCACAAACAGATCAATCTCTTCATTATGCATTTCTGGTATATCAACAAGATTATCTGTCATATCATCTGTCTCTTCCATTGAAGTTTCTTCTCGTTGCTCTTCTCTTGAAAATTCTTCCAATGCATAATCCTCATCATCTCTTTTCTTGAAAATCTTGATTCTTTTTCCAGCAATAGGCACTCTAAGCACTGTCCCATCCAATTCTGTCAGCTCATATGTTGCATTATCAAAGACATGTCTGACTATGTATGGCCCAAACCATCTTTTCACCATCTTCCGAAGTGCAGTATGCTGATTTTCAATGCTGCTATCAAAGACCAATACCCAATCTCCCTCTTCTATTACTCTAGGCCGCAAGCGATGCCTACTGTCAAACCTGTCCTTATTCCTTAGTCTAGCAACCTTCAACCTGTCAATAGCTAGCTGAATATCCTCATGTCTCCTCTCCAACTGTCGAATCCGAAGAGCTAAGAGCTCCTCTCTCGTCAAATCCTCCTGCCAAGGTAAAACTGACCAAGTCAAAGCACAAGTCTCAATCGGCATAACAGGTTTCTGACCATACATCAACTCTGCAGGCATATATCCTGTGGTAACACTATGAGTCGTACGATCAGCCCACAAAGCAAAAGGTAGAAGTCTCGGCCATTCTCCAATCCGTCCTCTGCATGCTTTGGCTAATGCTTTCACTATCGGCGGATGCCCTCTATCACTCTTCCCATTTCCCTCTAGATTGTATACTGTGGTTAGAGCCAACTTGATTCCTAGCTGAGAGAAAAACTCCCTAGCTTCATTTGCATCCAATTCACCACGATCCGCAGTGATCTTACCCACACAACCATACCTGTAGAAAATTTCCTCCAATAAGAACTTACACACTGCACTAGTGGTCTTCGTTCTCAAAGATCTGCCCTCAACATGATTGGTAAGATCCTCTCTAGCCAAAACAATGTATCTCATCTGCCATAGACCCATAGGCATAGTGACCAAATCAACTACCCACTTATAATGAATGCATAGCGGATAGGTCGGATGAAGCTCATCTCGATGACGCACTACCGAATACATCTGACAGTCTCAACAAAGTGAGAAACATCTCTATACATGCCTTTCCACCAATATTTCTCCTTGATTTTCTCATAAGTAGCCCACACTCCTTTATGACCAGCCCAAGGACTCTCATGAAACTCCCTCATCACCTATAACTGTGTCTCTCTATTGCAGACAACCCGCAAAGGTAATCCGCCTCTTTTCTTCGGATGCTTCCAAAGAAATCCGTCCTTGAGAAAATAACCATAGGCTTTCCTTCTGATCTTCTTGAACTCTTCATCTGTCCATTCATCTCTTTTGCTTAGTGTACTAAGGTACCTGCCAATCTGCAACCAATCTCCAACATAGAGTTCTTCTATGAAAGCCACAATATCATAGACATGACAAATATAATCAACCATAGTGGCTGAAATTTCTGCATCATCCTCTTCTGCAAGTAGAGTCTCCTCATCATCATATCTGGCTCTAGACAACATATCTGCCACTGGATTATCCTTCCCTGCTATGTGTTTAAATTCCGGATTTAATGACTTGATGTATGCAATCCATCTCAACATGGCTATATCCGGAGTAGAGCAACTCGTGATCATACCAATCAATGGCAAACAATCTATCTCTACCACAACTGAAGCTCCAATAAAGTACTCCTTGTCACATTTGAGAGCCGTGACAATTCCCAATAACTCCCTCTTGATTTGCGGATATCTCCTCTGTCTCTCGTTTAGGACTTTCGCCCCAAACCGAAGAGCATACCTATTTCCATCTGCATCATCTTGACCCACAGCCCAACCTATGCCAATTGGACTAGTGTCAATTGTCAATACAATAGGCCTTTCACAATTATAATCCGCTTTCTTGAGAGTAGGAGCATTCTGCAATAACTTCTTCAATTTCCGCATGGCTCTAGTGTGGCTCTCATCCCAATAGAATTTGTGCCCCTTTCAAAGCAGCTGATATAAACAATCTGCTATGTGTACAAAATGAGGTATCCAAATCATATAAAACACACAAGCTCCAATGAATCTCCGTACCTCTGAAGTGGTAGAACAATACTCCGCAATCTTGTCTATAGCATTTACCTTATCAGGTGAGGGTTTCCTGCCATAATATCCACACATATGTCCAACAATGACAACCTCATTCACTCCAAAAACAAATTTTTGCCCTGAAAGTGTCAAGTTCACTTCTTCTAACCTGGCCAAAATCTTCTCACATGCTGAAATATGATCAGCCACAAAGGATCTGCATCCGTGCTCATTTAGACTCTCATTCTTCTCTTCTTCTGCACACCCCTTAATGGGCACATCATCCAAGAAAGGCATGGTAAGCTGAGGTATGTAATCACGAAGGACCTTATGCATGGCATTCATCATATGCGCAATAGAATTAGTGGCACCTTGAGGCAAGGTACACATCCTGACAAGCCCAATAGGAGTTCTCATGGTGGTTATGTCCCTGCTTTCCAAAGCCAACTGAAACTGATCATATCCTGAATACAAATCACCTAAAGAATAGATGGCACGTCTAGCAAATGCCTCTGCAAACTCATCCACAACTGGACCTATACCAACATTCCTGATAGTAACTCTGCTCACTAGCTGCATGTCCTGAATAAATCGGAGAGTACCATTCTTCTTTGGAACTGTAAACCACCTGTTTGAGTATGGTGCAGATGAAGGCTCAAGGATTCCCATCTTGATTTTCTCATTCAATAAATCAATCAGCTTTGGCAGGTGTGCTTTAGGCATTAGAATAGGTCGGAGATTCCATGGAATATGAGGAATAGTAAAAATGACCATAGGAGCAACAATATCAGGATTCACACATCCAATCTCATGCGGAAAAAAAGCAAATCCCCTTCCATGTCGCTCAAGCATATCCTGAAAGCATTACTTCTCTATGGGTAGCAAGAAATCACCATTTCCAATTTTCAATTCAGCAAGAGTCTCTGTTGAAAATTTATGACCAATATGCTTCGGATTCCTCAAAATTTGCTGTTTAGCAGCCCTCTCTATTTGCTGATCATCGTCAGGTGGAAGCGGTACAACAACCGACTTCACCTTCTTATCCACAGTTTTGTATTTCGTGTCAACCCTGGCTTCATTATGCTCTTCTGCATTACACAAATCTTGCTGTAAACCAACAATTCTGCACTTCAATGGCTGAATATCCTCAGCCCTCTGCTCCATGGACTGCATAGAAATAGCCCTAATCTCTGGATGCTGAAATACTTCAGCAGTAAACTCTATTGGCTGAAAGTTTTCAGCCCTCTATGTCTCTGAAAGCTGATCATAACCAGCTGGAAACTTTGTTTGCTGAATTTCTTCAGCACTCAACACTCTTTGCTGAGTTACCTCAGCCTCTGACTCAATCTGTGACACAAAATCTGCAATTTCATGAAACATGTCCAGGGACTGCACTAATACATTACTGTGACAATTCTGCATATCAGTTTTCAGCATATCTCCCATCTCTATCATCGTATCTGCACAAATCACACTGTCATACATCCCATCTATGTGCTCATCATCCTCCAAAATTCCTGCATTTTTCAAATTTTTCTCATTCCTGCATATATACTGCCTGGCAGCTCTAGGCAACCTAGAAGTCTTCTAATAGCTCATTGAACTGTTTGCTGAAATCCCAACAAAACCGGAGGAGAAAACACTGCTGCCAGGAGGCGAGAACTCCAATCTCCTCTGCTCTGTACCACCGTCGTCTCGCGAAACGGCGGTACCTAATGAAAACCCGAATCCCTCACAGTGGGCAAAGGTGCATCTCTGAGAGTATCCCTGTTTCTAACATGGTTCACACATACAGTCATAAACTGAACTGCTCTCATGCCATCTTTACTGCGAATCTGTGCATAAACAGAACCATCATCCATTACCTTCGTTTCCATGCGCATCTCTGTGATGAATGGCTATCAAAGAATTATAGGATAAGAGCATGAATCCTGCACAAAGAAATGAAAATCCTCCTCTACATCACCAATAGAAACCCTGACACTAGGACAGGCAGCATACAAATCACTTGCAGTGTTATTGGTAGCTCTCATACGCCACCCATGCTCTACATCCATAGGCCATATGTTACTCTCATAAACTCTACGAACTATGAGATTAATCTCTGAACCATGATCCACCAATGCAACATAAGGCACCTATTTCTCTCCAATCTTTACCATTGTCTCTGTAGTTGCTCTAGCACAATGGCTCTGCGAAAAGTGACTACGCGGTATCAAGACAGGCTCATCAATTTCAGCATAATGCATAGGCTGAACCCTCTTCTCTACCTACGGAAAAACAGAAGCATTATCAACCATAACCTCATCCTCATCCTCATCCAACTCCCCAATCAAAACTCCCTATGTATTAGTGGTAGACAATGCATGTCTTTTCCTCTTCAGGACCTCCTGAAACTGATCCTGAAACTCTCTTTTCGAGATGCCCAAAACTTCAGAAATAGTGAAAGTCACCTCACTACCAAGTATCTTGTCATTAAAGATTTTCTTCATGTCCGTAGATGTCTCAATATCGGACATCAATCTAAACCATGGCTGCTTTCTCTCTCTAGGCTCTTGTCTCTTTTCTCTCTTTTGAGCATCTTCCATCTGTTGATCTGGCCCTAGTCTTGAAGACGGTCCTGCAGTAGGTGGAGTAACAAACTCACCCCCTCTAGTCTTCTTAGCTGCACTTGGATTTTCTTCATCCCTCTTACGCTTCTCCTCAACAAGTGCATCTGCACCATGAGACTTAGCCAAATAAGCATAAATAGAGTACCTGTCAACAGGCGAATCCCAACATGTCTCTGATCTGATGCTAGAGCCTGCACTGGTCAAAACAGTTTGCTGAATTTTCCCCTTATTTACAGTCTCCATAGCATAAGTCCATAGCGCTGACTGAGTCTCTAATCCCTTCTCAATCTGGACTCCATATGCAGAAGCATCACCTCTAGCTGTCACATAAGAAGTACGCGCAGCCATGTCATCCACTAACTTCTTCATTCCACCTTTACCAAAGTTGGTAGCAAGTGGAGCTCCTGTTTCAGTCAACCAAATCTTACCATCTTGCCCCCAATATACCAAATTCTTTCTCCTTGCATCCTGAAAAGATTCACAATCCCTGCAATGCTGATGGTCCGTACTATCGCACCAAATACATCTCCGATCTCTCCTAGATGCACTAGGAACACTCCTAGGTGCACTAGGAGCACTAGAAGAAGTAGTAGGCGCAGTCGAAGCAAACTGCTCTTTCAACTTTCCCACCAACTCCGCTTTGACTGACTCCAGTGTCAAATCCGTTATACCTTTGATTATGTCATCAAGAGAAGTAGGCACCGATGGAGCGGATGGTTTTGGAGCAGAAGGTATAAGCATCGGTCGTGGAACAGGAGGTATAGGTGGAGTGGAAACAGTAGGCACTGGCATAGGCCAAGAAACTGGCTGAGGAGGAGAAGAAATAACAGGGATAGAAGCAGGCATAGGAGCTGATGATGGTGTAAGTGTCATGGAACCATTCTGTAGACGAGTCTTCCATATCCTCCTCTTGGTCAAAGTTGAGACTGCATCTTGAACATCCTGCCAATCCGTTTTAAGACCCATAGGCTTCGTGCGATCCTCAAGAAGCTCACCCAATTCTTCTTGAAGAGCAGGATCTGCAGCTTGTAAGAAAAGCTCAACTTTTTCAACATCCAATGCTCTTTGTTCAATGGCATCAAGCTGACTATACCTCTCCTCAAATTCTCTAATCAACTCTGAAGCAGCTAGACCTTTGTTTAGCATGTAGACCCACTCTCGGAATGACCGCCGAGTAGCTATTTCAAGGCCTTCTTAAAATCTTGCCAATGTGTATTTTGAATAAAAAGATCAATCACCTTTGTCCTCAAAGCGGGTGTGACAAGACGAAGGAAGTACTTACTCATAAGTCCAGTTGGAACTCCAAAAAACCCCATCTTGATCTCATATGTCTTCAAATATGCTGAAACATTACGCCCGTCAAATAGCTTCTTCTCATTCTCAACTACTTTAATAGCCTTAGCCGCGCCGTTTGCATTCTCCTGCTCTGAATAGAGTTGCCTTTGCTGAGACAACTGTTGTTGATGCAATTGTTGCTACTGCTGCATATACAATTGTGTCTGCTGATTTTGGAGTTGCATATACATGGACATACTTTGCAGAATCTGCTTTAGATCCTCTGTTGAAGTACTTGACGCAGCAGTCATTGATGGAGCTGAAGTAGACACAGCTGGAATTGTAGAAGAGGCTCGAATAGAGGCTGAAGTATCTCCCATCCTGAAATTTTTGCGACGCTTTCACGTCCGGTTCACCAAAGATGTCGAAGGATTTATGAAAGCAAAGTCGCGTCTTCAGAAGACCTTGATAAATTTCAGGATAAAAGATCCAGCATATGAATAAGCACGATGAGAAATTGATGCCAAGTAATATTTATATTACTGTCATGAAGTTTGCAAAATACAAGATAACTTCAAATCTAATCAGCCCACTGATTTTAGGACACCCGATTTAATTCTGCAGCATTTGTAGATTCTTCTACTATAATGATCATATGGATCTTCAAAACTCCTTCTTACATGTCAAGTTTCTTGTGCAGGGTAGCACGTTTTACTAGGTCTGATTTAACATGTTTTTCATATTGAAAGTGCTGTTTGGAAAGAATTGAGGCTTTCTGTTAACCTATGGCACTCCTCTCTTAACATATTCTGCTCCTACAAAGACTTTTCTCTTGCTATTCTTTCACAATCAGGACATGTGGTGCTCCTGCTCCCAGACCTTACTGATCCACTGCTTTGAAAGGGAGAAGAAACACATGTAACTTGTATACAGCATTGCTCTTGTAACACCTTCAACTGCTCGAGCCTCCCCTAAGATTTAAAGTCGCCATCTGCCTTTCAATATTTAGTATGTGGCAATCAACACACCTGAATTCTCTTGACTAGTCGCAATCTTGTGAGAATGCATTTGTTCTTCACAACCAACACTTTAGAATTGGGAGGGATATAATCTGCATGAGCCATCAACGGATGTGAATGTAGTTCAGAGACAGGGCCATCAGAATTCCTTGTTTGCATAAACAAAATCGACAGGAAATTACTGCTCCACGGGAGTAAGAAAATCAGGCTTGCAGAAGAGTCTTGACAGCGGATAGGCTCTTCGGGAAAAGCAAAATCATCCTCGGCAAGAGAAGAGAGGCGGTGTTCAGCCTGTTCATTGAACGAGGTGCAGCTCACAAGCAAAAAGAATGTTCCCTATAGATTGTCAATTCAGGTGAAAAGGATCCAGAACTGATCTGAGGATTTCTGTGTTCCAGAAGGCTTCTACAACCTCGATTCTACCACCAGCGAAATCTAAATGCAACTTACGAAGACGCTTTCGAATTTTTCAGGAAAGACATGCTTCCCAATTTGCTACTCCAGCTCATGAAAGATGCGAATGTCATCAAGGTCACAGTTTTTGTTTATCACGTTTATCTTCTCAACTACTTCCTGCAGCGATCAAAGACGCCTGTCGCCCTTCAAAATTAAATGTGAAGGTGAAGGGTGGGGTTGCTGAGAACGAAGAGGGCCGGGTAGCAAAGGCATGGCAGGCGATGGAGTGCAAGAAGCAATCCTGTATGGATAGATGATGATGGAGGCCTCAGGAACAAAGCAAAGTAAGCTGTCGATGCCGCTTCCACGTTGTGATAGGAAGACGATTTGCGCCTGCAATTGTCCTGACGAGCGTTTCCCTTTCAAGGAATGCCCTTTTCGTCAATTGATGGAAGGATAAGACGTTCCATTCCCACTGTGTCACAATGCCCCGAGGCCTTTATCACAGTAATGACCATCCAAAGAATGCTTCCAAGTCAGCAATAGCTGCAAAATTTGCACTTCCTCCTCGACGAAGATCCCTCGGATCCTCTGACAACCTTTGATAATCAGAAAGCTCAACCTCTACCTATCCTTGTCCTCGTAGCCAATGATCTGCTCATACCTTCTCCCATCCGTTTTCTTCTGCGTCGTCCGCCTTCCTCGTCCTCCATCTTCTTGCTCGACAGGTTCCGACGACATGCCTGTCCCTCTTTTGTTCATACGCTCAAAAACTCCACGTTTTTTTTCCCCCCAGTCAGGATTTCCCCAATCATTTTGGGTACGTTTCGCCATAATCAATCCTAAAAAAGACCGCCTTTGTTTTTAGCATACTCTATATAAAGAGTATTAACCACAGCATACTCTATACAAAGAGTTTTAACTAAGATCAGTTTTTACTACAATACTCTGCATGTGGTGTATTGCACACAAATGAAAAGGAGTAGGCTTAATGTTTTTCCCACTTGCCAAGCCAAAATCCTAGTAAGTCCACCATAGCAACATAGTGCTTCACAGTAGGAATAGTGCCATATACCCCCGTCATGGACGCAAATAGCTGAATTCCTTGTCAACATAGCCAAGGAAAAGGGAACTCCAAAAATACTCATTACGTTGTGGCATGGAGTCAAACATGTGCTGAACATCAAGCAAGCTCCCACATTTGGCATATTTATCCTCCAATGTACTTCGATTTGCATCTCTTGGAAATAGTTTAGTACTTCCTCACAAAACCCATAATCGGCATATCTTGAAATAAGTGTAGCCCATGAGATTGCATCTCGAGTTACCAATCTATCAAAAACTCCCTGTTCTTCTCCGTCTTCAGCATAGAATGAAAGAGCAAACATAACAACTAAGTATATACAAAGTATCAAATCACACGCACAACTTTTGGGTGGTTTTCACACCTCGAATGCGCAGCAATACGACACCGTTTTTTTTTAAAATCAACCTGCCGTTCTAGGCCACCGTCATCACTTTCGTTATCAGGCTTAATCAATCATTGCACTATTTGGACTATACTTCATCAATTTGGCTTGTAATGACCATTTGCCCATATCATATTTTCTCCCTCCTAGCTAATTAAGCCATAATCGAGAGCCAAGTAGAACCCCATTTTCTATCCTTAGATGACAAGTTTCCTGGGTTTATGTCAAGCAATCTGATGTGCCTCATAGGCAAGGAAACCTTTAAAGTTTAGCATCCCCTATAGGTAGTTTGTGCAAGCAGAATCCCTTTCCTTGAAAGCTTTTATGTCTGATCTTAATGCATTTTAATTGATTCCAATTCATGACATCAAATTTTGAGGGTATACATATTCAAGAAGAATGTTGTAGAGACCCAATAGCACCGTATACACTCAATATGGTTAATGTAAGCCCTTTTCACAAGATCAAAAGATCAACAAACTCTCAACTTGTGAAGCAAACTACTTTGCAACCCCCTCAAGATCACTGTTACAAATGCATGTTTACAAGCGAAGCCAAAACACGCCTATATTGTCCAAAAGGCATTGAATTGAAACTTCCCATTTGCATCTAATATAGCATGGCTCAAGGCTTTCTCATCAAATGATGAATCCTCATGACCTTTAGGGCATTCATACTTTAATGATGTACAACCAAGTAAACAATACTCCACACAAAAATTATGAATGTACTGAAAGAATGTGCCTTGCCTAACTACTCGTGTTCGTGTGTCATGAAAAAAAAACATACACAACAAAAAATAAACTCATAATGACGCTGAGTAAAGAGTCCAAAATCTTGGAAGAAAACTACGCCCTTAGGTTTGAAGAGGTAGACGTGTAGCATCACGACATCCGGCCCCTCCAAACTTGCACATCCTCTGGATGGGCCACAGCTATCCATTCTCATCACTGCCAATCTTGACGGTCAATGCAATCTCTTCATCTTCTATAAAATCATCTTCAATGTCCACATATTCGACTTCATTCTTGGCTCTAGTTCATCAAAAATAGCATCATCCAACTCCTCGACTGCATAGGTTGTATCATCTCTTCTTTTGAATAGTTTGATTTTCTTTCCCGCAATTAGAATTCACAAGGCCGTACCATCAAGCTCTGCCAAGGAATATGTAGCATTGTCATGCACATGCTACACTAAATAGGGCCCAAACCGTCGTCCGGAAACCTTGTGGATAGCACTATACTGGTTGTCTAGACTGATGTCATAGACCAATACCCAATCTCCCTCTTTAATCTCTTTAGGCCTCTATTTGCATTTGCTATCAAAGTGGTCTTTGTTGCGAATCCTAGCCTCTTTGAGCTTTTGAATTGCTCTTTCAATATCTTCATGTATTCTTTTTAACTGAGAAATACGAAGAGCCAAAAGATCTTCTCTAGTCATCTCTTCTTGCTATCATGGTAAAGCACTCCAAGTAAGTGTGCAAGTCTTTGTAGGCATGAATGGCTTTTGCCCATACATCAACTTAGCTGGTATATATGATGTAGTCACACTATGAGTAATGTGATCAACCCACAAGGCATAAGGCAAAACCCTACTCTCAAATCCGTCCACCGCATGCTTTGGCCAAGGCTTTTACAATTGGTAGATGGCCTCTTTTGCTCTTCTTGTTGCCTTCTAGATAATATGCCGAAGTCAAAGCAAGTTTAATGCCAAGGTGAGAGAAAAACTCCCTAGCTGCATCAACATCCAACTCATCTCTATCTGTAATAACTTTTTCAATACATCCATACCTGTAAATGACATCCTCCAATAGAAACTTACAAACCAGTGAAGTAGATGACGTTCGTAATGCTATTTCTTCCACTTGATTTGTGAGATCTTCTTTTGCCAAAACAATGTAGCGTATCTGCAACCAACAGGCATAATAATCAAATCAATAACCCACTTATAATGAATACATAATAGGTAGGTAGGATGAAGCTCATCTCTATGTCTCACTGAAGAGAACAATTAACAATCAGCTCATGTCTCAATGAAATGTGAGATATCTCTATACATGCCTCTCCACCAATAAGGCTCTTTGATCTTCTCATAGATTGCCCAAACAGCTCGATGCCCAACCCAAACACTTTCATGGAATTATTTCATGATCCACACCTGTGAGGCTCTATCACAGACAACTCTCAATGGCTGCCCTCCTCAATTTTGTGGATGCTTTCAAAGTAGTCAGTTTCCCAAAAAGAAACCATAAGCTTTTATTCTAATCTTCTTGAAGTCTGCATTAGTCTATCCATCTTGTCTAGACATAGTACTCAAATAATGACTAATCTACAAATACTCTCATGTATATAAAGTTTCATCAAAGCTTTTTAAAAAACAGACGCATGACAAATATGATCAATATGCATGGCTAAAAGATCAACCCCATCATTAGCATCATCAATGCAAAAAAAATCCATATCATCATACCTCGCTCGTGAAAGCATATACTACTGGGTTGTCTTTACTCGCTATGTGCTTGAACTCAGGATTCATGGATTTTATGTATCCAATCTACCTAAGCATGGCAATATCTAGAGTAGAATAGCTCGTGATCATACCCAGAAGAGGCAAACAATCAGTCTTGACTACCACAATAACTCCAATGAAGTACTCTCTGTCATTCTTGAGAGCCGTGACAACTCCTAAGAGCTCTCTTTTAACTTGTGGATACCTTCGTTTCCGCTCGTTCAAGACTTTCACCCCAAACCAAATAGCATACCTATTCCCATTTGCATCGTCTTGGCCAACAGCCCATCCAATGCCGATAGGACTAGTATCAATAGTAAAAACAATAGGTCTCCCACACTCATAATTTGCCTTTCAAAGAGTCGGAGTAGCTCTCATTAATTTCTTCAGTTTCTGCATGGCTTTAGTGTGTTCTATCTCCCAAGAAAAACATTACCCTTTTCTTAAGAGCAGGTATAGATCATCTGTTATATGAGCAAAATGAGGAATCGAAATAAGATAAAACACACAAGCTCTAAGAAACCTGCGAACCTCAGAAGTAGAAGAGCAAATCTCCTCAATCTTCTCTGTGGCATCAACCTTCGCAGGAGAAGGCTTCTTGCCATAATATCTACACATATGTCCAACAGCCAAAAATTCTCTAGCTCCAAAAATAGACTTCAACCTTGACAAGGTCAAATTCACTTCTTCTAGTCTGCAAAGAATCTTCTCAACATCTCTAATATGAGAAGCCACAAAGAACCTGCATCCATGGCCATCTAAAGATTCATCTTTCCCTTCTTCCAAACAACCCTTGATAGGTAGATCATCAATGAAAGGCATAGTAAGCGCTCAAGAATAAAATCTCAAAGAACCTTGTTCATCTCATTCATCATATCAACAACCGAATTAGTAGCCCCTTGTGGAAGCGTACACATTGGGACAAGGCCTAAGGGTGTCTTCATTGTAGTCAAATCTCTACTTTCAAGGGCAAGCTAGAACTAATCATATCTTGAATAAAAATCGCTGAGTGAATAGATAACACATTTAGAAAAAGCTTCAGGGAACTCATCCACAATAGGTCCATCACCAACATTTTGAATAGTGACCTTGTTTACTAGTTGTAGGTCCTGTATGAATTTGAATGTCCCATTGTTCTTAGGAACTATGAACCATGTGTTGGAATATAGAGCTAAAGATGGCTCTAAAATTCCCATCTTGATTCACTCATTCAAAAGCTCTACCAATTTTGGCAAGTGAGCCCTTAGTACAGGAATAGACTATAGATTCCAAGGGACATGCGGGATGGTAAAAATAACCATAGACGTCACAACCCTAGGATCAATGCATCCAATCTCATGTGGAAAGAAAGCAAAATCTTTTTCATGTCTACATAACATCTCTTCAAAGCATCTTACCTCTTCATTAGGAAGTAGAAAATCTTCAGCCCAATCGTCATCTCTTTCAATGTCTCAACTGAAAACTTATGTCCAGTACCTGCAGGATCTCGCAAAGGAGGTTGCATAGCAACTCTCCTAATCATCTCATCACTATCTAAAGGTAGCGGTCCTACAAATGTTCTAACCTTCTTGTCAACTGTCCTATATTTTGTTTGAACTCTAGCTTCATTGCTACAACTTGCAAATTTCACCCCTTGATGAAAATATCCTGGTAAACACAAATTTTGATGTCTACAAACAGCAACACCCAAACCTTTTTGCTGAAATATGTCAACAAAGAATACTTTTTGCTGAGAATCCTCAGCACCCAAATCCTTTTGAAGCATGAAATTAGAAATTTCACAATACATCACCAATGAATGAACCTGTAAGATATATGACAACTCTTAATTGTTAGCATTTAGAAATATGGAAAGTTCTTCCATGGTATTTGAGCATGAAAGGCCATCATAGAGACCATCTATCAGGTCTTCTTCCTGTATAACATCTGCAATCATCAATTATTTTTCTTTTCTTTTTGCATACTTCCTGGAAGCTCTAGGCATGTCTAAAATATATTAAAAACACAAAGTACTTTTAGTGGATACACCATAAACACATGAGGAAAAACTATCGCTGCCAGGAGGCGAGAGCTTTCCCTGACTCATACCACCATTGTCTCACAAGATAGTGGTACCTAGCAAAAATCTAGCTCTTGTGCTAGAAGAGGGGAATCCCTCAAAGAATCCTTATTTCGTTGATGATTGATACAAACGGTCATGAATTGGACAGCTCTCTTTCCATCCTTGCTTCGGATCCATACAAAGGCAGACCCATCATTCAGAACCTTAGTCTCCATCTGAGACTTAGTAATAAATGGCTGCCCCAAAATAATAGTATAAGAATAAGAGTTTTGTACAAAGAAATGATAAGACTCACCCACATCTCCAATAGAAATCTTCAGATTTGGACAAGCAACATATAAATCTCCTACAGTGTTGTTGGCCGTACGCATGTGCCAACCATGATCCACATCAACTGGCCATCTACCAGTATCATATAAACCTCGCACAATTAAATTAATCTTGGAACCATGATCCAAAAGAGCAACACAAGGAGTCTCAGTCTCACCAAGCTTGATGACAATTTTTGTAGTCACATGAGCCCAGTGACTTTAAGAAAAATGGCTACAAGGCACCAATCTAGGCACATCTTCGCTCTCATCATATTGTACGGATTGAAGTAAAGGATGAAGAGACTTACATAGAGCTCCATCTATAGACTCCTCAATAGTATTCTCTTTAAAATCAATCTCCTCAATCTACAATCCATAGAGAAATGCCTCAGCAACAACTAAAGCCTCTTGATGAATCATATCATGTGTTAGCTCTTAAATAATTTGTTGTTTTCTTTTTATGATGTCAATGATAAGATCATGAAATTCTCTCTTGGAAATCCCCAAGACTTCTCCAAGTGTAAATTCAATTTTGCAAATAACAATTCGATCCTCAAGTACCTTTTTCAAGTCTGTGGATATCTCGATGTTGGAAAGCAACTTGAATCCAGGTTTTTTTTTTGGCTTCAAATCCTTTGTCTTTGGGGCCTTCTGGTCTTCTTGTACTTTTGGCTTCTGTACATCGGCCATACTCTGCTCTGGTCTTGAAGAAGAAGGCTGAAGAATTGGTTCACCCCTCCTAGTTGCCCTCTCTTTGATCCTTCAGGTTGATCATCATCTTTTTTGCACTTTTCTTCAACAAGTGCTTCAAATCCTTAAGATTTTGCAATGTAAGCATAGATAGAGAAGACATCTATATGATCATTTGATCTAGTCCCCTTTTCTAATTGCATCTCCTATTGATGAAAGTTCGAAAGATGAAGCTTTACCTTTCTTTTCTGCATGCAGTGCATAAGACCATAAAGGAGACTTATCTTTTGGAAACTGCTCTAATTGAAGACCATAGGCAGCAGCTTCTCTTGCTGCCTCTTGCTTCACATAAGAAGAACGTAAGAGAGATTCCTCTAATAATTTCTTCATATCTCCTTTGCTGAAATTCGTTTTAAGTGGTTGCTCTATATCTCCGAAAGATATCATCCTTTCCTTCCACACCACCAACTTCAATCTTTTTGCCTCTTCAAAGTCTTGACAGTCCTTATGCTCATGGTCTGGACTATCGCACCATATGCAATGGTGAACATTATCATTTCTGGAAGAATTCATAGGTGTAGAAGAGGATGGGGCAAAAATTGGAGCTAGGTTAAGTGGTTGTGGTTCTCTTATGGTCATCTTTATTTGAAGATCTTTCAAGTTCTTTGAAATTTCTTCCACCATGTCTTTGACAGTTGGTTTGGTAGATGGTCTGACAAACCACAACAGGAATAGGCATAGACATGGAATGAGAAGTAGAAGAAGAAGTGGAAGGAGCAACAAGAGAAGTAGGAGAAGTCGAGGTAGGAGAAGACATCGCTAGAGGTGTTTGCATACCGTTCTGTAAGTGAGCCTTCCGTCTCTGCCTCTTCGTCAATGTGGAAACTGCATCAATAGCATCTTGCTAATCCATCTTCAATCCCATAGGCTGCATATTGTCTTCAAGAAGCTTTCCCAACTCGTCCTAAAGTGCAGGATCAGCTGCCTACAATAATAACTCCACTTTCTCTGAGTTTAGGGCTCTTTGCTGCTCAAGTACATCCAATTGGTTGTAACGTTCTTCAAATTCACACAATAACTCGAAAGAAACGAGTCCTTTGTTGGGCTGATAGACCCATTCTCTGAATGTCTTCCAAGTAGTAATACCATAATCCTCCAGAAAATATTCATCTTTGAGTGCCTTCTTGAAGACATTCCAGTTTGAATCTTGCACAAATAAATTAGTCACTCTAACCCGCAAAGCAAGTGTAACAAGCTGTAAGAAATAGTTGCTCCAATTGGTAGGAACTCAAAAGAAGTGAATTTGGCTTCTAAAAGTTTTAAGATAAGCTGAGACATTCCAGCCATCAAATAATTT
The DNA here is from genome assembly GCF_053477565.2 of Lygodium microphyllum. NCBI lineage: Eukaryota > Viridiplantae > Streptophyta > Polypodiopsida > Schizaeales > Lygodiaceae > Lygodium > Lygodium microphyllum. Next base: position 40,239,001 of record NC_141143.1, read on the forward strand.
GCATTCACTTACCATGGCCTCGATCGCTTTGGTTACTCCATGTATATGCTCTTGTTCTTGATGTAGCATTCATTGTTGATCCAATTGTTACTGCCAATTGTTACTGATGAAGCTATTGTTGTTGTTGCATAGATAACTACATCTCTTGATTCTGCATTATAATGACTAAAGAAAGAGTTTGCAAAAAATTCTTCATCTCATCAGTTGAAAAGAAAGAAGCACTCGATGATGAACTAGGTGGAGTATTCGAAGAGTCTCTCATCTCGATAATCAAAAGCAACGCTTTCACGTCGGGTTCACCAGATATGTCGCATAAGGAAATTCATGCGGGGGGGGGGGGAGGGGGGGTTTTGTGAAGTCGCTTACCACAAGGACTCTTAGGAAGATGGGAGGAAAGGATGATAAAGAGTACTCAACTTAAGGCCAATACTTGAAGTAGAAGAATCAAATACATTAGTGGCAAGGTAAGTTGGAAGAAGTCATCTAAACGTTCAAACTTGCTTTGTATTTAGGAACAAGATACAAAGGAGCAATCTTTCAAGGTAAGAGATCCACTCCATGGTATAAGCACAAAAATATAGAAGCAAAGTGTTATTTTAGAGAAGGTGAGGATAGAGGATATCACAATTATATGATGAGATGTGAGTATGCGAGAACAATTTGATATACTTCATTTGGAAGTTTAGTACAATGATGAAACATCCTTGTTTTAATGCTTTGGAGAAAGTTATGAACTTGCTGAAAGCCTTGGTCTTGTTGTAGCCTTATGTCGTCTTCATGTCCTTTGTTTATCTCCTCGAAGGTGATACTCAAAAAGCTTTTTCTTCATAGTGGTAAATGACCATATACGAACAATCAATATAAGAGGCTATTGAATTTTCAGATAGCAAAATATAGATCCTTAGAAGCTTTATTTGGATAGGAATATAACGAAAACCAGCAAAAGGCCATATCCTTAGTTACAAGGAACCGTAATGAATTTGGTTTCATATGCAGCTTATGAATCACAACGTACTCCAAGGCCTCACACCAAAGATGACCAACAGGTCCTATGAATGACACTCCAAAAGAGCATAGCAGAAAGGCGGTGATGGTGCTGAAGCTACGGACTCAAAATCAATGGATTGCGCTACGGCGTCCCTGCTGCCCACAGGATTCCCGAAGGTGACCTTTTGTGTTCGAAACAACTTGACCGAGAGTCTTTGTCACCTTTAGTCTTCTCTCTCATTGGCATTTTCTTATGTTCTCTACAGCTTCTTCCTCACGTTCGTGACGTTCCATTACTACAACTTGACTTCGTCTTCATTATCTTCATGTCATTGTCAACTTTCCCATTGTCGCTTTTACTTGTCACCCAATGCAGTCTTTGTTGAACCCTCCATTTGCGTTCTCAGACCGCCATCTTGGTCACGAGGTCTTCGCCTTCATCATCTGTCTCGTTGCCACCTTATGTCACGACTATGCTATTGCTTTAGTTCCTTCTTTGACCATTGTTGCAATGTCTTCAGTCGAGCAACATTGATTGATTCTTGTCGTCAACTCCCTCCTTTTCGTCCTTTCCTCACCTCCTAATTTCCATCGGCCTCCTACCACAACCTTTTTATACAAAAAAACACCACCATTAATGCGGCTTTCTTTCTCGCGAAAAAGCTCGTGATTGATAGAAAAGCTTATATTTTTATTATAACATCAATCATTTTTTTTCTGTCAACCTGCGTTTCTAGGCCGCCGTCATCACTTTCGTCATCAAGCTTAATCAATCATTGCGCTGTTTGGATTATACTTTATCAATTTGGCTTGTAATGATTGTTTGCCCAGATCACCTTGTCTCCTTCCTAGCTAATTAAGCCATAATCGAGAACCAAGTAGCACCCCATTTTCTATCCTTAGATGATGTGTTTCCTGGGTTTATGTCAAGCAATCCGATGTTTCTCATAGGCAAGGAAACCTTTGAAGTTTAGCATCCCATGCACGTAGTTTGTGCAAGTAGAATCCCTTTCCTTGAAAACTTTTATGTCTAATCTTAATGCCTCTTAATTCAATCCAATTCATGACATCAAATTTTGAGGGCATACACATTCAAGAAGAATATTGTAGAGTCCCAATAGCTCGGGGGAAGTTATGATATGTATATCTTCTACATCACATGTGTTCAAGGCCCATTTATAAATATCCTTATCTATGAAATTTTCTTGAATAAAACATAACCCTTTTTTATTCAATCTTTAAATAACCAATTTATATTATACCCTTATGTATGTAAAAAATATATAAAAATGGTATTTTAAAAATACCTTATTCTAAACCTAGGTGATGCACACATATATCCATGTATACCTTACCCGAGCCCAATAGCACCGTATACACTCAATATGGTTAATGTAAGCCCTTTGCACAAGATCAGAATATCAGCAAACTCTCAACTTGTGAAGTAAACTACTTTGCAACCCCCTCAAGATCACTGTTAGAAATGCATGTTTACAAGCAAAGCCATAACACAAGCATGTATTGTCCACAAGGTATTGAACTGAAACTTCCCATTTGCATCTAATATAGCATGGCTCAAGGCTTTCTCATCAAATGGCGGATCCTCATGACCCTTAGGACATGCATACTTTAATGTTGTACAACCAAGCAAACAATACTCCACACAAAAATTATGAATGTACTGAAAGAATGTGCCTTGCCTAACTATGCACACCAGGAACAAGCCTCTCAAGTGGCCTCGATGGTTGGGTCAACCTACAGAGCAAAAGCTCAGCATGTGCTAGTTATTGCACCTATAAATATGCATTTACAAGTTGTCCTAAAATATGGGCCTGCAATTCTACGTGTACAGGTTGCTATCCTAAAATTTCAGCATACTATCTTGATAGTTTAGGATATCCTAATTACATGTTTTCAGGTTGAAACTATGGTGTATCATGGGCAATACCTTACTGGTCATTTCCAACACCATTTCCTACATTTTGAGGAGTATTTATAGCACTAAACACAGCTGTGTCCACTAGGCATAAACTATTGTCGAATAGATACATGCTCCCTGAAAACAACCCTCTTGACTTCCTCAGTCTTCTTAGGCTACTTATACATGTGACCTTCATGGAAGATGACATTATTGCTAAGTACTATCTTTTCTCAAGATCCCAAAGCCTATACTCCATCTCATCCTCATCACCATATCCTAGGAATATGCATTCACAGAACTTTGGTTCCAGTTTGTTGCGCTCTTCTTTCCTTATGTACGCAAAAACCTCACAGCCAAATATTCATAAATGAGCATATGAAGGCGGCTTGCACGACCACTCTTCCTGAGGGACTTTCCCGCCCAAAGACCTGTTCGGTGACATGTTAATCACATGAACAATTATCATAACAGCCTCTATCCAAAAGCCATGGGGTAATGTAGTATGAGACAGCACTGTACAGACCTTATCCTATATGGTCCAATTGATGCGCTTTGCAACTCCATTCTAGGGTGGATTATGAGGGGTAGTGAGCTCCCTCTTTATCTCCTTGCTTTCACAAAATGTTTAAAAGACTTTGGACACATACTCCTCACCATTGTCAGAGCGAAGACACTTAAGTGTCTTATTAGTCTGGTCCTCAACCAATGCCAAGAATTTTTGAAACCTGTCAAGCACTTTATCTTAGCTATGAATAAGGTAAACCCATATCTTCCGAGTAGCATCATCGACAAATGCAACAAAGTATTTCTTTCCTCCTAGAGATAACCCTAGCATTCAACATACATCGGAATATACTAACTCTAGGGGCAAAAAATTCAGTGAAAGAGACTTTTTATGAGATGTCTACGCATGCTTACCATAAACACAATTATCGTAGTGCTCAAAATCAACATAACAAAGATAAGGCAAGTAACCCAAATGAGAAAGTACTTTCATTCTTGTTTGAATCATGTGTCCCAATCGACCATGCCACAAGGAAACACTTGACTGCTTGGTTAGAGCAACAACATGGTCACGCATACTAGATACATGGAGAGGATACAAAGCATCCCTCTTTGAGCCTCTGGCAATAACCCTAGATCCTCTGCAGATCTTCCATTTCCCGTCACCAAAGGTGGTATAAAATCCATCGTCATCTAGCTATCGAGTACTAATCAAGCTCTTCTTGAGCTGTGGTACATGCCTTACATTCTGAAGAATAGATCCATGCTGAAATTGCAATTACACACTGCCAATGCCTGCAATGTCATATGCATAATTGTCCCCCAAGATGGACAATACCATATTGACCTCCCATATAGTCTATAAACCACTCATGGTGAGAGGTGACATGAACAGAGACACTTGAATCCAAAATTCAAGTGTGCATGTCATCATTCGTATCGATCAAAGCATGTGCACTGAAACATGGAGACAAAGAGTACATCATTTCCACTGTCACTCGCATGGCTAACTACATTCACCTCTTTGATCTTTACATTGCACTTCTTAGCAGGCTGATTTTCTTTCTTCTCTTCCTTGTTGTCATTTGTCTTCTTGCCTTTCCCTTTCTCTTTCATCCATTTATACCAATCACGTTTGAGGTGACCCTTCTTGCCATAGTGATGGCATTCAACATCCTTATTATGTGATTTACTGTGTTAGATTTGGTTTTCTGTTGTGATTTGCCTTTAGTATGCAAAGCACTGGAAGACTTATTGGATGCATTGTTCTGCTAATTGATTTCTTCCACCATGAGTAGAGCACTCTCTTCATCATCATACAAAAGAATAGAATTAGAATTTCTCATAGTAGTCCTAAATGTATCCCATCTCTCTGGCAAAGTGCAAAACAAGAACATAGCTTTGAACTCATCATCAATATTGAACTTCAAAGCGGCAAGTTTTGTGAAAATGGAGTTAAACTCACTAAGGTGAGTAGACATTGCAGTAGCCTCTTTCATGTGCAAATCCATGAGTTTCTTCAGAGCCAGTATACTTTTCTTGCAATACTATTCTAGGCATACAAATCTTCCAATTGCTTCTAAATGTCATTAGTGAAATCCAACCCTTCAATGTTAAATGGCAAGGCATTAGAAATCTATAGCTCAATGGTCGAGTGTGCAAGCTCATTCAACTCATCCTAATCGCCCTGCTCTACATCAGGTGGTTTTGTTCCCTTTACTATAATTGGCTTTGTGTGCTTCTTCTACAACAATATATTATAGCACTGTTTTTGCCAAACTAAAAAGTTTTGTGCTCCTTCAGGCTTCTTGATATGCATAAGATGATTGTCACTACTACTAGTCATGATTCACTACCAAATAACTATATGATAGTAAATGGTAGCTAATGACAAGAAATGGAAGCTTAAAAATCCTCTTAGTAGTATGTGAGAATATCCCCATGTAGCAATAAAGAATATACATTAGTTCATTGCCCAAAATGCCTCAAAACCATTCAATGATAGTAAACATACCAATTTCTTGAAAAAAAAAGAGTGTCGTCCTGAAATTCTTAACAATACAGGTGGCTATCCTGCACTTTAGGAGTGCAATCGTGAAACTCCTGACAATAAATGTGGCTAACCTACAATTCAGGAGTTCAGTCTTGACATTGAAGAAGAATTTGTCCTGAGAATTTAGAATTGAAATAACTTCTCAGATTGACTAAGATTGAGCTCTAAACATCGTGCGAAGCTGCTCAAAACATCACCATAATGTTCTTGCATAGAAACATATCAAAATTCTTGGTAGTGAGATATGTTGTCTTGAATATGCAAGAAACTATTCTGAATGTATAACAATAAACATGCAGGTAAAGTTGTTCCAAAAATTAGTTTTAATCACTGCTCAAATGCATTCCAAAATCAAATCCAAGTACATAACATCAACCATAAGTATGAGTACATGGTATAGAATGCACAAGACCAAGTCTAGAAGCAAGACATTGTTGTGACAGTGCGCATCTAGCACTCTACAAACGTGAGGGTGGAGTTTTCTGCCAAGGTTTTGGACTCTTTAGTCAGAGTCATTATGAGTTTTTTTTCTGTTGTGTGTGTTTTTTTTGCATGACACACAAGCTCATGGATTGTGGTGAGCCATCATGCTTCAAGGAAGGAATGAATAGATCGAACAACAAGAAGTGGTTCAACGCCATGTTGTCAGAAATGGAATCATTTAATAAGAATGGTACTTGGGACTTAGTGCAACTGCCTAAAGGGTAGAAAACTCTTCCATGCAAGTGGGTTTGCAAAATGAAGGTCACTTCTGGTTCTTCACTAAAGTACAAAATACGGTTAGTTGCAAAGGGGTACAAGCAAGGATATGAATTGACTTTAACAAGATCTTCTCTCTCGTAGTCAAGATGACTACTCTTAGAACCATTTTGGGCTTGGTTGCAGTTGAAAAAATGGAGCTCATACAGGTGAAGGTAAAGACTGCATTCTTACATGGTGATCTGCATGAGGACTGAGACGTATTACGAGATACCTCAAGGGCAAAAAGGATTTGTGCATCTACTTTGGTAAGTAGAAGACATCTGTGATTGGCTTTACGGATGTAGACTATGCTAGACATGCAGACTACAGGAAGTCCACTACATGATATGTGTTTAGCTTCATAGGGGGATTTGTCTCTTGGATATCTAGGTTGGTAGAAGTGTGTTGCAATGTCCACTACGGAGGCAGAGTATGTGGCTGCCATTGAGGCATGCAAAGAAGCCTTATGGCTATTAGGTTTGGTTGTTGAGCTTGGGATTACTGAGGTTCACGTTCTCTTCTGTCATAGTTAGAGTGCTATTATGTTAGCACAGAACCCTGTCTTTCATGCAAAGAAAAAACACATATAGGTGAAGTATCATTTCATCAGAGAGATACTTGATAGCAAGAGCATTGAGCTGGTCAAGGTGCACATTGATGATAACCTTGCACACCTTCTCACGAAAGGTCTTTCATCAGAGAGGTTTGCCCATTGCCGGCAGATGATGGATATCGGATAGGTATAGTCTCTTCAATTTTGTACATACTTAGACTTAGCTAATTCTTTTCCTCTACCTTTCGGCACATTGCCTTTAGGGGGGAGGTTTTTTAGGATAAAGGGCAGTGCCCGTGTTCACCTGTAAGGGCCAGGTTGTACATGGTACATATGCCTATCTAAAATCATTATTGAGGTACACTCTTCAATACCACAAATTGTGTCTCTATCTCTTCTCTCTCTCAACCTGCATTTCTACATAGAAGCTCCATTGCAGCTAACTCAAAATTTTTAGTGGCTAGAGGCTGTGGTCACACTATTCACATGGGGTGACCAGCTATTTTATGGTGATTAGCATTTCCTCAGGCAATTTATCACCTAATGTACATTGGCAAACATTTTTACCTCAATTGTGATGCGTTCGACTGCTTTTAGGATCCAACAACTATTTATAACTGACCTACTTCAATGCTAGACATCAATGATAGACACATTGTCTTATAAAATACTGCTCTCTGCATTATCCAATGCTTCATTCCATATTCAATATGATCCGACACCCTGATTGACACTTTGTGTTTCATGGAAGAGACTAATCAGTGTGCTTTGTATTCAACATTCTTTTGGAGTTTAATGTTGATTTCTTCTTTCATTCTCTTCTTTCTTTCCAATCTCTCTCTTCCCTTCTCTCTACATGTTCCTATTCTTCCATTGTGCACTCTCATAATTTCCAATCATGTGTGAAATAGATTGAAAGGAAGTGAGGAGATTGAGAAGGTGAAAGTGTCTACATCATCTAAGCTTCACTTTGCAATCTACAACATACACGATATGTGTAGCCCCTCACAACAACAAACTTCCTCCAAGCCTAATGATGGAGCTAGTGTGGTGCAATGAAAACCCAGTAGTCTCAAGAGCCCTCCATTCCTCCAAGATAGCCTCCTCTACTACCTTGAGGCCATGGAATCTCTACATGTGAACCTGTGAGATGGAAGGCATGTGAACACCAACCACTCTCCCATTGTACATAAGGAAAATTTACCCATATCAAATGTGCTCACCATTCTAGGGTGTGACATATAAAGAATCAAACTCTCTACATTCCTACAAGATATCCTCCTCTACTACATTGAGGCCATGGAATCTCTACCATGTGAACCTATGATGAGAGGCTTGTGAACACCAACCACTCTCCAATTGTACATAAGGAGAGTTTTCCCATGACAAACATGGTCTCCCTTCTAGAATGTTACATATAAAGAATCATAGAAAATGATTAAAGCAAGAGGCTTTCTCCTTTGATCTTCAACAATTTGGGAAGGCATGCTACAAAGTATAAGGTAAACAATTTGCCTACTCTAAGAATGGTCCTTGCAAGTTTGAACTTGAATTTGTGGCCCAACCTATGGCTCTACCAATAAAGCCCTACTCTCTAACACTGTGAATTAAATATCCCTTATCTTCCTCTAGACCTTAGTTGCATAATCACATTCCAAGCAGCTTCAATTGATGCTAAGACCCCATAAATCCATGACCAATGAAGAACCATTGAGACACTTCACTTGACAAATGTAACATGTAGACAAGGTGCAAGAAGAAGTGACATACCACTATGTCACAAAAATAATATGATAATTGGCCACCAATGCTAGGGTGGGTTAACTATACTCCATCATAAAAGCTTACATCTCATGCTTGATGGCATTGGGGTGAACTACAACCCTCACAAAATGTCTCTCCAATAACCTCTCATGAACTTCATTTTCTAACCTCTTCAATCCTTTAAACAAACTTGTCAAGGTTTCTTAATGATAGTAGCTTCTTCTTTTCTTAGTTAATCCTTTCCTTTCGGCATCGTCTAATCTCATCTTCCCTATAGCCTTGGTCATGCGTATATCTAATTTTGTTACCAGTGTCTCCTAGTCTTCTTTATTACTCATCCTTCTTCTTTTTCAACTTTTTATGTTTTATTTGGATCCACTCCTGAAGTTGTTCCTTATCCACCATGGTTCACTTCTATTTTGGTTGAATGTCTCATCAAGTTTTCATAGTCTAGCAAATGATGTCCCCTCCTTTATCCACGCTATGAGCATTGTGTGCATACTAATTTTATGTAATCACAATAAGTCTTGCAAAACACCCATTCAGGAACTACTCCCAATCCTTCTCTGCCTACTTGAAAAGTTATCTACCTTGTGCAAGACTCCAAGGTCCAATTGCATGGACTTCGGCACCATACTATTGTCCAACTATCAATAACCTACAACTATGAGTGGTGTGAGTTGATCTTGAACACATAGCACGGGTTGATAATTTATTCACACTCGTCCTTATGGCATTCTTCATCGTGATGTTTTGCTTCTCTACAAATGCATCACCTTCGCTCTCTTTGGAGCTTCCATCAAACCGTCATAAATTCTTGCAAATCCATTGATACCATTACCACTTCCATATCCTTGGAGCCATGCACCTTATGAACCATTCAAACCACGAGCTTTCAAGTAACATACAACCATTAAAACATGGGACTTCCGTGGGATTTGTGCCACATCCATTTAAACCACGAGCTTTCAAGTAACATACAACCATTAAAACATGGGACTTCCCTGAGATTTGTGCCACATCCATTTGCCCATATGATGATTCGACTTATTGCATAAGTTATGGCAGTCATAAGAACTACGATTCAATTGGCTTTATATTGTTTTCAATTCATTCTCACATTTTCTCTTATTGAATGGCTCTTCGTGCCATGCATATTCGTACTTTCTAAGGTTACCAAAAGTGAGTGCGGTCCCTCCCAATTAACGATGTGCAGAGCCGCATAGAAAATGCCCCATTTGAGTAGTCTGATCTTGAAGCTGCAGCAGTTCCATCTGCAACAATGCATCAGATTCATGGTTGTGGGTCAAAGCACGCATGCATTCTACAAACATGCACGTATGTCTGTGGATACAATGTACCTTTCGCAGCCTTGTCTTGTAAAGAGCAGCCTCCAAGGTAGTTTCCATCATTTCCATATCGGGAAATGGTAGGAAGGAGAGATTTTCACCCATCAAGCAGCTGCAAATCAAGACAGGACGAATGTAGGTACCAAAAACGCAAATTTGAACATCAGCTGTCACAAGAGTTGCACCTCTGAAGGTCGGTGAAATACTTGAGATGTTCTCGTAAGCGGAAAGCCTCATGTCTCCAAAACTGTGACAGGCATAGATAAGAATAATTAGCCAGAGATAAACATCACCCCAAGAATTGCTTATATTAAATAGACAAACAGCTAATCGTCAAGAGGAACCAAAAACCCAAACACGTCAAACGACAGACTTAGCATCTACATCTAGTCTAGCTTCGCATGTGTTCTCTCGTATGTTCGTTCCAAAGCTTCAAAGCTTTACAATAGGCATCAAAGTTCCAATTCAATTCCAATATGAAAATTGAGAACCTTACAAAACCAATTCAAAGACGGGTACGCCTATTGGAGGCCAACTAAACGCCAATTCAAGAATGGGCACGAGTAATGGACAGGGCTTAGAGACCTTGGGCGCACGAATGTTGTTCTTGAGAGAGAAGCCATGGTGGGATGTGAGGTAGAAGCTATGGAATGCGAGAGAGAGAGAGAGAGAGAGAGAGAGAGAGTACACAAGACTCCATGAGTTCTCTTATTGACACTATTAGTCAGGATGAAGTGGCACATGTTGCGCTTAATGGGGGAGTCATAGAAGAGTTTCCTTTATCTCGTTCTCTTCATCAAGGGTGCTCTCTCAGTTCTTATTGTTTGCATTGGTTACACACACCATGCTGTGCTGGGTCATTTAGCCCAAAATGGGGAGATTGTTGGTATATCTCTTCCCACGAGTTCTCAACTTTTGGGTCAATCTTTGGCAAATGATTCCTTTATGTTTCTCAAGGCTGGTCGAACTAGGGCCAATTGAGCAATGCCAATTTGGAGTCTATTTGGTTTGGCCTCGTGCCTTCATATTAATGCTCAGAAAACAACATTGATATTTTGTATGGTGACAGATCTGCAAGAATTGGGCTGGCAAGGAACTATTGTTTCTAAAGGAGATATTATATGGCACTTGGGATATCTGGTTGGGGTGGAAGTTCCTCCTTGAGCACTACTTGATCACTACTTGATTGGATTGTGAGAGGTGAGAGAATGCACAAAGATCAAACCTCAAGATCAACTAGAAATACAATTGATAGACAGTGAAGAGACTCTATGAGAGTGAAGTGCGACACCCAATGCAATAATTTGAAGAGTGTAAGATGCAAGTACAAAGTACAACCCTTAAACCTTAGGGTTGCTAGAGTTTGTTCACATCCGAAAGGTGTAAAACATGATAAGTGCCCAAACTATGTAACACAAGCACATAGAATAAAAGAGAATAAATCTAGGAGAAAAAACATTTCGTAAGGAGAGAAAAAAGTGCTCCACTGTCCTACTAAGGATCACCGACACTCCTCTGTGAGTGTTCGCATGAGTCAAATCCAACAAACCCCCCTAGAGTGAAGAGTACTCAATATACAAGGGTCATCCACACCACCAAAGGAGATGAAATTTGAAACATTACAAAATGCTTCAAATTTGTCACGAGGAAGAGCTTTGGTGAAGATGTCTACCACATTACTAGTGATAGGATATTAAACAAGGCTAATATCACCTACAAGCAGTCTCTCTCTGTGATAAGGCTTACTTCACCTGCATGTAGCCTCTCTTTGATAAAGTAATAGTGGATCTCTATGTGTTTCATGTGTGCATGAAACATTGAGTTCTATGCCACTGCAATGACACTATGACTATCAACTATCAGTGAACAAAAGGAGTAGGCTCTTTGAACAAATACATCTAAATCAAGTAAGCCATATGCATTCAACTATGGTAGTGAAAGTTGTCTTATATTTAGCTTCACATGACCATGTGGCAACATTGGATTGTTCCTTGCTAAGCCAAGAGATGCAAGATGAGCCAAGAAAGAAACAATTACCACTATTTGAGTGATGAGAATCAAAATCATAGCCCTATCTGAATCACTATAAGCATGTAGTTGCGGTTGTCCCCCTTGCATAAAGCAATCCAAGAGTTCGAGTACCCTGCAAGTAATGAAAAACACGCTTGACAGCTTGCCAATGTGACATGCATGGCTGGTGCATGTATTTGCGCAAGGATGAAACTGCAAATTGATTGTTTGGCCTTGTGTTGCATAGGTAAATGATAAATCCAACTACTTAGAACATACATATGGATATCAAACAAATCACTACCATGCATGCAAGGACACCTTGAGTCTAGGTTCCATTGGTGTACAAACTGGCTTGCAATCTTGTAAGCCAAACCTCTCAAGAAGTCTACCAATGTATCTAGACTGTGACAATCCAATGCCTCTAGCATCATGAATGAATTGAATGCCCAAATAATAGTGCAAAGGCCCCAAATCTAACTTCTCAAAAGTTTACTGCAAGTTTTGTTTGAATGCTGAAATTTTATTAGCATGTGTCCCTGTAAGTAGAATATCATCAATAGAAAAACATATGACTAGCAAGGATCCCCCCTCTTCATATATGTAAGTGTAGACTCTAATGAGATGTTTATGAACCCCACATTGAGTAAAAAGGCATCAATCTTTGCATACCAAGCTTGAGGAGCTTGCTTCAAACAATATAAAGCCTTTTTCAGCTTGCACACCAAGTGTTCGGATTCCACAACTGCAAAACCAATGGCTGTTGTACATGCACTTCTTCTTGAAGTTCCCCATGTAAAAATGCAGTCTTTATATCAAATTGGTGCATAGTCCATCCATAATGGGTAGCCAAAGCAACCATAGACTAAATGATAGTCATACGAGATGTAGGAGCAAATGTCTCCTCATAGTCGATGCCTTTCTTCTATGCGTAGCCTTTAGGCATAAGCTTGGTCTTATATTTGTCAATGGATCCATCTGCATTCCTTTTCAGCTTATAGACCCACTTTGTACCAATGGATTTCTTTCCAATAGTCAAGGACACTAAATCCCATGTTTGATTCTTTATGATAGAATCAAACTCAGCTTGCATTATTGCCATTTGATACACACTATGTTGTGCATCCTCAACGCATTCAATCTCCTCATCATCAAGTGTATCTGCTACCATAACAAATTCCATGGTATGTGCACCATCATGCATATGAGCTTGCCTTCTAGTACAACTAGCAATAGGAGCATCCAAGTGACTATCTTTCATAGAATACAAATACCACCTAGGCATTTTCCTAGCTTCCTCACTGTGTACAAGCTCTTGCTAAACTTCAAATTCAACACCTTGTTGAATATTTAGATTGGCCATAGGCTATTTTTTTGCATTACCCAATGGAGTAGTTGGCTGAATGTTAAGTTCACTTTGCTGAAGCTCTAGCTATATCACCAAAAGAAATGGGTGCAACCCTTCAAATACATCATTGGCAGCCTGATTTCTATCAAAACTAGCAAGGGATAATTCTGATTTTTCATAAAGAACCACATCCCTAGTGATAAATACCTTCTTAGAGATAGGATCATATAATCTATATCCTTTGCTCTCATTGTTGTACCCCACAAAAATGCATATACCAACTTTGTTATCCAATTTCTTTCTCAGTACCTTGGGAATGTGTGCATATGCAAGACATCCAAAAGTACGAAAATGTCCAACAGAATGTTTCTAGCTATTCCAAGTGTCAAAATGCGTGATATTTTTCAATGCCTTCGTGGGGTACCTATTCAATAGAAGGTTTCCGGCTATTCCAAGCCTCAAAAGGTGTGATATTCTTTAATGCCTTGGTGGGTAACTTGTTCAAAAACATGGGAAGGACATATAACTGCTTCCATCCAGAAACTATGTGGAAAGCTTTTTACTTTAAGCATACATATGGGCATCTCCATGAGTGACCCATTCTTCCTTTCTACAACCCCACTCTGTTGTGGAGTATAAGCAATAGTGTACTGATTGATGATGCCTTTCTCCTTTTAAAGAAAAACAACATAGCACACATGTATTCCCCCCCTGAGTTTGAATGGAAAGTCTGAGTCCTGCAACCAAATTGATTTTCAGTAAGTGCTACAAAATCCAAAAATGCATCACATACTTCTTTTTTTTCACCAAAGAGTAGACCCAACAAAAATGAGTAAAGTCATCGGTGAAAGTAGAAAAATAGTAACAACCACCCAATGACTGTTTGCACATGACCACATACATCCAAGAGTACAATTTATAATCTAGCAATTGCTCTAAAAGCAACATCATGAGGAAATGAAAAATGATGTATTTTTTTTCCAAAATGCACCCCTCACATATATGCTCAAGAGGTCTCTCCAAGAGAGGTAAACCATCAAGCATCTGTGTATGCTTCATAAACATCAAGCTACCATAGTTTACATGCCCCATGCAAGCATGCCATAACTTTGCATGTGACATAGTGGGAGAGTGAGAGTAGATGCTAGATACACCAAGTGATCAATTGAATAAGCATCCAACTCATATAACCCATGACATAAAGTGCCACTCAAAGCCAAAGTCATGTATTCCTTATCTTTGACCATACATTTGTCATCATCAAAGGTGACTTGCAAACCAACTTTTCCAATGAAGAAATAGACGACAAATTATTCTTTATACCTAGCACAAATAATGCATCTTGCAAGGAGAGAATAGAGCCATCAATGGTTGTCAACACAATCTCCCCAATACCTCTAATAGTGTATGATGCATTGTTGACACATTGCACAAACTTACCAACATGAGTTGCAGTAATAGAGGAAAATAAATCCCTGCAGGATGTGATATGCCTAGAAGCATCCTTGTCAAAGAACCATGTGCTCCTATCCTCAATAGAGCTAAATGCTCTATTATCCCAAGAAGAGTCATAATTGCATGTGTAAAAACAATAGTCTCGATTTGTAAACAACAAAGGACAGAGACTTAGTGGCAGTAGAAGGTGCATTAGAAACAAACATCATTGATCCTTCTTCTCCTTGGCTATGTGCTTTCTACATTGAGTGATGTAATGTCCTGGCATCTTGCAATAGTGGCATTTGCCCTTCTTGGCTTGCATGCCCCTAGTTTCTTATTGCCATGTAAAGTGCCTGAAGTCTCAGAGCTCCGCGGAGCATTCTTTGCTTGGCTGCCCTTGCCTTTTTGTCTTTCCCTAAAGCATGCTCAGAGGCTATAACATCCACACCACTGTTCTTTCTTATCTACTCCTCCTCTAAGAGCAAATTGACCAATTGAAGGAAAGTAAGTGGCTGTGGGGAAATCATCATGGTGAGGTTCAAGGCCATATGAAAGGCCAAATACTAGCGTGGGAATGAATTCAAAGTAGTAGATATCAATTGCATATCTAAGTAGTACTAATCTACATTCATAAGCTGCTCATGCAAGTGCTAAATGTTATTTAGATGATCTTGCATAGAATCACCCTCATCCATCTTCACAGTCTCAAGCTCTTTCACAAGAAACTCTAAACCACTTACTATATAGGAAAAAAAAGAGAATTTTCTAGTTAGATTTCCACATAACTAGAAAGAGTCTAATATAGGAAAAATCAAACTTTACTAGATTGCCAATCTAGAAAGATAGTTTCCAATATAGAAAGATTTTTCTAGTTAATTTACTATATAGAAAGCTTTGATTAACATCATCTAGGCTTAAACTTTCAATGATTGTATCTTTGATTATAACTCGTTTTTGAACCACCAACCATTGTACTATAGCCTTTCTCATGGCATCCACATTATGCTCTGTACGATTTGTAGTGAAAGTGGGATCTCTCTTAATGATGTTAAAAGTGGATTTTAATGATGCATATAGCTCATCCACCGTAGCAATATCCAAGTATTTTAACAAGATCGTTTCTTCATCCACCTCACTCAACATACTCTGCAATTCCAAAAAAACGATTTTAGTAAAAATAATTTATATTTACATATTTAGCAATACACACATATACTAAATAAACACAACACATATAACCTGAGAGGATTGACATTTATCAAGTGTCTTAGCATGGCTCCTAGCTAGCCGCACATTGGAGTTTTCAATCCCCTATTAAGCATCATAAAAGGGTTAAATTACCAAAATAAAGACATCCATGTTTATCTTAAGATATACTCAAAATACCTTGGATTTATTATGATTCTCTATATCCCTTGAAGTTTTTTTCTTCATTTCCTTCATGTTATCTTTCATCTTTTCACTCCACTATAAGATAAAAAGAAATTGATTAAACAAAGATAATATTTAATACAAACTATAGAGATAAAAAGCAAGAGAAATATCTTAGTACCTTTGGGATTCACTTGCTTTTTCGATTTAGAACTATAACATTATTTGCCAACATAGTGTTCTCCTCAATCTACAATTTTTGAAAAATAATATTATTAAATTATAATATGATATATATTAATATTTAATTTTTACAAAGCATTGAAAATAACTAACCTGTGTAGCATGTACAAGAAGGTCGATAAAGGATTTATAATTCTTGAGCATGTCATCCTTAAAAGAAAATGAAACATGTTAGTAAAATTATCCAAAGTTTTTATTAAAAATAATTACAAATATCATGCTCACCGTATCAAAATTCTCGTCATTTTTAGTGTGATTTGAATCATCTTGTGTATGTGAAGGTAGTTCTGGACGATAAACATCCTCTATCTCCATCTTGTTTGAAAGAAAACTCAGTATTCAAATAAAAAACATAAATATTCCAAAAAGTAATGATCAATGAGGTGCATATCATAGTTTTATTGACAAACCTCTATTGTGCCACATGCATTATGATCCAAACCCTCATTTTCTTCATTGTTAAAAGCTTGGGATTGCTACAATGTTTTTTTTTAATATAACAAAAAAGTGCAATTTATGTCAGTACATTTATGTAAACCAAATCATAATTTAAAAAAACATCACTCTAAAATGAAAATAAATCTTTTGAAATAAACCTATTGAACTTCTTGATCATCTTTACCATCCTCTCCAACTATAGAAGTAGTCGATTTCTATAAAAGACATTGAATTGTAAGGAGTATAAAAAGTAAAGTAAGTTCTAATACATGTAAAAGAGTGTACCATAGAGGAGCTCTTTGATAAGTGTCTCATTTTTTGTTTCTTGAATTTTCTATTTGTTTGCATATTTCGAAGGAAATATAGGTAGATGTCTTCTTTTCTCCAAATATAAGTTGCCCCTAGAAACTCAAGTGGCTTAATCTCATGATGTTTAGACTCAATGTAATCTTTTATCTCTTGTTGCAAGTCAAGCTTATGTCGCAGATCTTTATACTTTTCTTCCACATATTTCACCCAACGTCTTACAATAGCTTGATTTGCACAATAAATTTGGTTTTGTGTACTACGACAATATGCTATGAGATATTTTCTTCCATATTTCTTATTAGGATTGCGATTGTTTAATGGCGGAGGCAAAAATATCTGCTCATATGTTGGTGTATCTACAGCCATGACTTCATTAGACGCCATCGTAAAATATAACCTGAAAAAAAAACATACAAGTCAAATAAACATAATATTTAAGATAGTAATCATTCATAAAATGGTAAATATTACTTTTAGAGATATATGAAAATTGGATTGATCTAATAAAATAAATGTTATAAAAAATACTTACATTTATAAGCATGTATATAGTCTATATACACATGTCTTTTTTGCATAAATTTAGGATATCCATGACACTGGAAAATCACATAATTCTCCAAAGGGTAATATTGCTCTCCTCCTTTTCCTTATCAACCATCCATGTATTATTGTGATACAACAATTATAGTCCCTCGTGCAGTTATCCTCCATAGAAACTTTCCATAAGTTATTTTGATTGTGATCTTTCTCCAACCATGCTAATTTGCATTCTTTTTTTTCTCTATTCACTTCACGTACCACCGCATGTTTGGTTAAATTGTTATTCATATCCATATATGCCAACATAATATCATTCTTCTCTAGCCATGGAGGAATACATCCAACTTCACCTACTTGAAGCTGTCTTGTCCTGGGTGAGAGATCTTTTATTTCATAAGCAATAAGCTTATTAGTGAAAGGGAGAAGCATACACTTCTGCAATAATGAGCTTACAGGCCTTACACAATCCCAATCAAATGGAAGACGTTCTCTTTGTAACACACTCATTCCTGTAGTTGGTTCGATAAGTAAGCACTCTTTATTATCTTTTACTGTGATACATTGTTTATAATACTCTGCCCCAAAGAAAAGCATGATCTCTCTATTCCATTGAACTGAAAAAAATGATGTAATACGAGCCTTCCAATGACCCATTCTTTCAATAGTAGTGTTAGGCTCATCAACTTTAACTACTATATCATCCCCAAGCTTATAAACATCCCCATTGAACACTAACTTTTTATACATTGTCACATGTTGGGATTGTAGAGAATTCTCTTCAAGAGACCAATAGTGCTCTACATACTTTTGTTCCTCTTGAATAAGTGGTCTAATTATTCCTCTCTTTTGTCGTATTGCTATACCTTTTTGTTTTATCATTCTCCAACATGCAATATCTTGATTTATTATTTCAAGCTCCCTCCATAGCTCCTTCGCCCTCTTGATTGACGAAACCTCCAAGATTCCTTGTTCATGTGTTGCGTGGCATGATGTGCTGTCACGACTTCTTATCTCAAAAAAAGAAGGAAGTGACAAACACATATGAACACTTTTTAATGTCCTCTCATGTGGCAAAAGGCTATCCTTGTCTTGCTGTAATATTGAGAAAACCTCTGTAAATGGTATTCTTCTATAATAATGAATGTACGATATCTCCATGTCTTTTTTATTGGTCTTGATACCAACATACGTTAGTACCTTACGTTCAAATTCATAACACCAATAGAAATCATGCATTCCATGCCTGCAAACATCATCAAGTATTTCTCCAAACCCTGTAAATAAAATAAGTTAGTAGACATTATTAGAGGCTATGAGAAATTGATATATTGAATTAATAAAGATTCATACCTGCAACATGCTCAAGAGGAGAAGAATTTGCCCCCATAGACTCTTCCTTTCTTACTCTCCATGAAAGAAGCAAGGAACGCATCATTTCTATGCTTTCCTTTGACCAGCCTTTGTCGCGACTGTAATTATAAAACCCATGGGATATATCTACTAGAAGAATCCCCAAGTCATAGATTTCTCTATGTAAGTCAGAAATTCTTAGTAAAATATATGGTAAACACCATTGGATGAACTTTTGATTCTCCTCTGCCTTAAAAATATCATGGTATTTGCTTGGAGTGGATGGCCAACGACCATTTCGAATGGATTGTGGAGCGAGGGAAAATACATTTCCAACACAAGCATCTATTTCTCTCTTTGTCTCATTGGATGTAGCTTGCATAAGAGCACTTATATATTTTTTGAATACATTCAATGCAAAAATATGCATTGAATCATAGACTAAATCCAATGATAAATTGAAACCATATAGATCATGCAATCTCCACATTATAGACTCTCCTGATAATCCTGCTTCCTTGAGTATACATTCTCATTCAATCTGTGTGAATGCTTTTTTGGATTGTAAAAGTGCTTCTTTCATTCCTTCTATGGTACGTTTTTCTGGAGGATACCGAGCTTGATATCTATTTCCATCATAAATATAGCGACCTTGAAATGATGAGTTATTACTATCCAAGGTAGCCTGAGCTTTATCCCTTCGACAAAAGGATTGTCCTTCATCTTTAAACATTTCAAGTTTGCATTGGGCTGGATGATCACCTGTGACCATCATTAACATTGCACGTATCTTGCAAAATTGTGTTTGTTGAGCGGAATTATCAAAGATACGTTCAATTGGATAATTATAAAACACATTTACTCCCTCAATTAATAACTCCTCAAGCTCTTTTATTAATGGTCTCAAAAGGATCCCTAATGCAAAGCTTGAATTGCGAATCAATTTCTTGCTACTTAGTGGCAAAAATAATACAGGAAGAATCCCAACCCTAGACCTTTTACCACTGTTTAAAATCATAATTTCTACTGCTCCACAATCCTTTTGAGTTGTTCAAGAAGCTTGGAATCCATCCCAATGTAGAAGTAGAGCAAAGTTTCGAGGCTCTCCTTGCATAAAAAATTAATTTAGTACAAATACGCATAGAGCAATAACTAGTATGATTCTATGTGTTCACAACTAGATTTGGTATACATCTAGTAAAATATTTCTAGATAAGAAAACTAGTTGAAACCATACATATAGTAAAATTTTCCTATACAAGAAAACTAGTCGAAACCATTAATACAAGCCACTATCACACTAATATATCATGTTGAGAAAACTAATCACGATTTGTTCACAATGTTGTATTGTTAGCAATAGAATTGTGATTGAATCCACTTAAATTTTTTTATCTTGAACACTACATTCTCTCTACTTCACCATGTTCTACAGCACCTAAGGTAGGTCTAGAGTTGTCATCCTCTTCGGATCTACTCCACCATTAAAAAAATTAAGTCTTGTTAGCTCTTCCTAAGCCTCCCTTCCTTTTTTTAAAAATGCAGATCCTTGTTGCTTTACCAACAATGTTGTCCTTAGATGCATTTTGTACTTACAATCAGCAAGGATATCAAAAGGCTCAAACATGTACATAGCGAAAAAAGCTCAGAGCAAAAAGAGAAGACCTACCATTTTTAGCAAACTTCCTTCCCTTTGATCCTAAAAGCACTGCAATCTCCCATAGCTCCACAACATAGATCTACTCTACTGGTTTTATGCTTCAAACCCTGTAACCCTATCCACAATAAGACAAATAATGAAATGATATTTAAATCATTTGCTCATGGAACCATATTGTATCATACTTACTAATGGGGATAAATGTAATGCCCATCCAAATCAATGAACACTCTTGTGGGAATATGCAAAGCTATCTAGACTCTCAAACAATAAGATTTACCAAACACATATGCTAGTGTTGAGTTTGCCCACAAGATAGGAATCCAATAGATTGAAGTATCATACCAAGTCAAATTGATTTAGCTTACCACTACATGCAAATAGGATATCAAAACCCTCAACTTACATTCTTCATTTTCAATGTTTTAGCAAGTTTTTTAGATAGGTGGATGAAACATACAGATCTATCAAGCTCAAACTTCAACCAATCTAACCTTTTATTGGGCTTGCTACAACCAAAGTAGCAAGAGGTGCATCTAATGTAAGAGCACCAAAGTAGCAATAGATGTACCTTCTATGGAATTCCTTCATAAGGATACATACCTTGTGGTGGCAGTCCAGGGTTTGATATGCTTCACCTTCTCCAAGCACATTGTTGGCATTGCCCGTGTCTAGAAGAGCTTCTACCATGACCACTCTGACTCCATAGGCAAAAGCTGCTAGATAGAACAAGCCTCTCAGTAGTGAGGTTTCAAGTGCGCATAGGCTTCATCTAAAAGATTAGACAAAGATTCACAAGGAATAAGCCTTGATTTGCTCAAATACTAGCTAAACATTGATACTCTTATTAGAAATGATGATGATGATGAAAAATGTCCTACAAGCAAGCCATATTTCACAAGAAGTTAGATTGGTCCTAGCTATTGAATATCCAAGGTGAACTAAAGTACTAATCCATAGATGGTCTCAAGAGAACTCAAGAAGCCACTCCTTCAAATCCAATATGCCCAATGATTCTTATTAATTCATTAAGCTCCAAGAAGTCGATACAAAAGGGATCATTTTTTAGTTTACTTCTACAGATTCTGTGCATCATGGAATTTAGCGTGAGGTCTACTAAATACATCTCCTACTTCTTCCACACGTCACTGTGAGCCTGCAGTCCTTAGCTTACCCACTGCTGCTAGTGATGTTTGCACTAATGACTGTACTCCCAAACATGTCTATCCACATGCTTTTTGACAGGGCCTATGGTAGGGGGTGCTTCAAAGGAAAAAGGCATGCACTATGTTCTTAATTGTTGTCCTAGAAAAAAATTTGATAGTGATTGTGCATCAAAATTAAGATTTTTTTTGGTGAAATTTCGTACCTAAGCAATGTAGGGATCAATAATTTCAAATGATGTGTTGTTGCTCCCTCAACGATAACCTGTTTGAAGAGTTAAAATTAGCACCATGTAAAGTTGCAGCTTGCGATCCTTCACGTGATGGCTGCAAATTTTGGAGTTAGTATACTGATAGCATTATAAAGAAACCAAATTCATTGTTTATACACTCATACATACAAAGCTTTTAGTTGGTTACACCTTAAGACCACCTAATACTACAGAATCACAGAAAAACCTAACAATAGTATTTTACAAAATCATAAGGCAGCCCCTCCCAGCTTGCCATGCCTATCCTTACTTATCCTCGGTGTGACCCACCCCTCTCCTTTCTAGTGTATAACTTTCTGTACATCATACATAAGCTCCCTTCCCTGTTATTCCTTCCTCAAGCTCTGTCTTCGACTTTCCTGCCCACCACTTAATGCCTCTTGACCCACCAATTCAGCCTTTTTTGGCAAAATAAAGTGTGGCTAATTGTACTATTCATAACCATTAAAGAACTACCAAGGGCTCAACAACATAGCTGGAGCTAAAAGCTAACATCACACATCATGAATACAAGGCCTCATAAGGCCATTTGGGGGGGATTGGGAAAGAGAAGCCAAGGAGCTAGGCAAACCCGATATGAAGGAACAACTACCCAAGCTCTCTTGTGTTAGAAGACGGGCATAGAAACCCACTGTAAGCAAGGGAGTATAAGGGCAGATGAGTGTGAATAGCCCTAGGGGCAGGGGAAACCCTAACCCTAACTGGCAAGGGCTATCTAACAGCCTATGGGTCACTATCAAAGTGTGAGAGAGTGTACCCAAGTTGTACTCTAAGCAACTTAGTAAGCAAGATTTCATTCTTGTACTTTGAGCTCTCTTCTCCCTCTTGTGCACACATTCTAGTGCTGCAAACTCTGATTCTCAACATGGTATCAGAGCCATCTCTGATCTCCTCAGCTTCCCTCAGCATCAATTATCACTAAGTGCACATGAGCTATCATTTTCTTCATCTTATCCTTCTTTCCTCCATAGTTGCATGCAACCTACCTTCATTGGAGGACTTGAGGAGGACAAAGCAGGCCATATTAGCATGTGCTTTCTTTTGGAGATCTCTTTCTCACATCAGGGCGCAACTCCTCGTCAGTTCTAACCCCGACATTGTCCACGTGTGAGGCCAGCATTGCAAAAATCCCAGAAACGGCGCAGTTTTCTGATAGTGCAAAATTTGGGTTGCTGTACACGCAATAGGCGGCGCAATCTGTGCAGCTATCTTAGGGCTCTGATAGCCCCCCAAGTGGGCCATCCTCAGCTAAGAGGGCTCTGAGAAATTCAACCTCTGCTGGCTACTACAAGACAAACCCTAACTGTGTTTTTTTGGGTAGCCATAGCCAACAAGCTCCAAGCTTGACATTTTGTCACTTTTACACTCTGAGCTTCATTAACAGTGATTCTAATCACTGAAGCAGAGTCTCTGAACCCTATTCCAGATTCTAAAGCTCTTGGGCATGCTCAATGGACATCACCAAGCATCGGGAAGCTGACTTCCAACCGGGTTCCATTCAAGCACTTCATTAAGCTTGACAATAGTGTTTTTTTAACACTAATCATAAATCATCAGGTTAATTGCTTGCTGGGCATTATCAAAACCCAGTGAGTTTTTTATTCCCCTTCATATATTGTTGCAAGGTTGTGTGTAAAATTAACACATAGACCATCATGCACAAGAAGTGTATTGCATACCGTGAGTGACTTTGTCTCAAGTACATTGGTCAGTGAAATCAATAGCATGAGTGTCATCGTACTCTCCTCGGAATCATCAGCAACAAGCATTGAGATCATAGACAAACCATGTCCAACACAAGCTTCATCCACTAAGCCATACCACAAGGAGGAGCTTGAAGTCTAGTCTAGGTTTACTTCATTAAAACCTAAAAAGACTATTAAACCTCGGAAGAAGCTTGCACATAAGACAGGATCACCAAAGTCATACTTTGAAATATTACACTTATATGATTTTCAGCCTTTCTCTTCATTGCAACTTTGACTTCACATTGTCTAATTTGCTTCCACATTCAGTGAAAAGTTTGTAAGGGATTAGACACTGCCCTTGTCCTAACAAGTGGTAAGACCTTCCCAATGACCACAACATATGCTGATGTCCATCCTCAAATTCGAAAGTTTGATGGTAAGGATTTCCACCCATGGCATGTACTTATAAAATACAAAATGATGGAGAGAGGGTATTGGCCTCTTATTCAAGGCAGTAGAGCTGTAAACTCTGCAAATATGATTGATATAGAGGATGACCAACGTGCTCAAGCAATCACTGACCAATGTACTTGAGATAACTAAAAAATGCTCAAGCAATCTCTTCAAATTTGATCCACTACTAAAAAACCCATGTTGAAGAAAAGGACAAGAAGAATTCTTAAAACTCTCACCTGATCATTTGTGATTACTTCCTTTGTGTCATGATCCTTTGGCATTTCATATTTGATCATCTTAAGCTAGCATCCCACAGACAACTTGCAAGTTGGAAACCAAAATTGATCAGTAATTAGTACATGTGCTTAAACATTACTAATGGTGCCTCTAATGAAACCCATGCCATGGTGCTTGATGTTGCTAGTCCTTGAAATATTAGCACACATTTTTAACATTGAGAGTGAGAAAACCTGACCACCAACGTACTCTCGACTCTAGTGTTGTCCCTTTTAAGAGATGATGATGTAATATAGATGTACCTTCACATGATGATGTAATAGATGTAATAGAGATGATGATGCCATGGTGCTTCAACCAAACCTGCATTCAGGCTATTGTTTACTGACTCCAAATCCATCACTTTTGCTGAGTTATCAACTTGAAGATGCCTAGCAGCAGAAGATACCCAATTGAAGTTATCCTACAAATTCTGTAGATCATCATCACCAATCATGCCTCTTGATCCACCCATGTTGTTAAGCTGCAGCACATGCTTGACCAGTGTTGCATGGGCTTGATCCGCTAAGTAGCATGGATGTCCATGGCCAATTTAAGGACATGCTAATCATACCACCTGACCCTGGAATATCAGCTTGATTCACTTGATTCATGATATGGCTGGACTGATCAGATGGATCAGAATCCTTTGTAGCCATGTTAGCCTTGCTCGAGGAGGTTGCTGTTGTTCAAGATATCTTGACCGAATTCGCCATGATTATCACCTGAAGTGACCAAATTCTTCATGATCTCTCTATTCCTGTAGCCCACAGTCCCTTCTTCTAAGTAGCTCTCAAAAATCCTAACTATTACAACAAGCTCTCTCCACAAGTAGCTACCAGTATTCTGATTGCTAGCTACAACTCTAGACCTTTTCCAAGCATGCAAACATAGCTCACATGGCAAGTAACATGGGCCAAATGATTTTTAGAATCAAGGGCCTTGCTAAAAAAAACTGACAACTGTCAAAAGAGCCACTATGATGGATATAGGTAAGTTAGCAAGTTGAGAAGCTTCCATCACATTTGGCATTATGATTCCAAGGTACAACACACTACCATACTTGATAGCAGTAGCAATTTCAGCTCAGCTAGGCAAGACTCATTTGTCATAATAGGAACTCCATATTTGTGCAATTTCAGCTCAGTTAAGCAAGACCCATTTGTCACATCCCAAATAACAGCAGCTGGCTGATGCCCAGACTAAAACAACAAAATACCATCCAACTTAGTGCCAGGAAACCTCCAGCCCTATGGCTCTCTACATAACTTTTCAACTGACTGTTGGTGGAGGACTGAAATCGCAGTCATTTTGAAGATGATATATACCTCTTCAGCAGCAATAATTTTACCTCCATGAGGTTTTGGAAATGCAAATACCTATTTGGTTATTGGTGACACAATTACCATGAAGGTAAACAGTAAAAAGTTACTAAAATAGCAAACAAGCACAGTATCTTCGGGGCATATGCCTATGCTCGATTCCCAGAGGTAGCCCTTCTTGCACAAACAGACCTTGGTGAGGCTAGTTGTAGAGTTGGGCAGGCATGTGGAGTTCCCACCACACTGGCTATCAGACAAGCAGGGGGGCTATCTGCAGCATGCTCACTTGATCATGATTCATGTTACGTAGCTGCTGCTGCCGATCGTACTCCTCAAAGTTGTCAAGAAATTGATCCTACTGCGTAACAGACGTCGAGGATGGTATGCTTGCTTCATCAATACCGTGGCCTATATGCATGCAATCATGCATCAGTTGGAACTGATCTTCCTTATCGGTTTTCTACGTCTGCACTACAAACATACTATCATCATGTCGATCACCTGTGTCTCTGGTGCCAGTGGATTTTTCTGCTATCAATTCAGACAGTGGTTCTTGTTGCTCTGGATGGCACTAGGGGAATATATTTCTGCTACCAATTTCTGTAAACTGAGAGGGACAATGGGTACTCATGCAGGTACCGCCTACATTCATAACCATATTATATTGCATATAATCATCTCCTAGCAGTGGATTGACTCTGCTCACTGAGACGAATGCTCAGTACATATACCGTTCTTGGTTTGTGCGTCCAGCACCTACTGGTGCTACTCATATTTGTCGAATTTGTCCAGAATCTGGCCCCAGTACCCTTGAGGAACATTGGTACTTGCATTCATGTGTGCATTATCCATTAATGGTAGAGTCATGCCGTGTATAAATTTCAGATCAATATGATATTTGCTTGTCTGCAAGGTATTCAGCACAGACACCTGATCTTGATAAGTCATGCGCAGCAACAGCTGTTGGCCTGCTGCTCATACTCCTTGAAGTCATCCAGAATGTGATCCCACGGCTGATAATTAACGGACGTCGACGACGACGGTATTGCAGCATCATTGTGACTTGCGGTGTTCATGTGGTCAATGTGCATCTGGCATTGATCATCCTCAAAGTCGTCCAGAATCTAATTCCAATTCGTAGTATTCTGATCAGTACACAAATTAGAACCTGCAGGCAGGCTGTTTCTGCACGGCCAGGCGGGCTGTTTCTGATCCAGGTCCTATGGTGGATATATGGGGCTCATTCGACTGGAGCTGGAGGCCAAAGTGCCAAGAGCTCGGCTGGGAGCCACGGACCCAATTGACCAGGATCGTGTATCCAATATCCTGGCATACTGATGTTGATGACGGCTCTGAGGGGGCTCCAAATTAGGTGGAGTTACATGACTTTGAACAGGGGGCTCTATTCAATGGGGATGAGAGGGAGAGTCTGTGCTGCCAGGGACATTGAACAGGAGCATGCTATTGTTCTGACTCTCCTGAGATTCATCCTGCACAATGTGTGTGGAAACTAGTTGGGCTGCGTCCTGTGTAATGGCCATTTGGCCTTCGTCCGATAAGCAGGCTAGGGGTTTGTTCTCAGGTGTGCGGGTGAGGGTCTGGTTCTGTGCATTGCAGGCCGTTAGGGCTTCATACCTGATGATGGTCGGGCTGTGCTTTTCACTCTTTGAGGTGTGTTCAAGGTAGGCCATGCTTTTCACTCACTCATACTTTGCATTACCTTATTAGATGCCCTATTTATTGGACTTGTGACCAGGATCAACCAATATGCCAATTTCAATGATGATGGAACCTTTGAGCTTGCTCCCAATATCAAACATACATTACACTACATTTATGGCATATGCACCATTTCAATTGTACCACGTATTGTGTTCTTGCTCTTGAGAATGGAATGTGTGCATGTTGACATTCAAAATTTGTGCTTTGCGTCTACATGTGAGTATCTTGGCAAACCATAGCCATAGATCCTATTGCTTGCCTTGTGTCTAACTATGTGTGTATTATAACAAATGTATTCTCAACATTTTTTTATGACATTTACATTGAATGTCTTTTTCTCTTTTAGATGGGTCTTTTCCATTGTAATTCCTGGTGGGGTTGATTCATCCAACGAGGAAATTACCTACTGTACTATCTCAAAAGGCATGTTAGGTTGAGACATCTAGCAATTTGATAGGTGTATGTTAGGTTGATATATCTAGCAATTTGCTAGGTAGGACCATATCAGTAATTTAACTCTAAGAGGGGCATCGACTTTCATGAAAATGAAAAACTCAAAATGCATTATGTAACAAAGACAATGATAGCAATGCACAATGTAACCAAAGAGAATGATAGAAACATGCCATGTAACCAAAGACAATTATACACATATAACACCCACTACATTTATAGAGAATGCAAGTGTAATCAAATCAATGTTTGTCTAAAAGAATAGATACTGAACCTTTCTTCTTCTTACACCTTGCTTGAGGAGCTATGGAAACTATTTAGAAGATTTCCCAATGGATCAACTTTTCTTTAATGTGATCTATGTACACCATGATAGTGTTGATCATATTACATATCTACCTCATTTTGGTAGTAAAGTGCATGATAATGTTAAAGTAAATGGGAGCCCATTTCAAACTTAAGCTAAAACTCCCCTATATGTATCACAAAATGTGCCCCCCCTCTCTCTTAAGCTCTACAAGTATTTATTCTTTGTTTTTCACTCAATGATAAACAGAGATCAAATGTGATGCATTGGAACTCTCTTCAAATGCTTAAGCTAATACATCATTTTGAGAGAGAGAGAGAGAGAGAGAGAGATGGACCAAAAATAGATATGATTAATCGACTTAATAGCATTCCTTGCATTCTTTGCACATAAGGAATGCTAGGCCACTTTTCGATAGCTTCCACTATTGCATGACATTGCCATGAAGGACATTGTAAGGGAAGCAAAGTTGCTATGCTACAACTTCTCTTTCTTTTTTCTTTTGTTGTTCTCTCCGTCCTTTTCTTTCTTTTCTCTCTTATGTTGTGATGCCCCTACACGAACACAGCGTGAAAAATCCTAAAGTGTAACATCATCCGTCTTTCTTATTAATCTAGAGAGCAAATGCCATATTAGTTATTAGTGTTAGTATCCATAGTATAGATTATTCAAACTTATGGGATTTTTAGACAATTTTAGCCTATTTTTTATATTTTGAAAATTAGTTTTGTAGATATCCTAAAAAAGTGTAGAAAACTTCTAGAATAGGGTGTCATGCAAAAAGCAAGTTACTTTTTAGCTAGTTTTGGATATTTCATGTAGTAAGAAGGGCTCTTGAATTCATGCCACGCACTATCGTAGTTTTCATGTAGCAAACAACACTCTACACGGTGAGGAGGGAGAACTAGGGGCGATCTAGGAGAATTTTGACTAGGTTTCTTGGAGTTCTACACCCCTGTCTTTGAGGAGTAGGATATAAGCTAGTGTTTGGTGTGAGTTTTTGGATATAACACAGTGAACTAGAACTTGATGAAGGGGAGACTCATTGTAAGCATGTTTTCTTAATCAAGGATTGATTTTGGGATACTTTGAGCCTCTGATCTCTTGCATGTGTATTATTTCATCTCTCATTGGACATGTAATCTCTATCAACATCTCTGCTCTCATACAAGAACCTGTCTAAACTCTTACTACTGTTAATCATTGCTTAAGAATCTCTCTAACATCATATTCATCTATCCATCCATTATTATTCTTATTCACTCCCACATCCAGAGAGATTGGGTGTCTGGAAAAGTAGGAAGTTCATGAAAACTATCCCATATTGGACATTCAATTTGCAATACCTCCTTAGGAATAAAATCAACATGCCATGGAAGCATGTAAACAAGGCTCACTTTAAGCCAAACAACTGAACCCAAAACCCAATCTCTTTTTGCTTTAGATGAAAGCAAGACCCAAAAGAAACCTCATGGCAAGCAAAACAATGTGAGCACCACTTTGATCCAGAGGTGAGCCAAAACAATCTAGCAAACTCATCCTCAAGGGGGACCTTCCCTTAAAAATACATATACATGTTGCATAGAGAATACTTAGCATTGCTTTGCTGATGCATGGCAAAAAAGATACCACTCATGCACATACCACTTGCTCCCCAAATTCTATTGTGACTCTCTTTTAATTCTCATTGAAATAATTTTAGTCACCCCATATCTTCTTCTCTAGCTCTTCCATGTTCATGCTAGCAATGACAATGTTAGCATAATCCATCTCCATCCCATTTCCTTGCTTCTATTTCTTTATGTTTGTGCTATGTGTTCCATCATCTCTTACTCCTTGTTCATCCCCCTGAATATGCTACATGCATGAAAGGGGGAGCATATACCACATGTTGGTAGGAAATGTTTCTTTTTTAATGAACTTAATACAGCTACCCTAGTCAATAGACCATGTGCCATGACTATCTATTGAGAGCTCCCCTCTTCAAGTTTCCACGTACTCAAATAGATTTTATGTCTTTCATTTAAGGAAAAGGCTATTACAATTTGAACTATTTCTATTTTGCTAATGCATGGATATGCTCCTAGTTTGTAAGGGGCTCAAATAACTTTCGATAACTATTTACGCTTATATGGATGCTAGGTATATCCCACACTTTACGGGGAATTTAAGGGGAATTTTAAAATTTAAAGCCATGGCATTGAGTTGAATTGAATGAGATTATTCTTTGTTTTAATGTGACAAGGAAATATTTATATTGTTAAAAATGATATTTTATTTGTGGATGTGTAAACTATTTGTGCTATGTGAGTAAGAATTAAAAGTTATCAAAATGCACAAATGTATCTTACAGCACATGTACATTTTGGATGCATACAAACATATCAATTACAAGTGTGCATCAACATTGTCTTATTTGAGATTGATTACATGGCTGATGGTTAGGCCTATCAATTGTAATGTATATTACTTAACATGACTATATAAGCATGACTATGTTAGATGTTATATACAAATTTATTTTGATTTACTGTGCATGCACATTATCCTATGATCAATAGCTTCATAATTTTATCCAATAAACATGGCTATATTAGGTGATATATAGAAATTCGCCTTGCTTTACCATATAGACACTTATTTTACTAGTTATAGCTTCACATCTATCTAGTAAAATTAAAAACCTAGTTCCAAATTAAAAAATCCTAGTTACTAACTAGAAAAAATTTTGCATTTACTAGATATAAGCCTCTTTACCATCTAGTTTAGTGTCTAAAGTTCCTTGTGATCGAGAACACAATCAGCCGCCAAGTCACCTTCTGCAAACGTCGCACCCGCCTCTTCAAGCACGCCTATGAGCTCGCTGTGCTCGGTGATGCACAGGTGGCTGTTATCCTCTTCGCCCCGACCGGCAGGATGCACCACTATGCCAGCTCGAGGTACTTTCAGCTCTCTTAAGCACGTAGCTAGTTACACCCGCTCTCATCACTCGATAGGCCAAGTACTTTCGACATTACATATTTTACTCCGTCTAGACATTATATAATCATGTTGCTCCATTTCATCTGTACTGAGCTACTACAATTGAGTGTTGGTGGGGTTTAGCATGTCGGATATTCTGGAACGCTATCGGGATTGGCACATCTCCCACGGCCCTCCTCCCTCGTCCATGCCTGCGAATGTCTCGCTGCAAGACGAAGCACAGGTACTGCAGCTACTCCATTCTCGTCGTCTCCTCTTTGACTAATGATGTCGTGAACTTTCATTTCTCATACATGTTTTCATTCAGAACGCTGGGTTACCACGTCGTTTGATTGGTCCTGTCTCTATTCTGGGCGCTTTGCGGAGGGAGCGAGATAGAAAGCCAACGTTCACTGTTGATAGGATTGTAGGACTAGAACCAATATTGACGGAGTTTTAGGAAGGACCCGATAGTGTTGAATGAATCACATTACTAAGGACAGTAATATTTATTACTGGAAGCGTGGATAGGAATTGTGCAAGGAGCCGTGCATAGGATTGCGCTAGAAGTTAGGCACATGAAAACCGAAAAGAAGTCATGACTCATCATGGATCGGGCTCAAGACGGCACTTTGCTTATAGCCTAGACGTTTAATATGAATCTTTAATGGACAAGTGAATCGATCCTAAGTTTCATAAGACAATGGCAGTTGATGAATGTGCCACACGAACTTGACTTTTCTCACTAGTTGCAACAGTCCGAGAGAATGAGGTCACTCCTCCGTGTTGTAGCACTATTCTTAAAGCACTTGACTCACCCATTTTCAATGTGCCACACGAACTTGACTTTACTCACTAGTTGCAACAGTCCGAGAGAATGAGGTCACTCCTCCGTGGTGTAGCACTATTCTTAAAGCACTTGACTCACCCATTTTCAAATTGTCTACAAGGCATAACATATAGAAAATTGGGGTTAGTTTTTTTATTTGATTTAAACTTCGATGAGATTGAGAAAAGTTACAAGATAAAGATAGGGAGAGTAAAACATAATTAGAATATCGTATTAGAATGCTAGAGACAAGACAATTTAACGTACAATCCAAAGAAACAAGGATAATAAATAAAGTTATTTCCTTATGGATCTAAAGATACAAGGGCCATCCCAAACTTTTAACAATGTTAACAAACACCAATTCAAGAGTCTAGCCAAAAGTGAGCACCACGAGAAATAAACATTGTGAATTGTCAATGTGGAAGAAAGTGGGGATGCCTACGTATTAGCTAAGAGTGGAGAGGCCATATGGATCCTTTCTATAAGTTTATAGGTAAATCATGTACGTCCATTACAAGATATATACCTCATATCGACATTCTAAGCGATGTAAATATTCATTTTAAAATTTTACATTTGTCGTTGCTAAAGGCATCAATATGAGCGTCTCTACAAATTCTTCACAAAGGACGTCACTATTTGTGTTGCATTTGCAATGTTAATAGCGTCACAAATTGCGATGCTAATAGCAACATGTGCAATAAATTTGTGGCACAAATAGTGACGGTTATAGAGAAAAAAAATTTGTTGTCGTGTCATCCATAGCATTATGTGTCATGTAATATTTTACAAAATAATTACATATTGGATACGTAATCATCATTAATACGAATACAAAAACTACTTAAAACCACAAGATTGATAACTCATAAAATTCGTATGAGACTAGTGATGACAACTCATGAAATTACATGGCACTACAAAAATGAGAGCCAAAACAAACACGAAAATTTATA
This sequence comes from Lygodium microphyllum, assembly GCF_053477565.2. Lineage (NCBI taxonomy): Eukaryota > Viridiplantae > Streptophyta > Polypodiopsida > Schizaeales > Lygodiaceae > Lygodium > Lygodium microphyllum. The sequence continues at coordinate 40,271,990 of NC_141143.1, forward strand.
TGCAAAAATCACAAAGTGTGAATTTATACGAAGGATAATAAGTGCATCAAATAAATGTTGTATGAAATATGAGAGAGGCTTGCACAGATCGCATGATAAAAAAAGAGGATGATGTGTACTTTGCAAATCCAAGCGCGTGCTACAAATTCTCACCATCTGAAAGTTTGTCTCGACATAAAAAGCATCGAACAAACTCTACAAAATGAACAACCACTTATACATAATGCATCATTAAACAAAACTAGTGACTATTGACAAGAAAGAGGATTGACTTACTAGGCCGTCGTGCACATACAATCTATTGATAAGTACTGTGAGATCATGTCTCTTTGCATATCGAGTCTCTAAACCTGTGGGATCGTGGTTTGTGATGGAGTGCTGCAAAAAAAATAGAATAGCATTGTTAGAAACATGATTGTTAGTACAAGTGATATTTTAAATAAAAAAGTGAGAATGATCATATGAAAATGTACAAAGTCCTCCAGATTAGTCATGTGATTGTCACTTTCCGAATGATGCATGACACTTGCTTCCAATCGTATCTCAGATGTCTCTCACTTTGCTACTACCATTACTATCGTCCGCGAGAATCTGTGGCCTTCTCTTTGAGTCTCCGCCAATCCTTTGCATCTAGCTACTCGAGCTTTGAGGCACAACTCTTAATTACCTTGCTTATGTTTGATCGTTTGTGTGACATATATGCATGTATACACTCCATCATCTACCCAATGGAAAATTTCTCTACCATCGTAGGTACTAAAAACTCATTGTATAAGGAGGTCACATATAGTCCTTGCTCTCCTCAAGTATATTCATCTAGTGGTCTAGAACATTGTGTCTAAATACTTGTCGGCACAACTCCCTCATGCGAGACATCACCCTTCTTCCCTCATCATTCATAATTACAACACTTGTTCTATTATCTATGAGGTAGCCATATTCTATTGGGGTATGTCTAAGGTGTTGCCTCTTCCACCTACAACCATGCTCTTGGGCATAACTATGAGTCTCTTGTATATTTGGCGTGTCTGTAGGGGTAGTATCTCTCGGAGTAGTATCCATAGGGGTGCGACCTGCGGACGATTGAATAAAACCAAGAGTCGCAGCAGTAGATGTCCCTATAAGTGTGACAAATCTTGGAGGCGACAAGTATTTACTAGATCAATGAGACGAAGATACTACATCGGTGCCTCCATAACACCCACTTGAGCCACTCTCTCTAAAATCGGTACGAGAGTGAGGAGTAGCGACTCTCTTTGGAACTGACCATGGACTCACATCACCCACATCTTCGTAGCACCCCCTAGAATCACTCTTTCTATTCGGGGGCCAGTTTAGAGCGTCGATCTCGTCTATTGGAAATTGAAGCATCAGAGTGTGCTGAAGTAGATCTCATAGAATGGCCTGATGATGTCCGTGACAACTTTTGGTCTACCATATCTCTAAATTGGACCATTTAATCTAGAGATATACTTGTGAATATCTCCTACAAGTCCTTATCACTTCAACTCGTCATTCTTTCTTGATATTGTTAAAGGTAGCGTGCATAGACAAAAAATGAGGTTAGCATAATCAATATAAAGATCTAGGTAAACTACGACAATATAACTTTGAAAAAAATGTTACGAATTAGAATGTATATACTAAAGTACCCTTAAAAGTGAATCATGAACGAATTGAGTAACACTACAACAAAAAGGCTCCATAGACGCGCTTGTAGACGCAATATTTGAATTGTGTTTAAAAATGTCGGGTGCGTTTATTACCGTGTCTACTAGCGCGTCTAAAATTTCGTGTCTACAAGTGCGCTTATAGTGAAAACTACACGCACATATAGATGCGCATATACACCCGAATATAGATGCTCCTATAGACGCACTTATAGATACGCATATAGATGCGCATATACACGCGCATATACATGCGCACATAGATGCGATTTCACCTGCAAATTAGACGCAAATATAGACGTGGAAAACAGTGTATGAAAAAAAAACCTCAAAGGAGATGTGGTTGTTTAATGCGAGTGCGTCTACAGGCGCATCTACTCTGTGGATCAGACGCGCTCTTACACGCGACAAGTCCACAAAACTCAAAAAAACCTAGGAGGTTTTATGGATCTTCAACACTTGCGCGTCTATGAGAGCGTCTACTCTGTATATCAGATGTACTTGTAGACGCGAATTAGCAGTGAAGCACAAAATAAAACTAGGAAAAGCAAGAAACAACTAAGATACCCAAAGCTAAGAAGGAACCAAAATACAACTCAAAGTAAAGAGAGAGAGAGAGAAGAGAAGAAGGACTCACCTTGAATATTTGTTGTGATGGGCAGTGGCACAACTACAAACTCCTTCTCCTCCATCTCCTTGCTCTTTGGCTGTTCTCCTCGTCACAACAAACATACCAAAAGCTAAGAAGGTAGCAAAATGCAACTCAAAGCAAAGATAGAGAGAGAAAGAGGGAGGGAGGGAGAGGGAGAGGGAGAGAGAGAGTGAGTGAGTGAGTGAGTGAGAGAGACAAGGACTCACCTTGAATCGATGTTGTGATGGGCGGCGACAGGGCTATAAACTCCTTCTCCTCCCTCTCCTTTCTCTTTGCCTCTTGCTTCCTCCTCTCTTTACCATTTCTTCTTTGCCTCTTCCTTTCTCCTCTCTTTGTGTCGTGCGCCTGTCAAAAAAACCCAAAAGAAATGCAAGATTGGACTACTTTGAAAAGAATGACACACCAACAATATTTTTTAAATTTATTAAAAAATTTAGTGTGCGTCTGTGCGCGCGTCTATAAGCATGTGTATATAGAGCACGAATTGCGTCTATATACATGCGCTTATAGACGTGCTTATATACGCACAATTAAACGCACTTATAGATGCGCATAAACACGCGCTTATAGATGCGCATATACATGCGCACATAGATGCAATTTCACCTGCAAATTAGACGTAAATATAGACGTGCAAAATAGTGTATTTTTCAAAAATTTTCAAAATTTTAGTGCACGTCTGTATTTGCGTCTATATTTTTCAAATTTTTTTAAAATTTTAGTGCGCGTCTGTGCACCCGTCTATAAGCGTGTGTATATAGAGTACGAATTGCATCTATATACACGCGCTTATATACGCACAGTTAAACGCGCCCGACTATGCACGTGTACCAAGTGCGTCTATAACTGCTGCTTGTTGTAGTGTAAGCAGATGCAAACACGACTGGACCTATGGTCCCATGTCAATCTCTTAACACCACTTGGCATACACAGAAGGTCTATAGTTAGATCACTAGAGAAAGAGGAGTCCACTTCATTGTTAAAAAATTATTGGCCTCTTGTCTCTTCATCTATGTTACTTGTGTGTGCCTCTCCTACACGCTTCAAGTCCTCTTCGTCCTTCACCCCCCATAATATTAACTCTTCCATCTGCATACTCTCCTTGTCTATGTTAGGAACATTGCTTTCATCATTCACTCACACACTTTGATGAGTTGACAGCATAATGTACTACCATTGAGGTTGTCAAGGATTTGGATAGAAGATTACATATTCAGTATGACATATAAGAGTGAACCAATATTTGGGATTGTTTCATGTCATGGAAAAATTAAAAAAATAGGTCATATACTTGTTCACAATGACCCGGCAGCAGGACAAACATGTCGTGCAAATCCGTCAATCTTTTCTCAGAATCTATTTTCAACAGAAATCCAGATTAACCTCACCATGGAATGGTTATCCCAGGTTCTTCCAATACAATTTTAAACCACTATATGCCGAATATGATCATGAAGTTACGATAATCCACTGAGATAACACTTTGTAAGTTTCCAAAATACTCCATCTCATTTACCACGGTACTTAGATTCGTGGCTACTCACCGTCGTGGCTCTCTTGTGCTTGAACTTTGCCATGACACCACAATCCATCATGGAGCGCATTTTATAAATGCGCTCAACATGGAAATGTAAACTGCGGGACCACGCTACCATACTGTAGATTTTGTATTGTACATCGAAATGATTAGATTAGTTGTTGCGCATGAAATCTAAATATGAAAGCAAATGAAGCATGTGATCATCTTCGGACTACATCCCCCTCAAGAGTTTTCATTCTTGGGTAGAGACCTCTACCCTTTTGTGAGAAGCTATGTTCATAACTCTATAAAACCACCACATAGATATAAACTGCAACATCTCCTCTATATCCTCAGGATATCAAACTGGTTGATGGCATGCACTGTGTCAAAATCTCGATTGTACTTCTTCTTGATCTTTTATGGCCTACTCGTACCTACCAAGCCACTTTTCCATGGATGGATGATGTAACATACAAAAACAATTCACTTTCTGCTCCATGGTAGTATCCATCATTTTCTCTACTCCAATTGTAACCACCACGTCTCTGATTAATCTATGGTCATCCTTCAGCAACCATAGCATACTGTTGACTGAATCTATTGTCAGTAGCCACTTTGAAATATGCACTAATGCCTCCAACACTAGCCAACCTTCAATCATGCTACCTTTTGATCGAACTCATTGTCACATAAAGCCCTTTAGGGTTTTTTTAAAGTGCTCCAAGAAGACCATCCATAATATATAGATAGGTCCCACAATCTCCACTTTATCTACAAGATGCACTAGGAGGTGAGTTTGAATCGTGAGTATGATTGTAGGCAGGTACCTAACAAAGAGACAAACCATTTCTACCTCTCCCTGCCTTGAGGATTCAATAGAGGATGTCTTGATCTCCTTTTATGAGAATCGTTGCACTTAATTCGACAACCTGTAAATCATCTTGTGTATCTCTGGAGTGAAGCACCTATGATATGTGAGAGTGTGAAACGGAAGAAGAAACACAAATAGAGAGAGAGAGAGAGAGAAAAAAAAAATAAAGAAAAAAATACTACATTAGCTGAAATGAATGTTGAATACAAAGCTATTGACTAATCAGTCCCTGCACATAGCCCGAAGTGTCACTAAGGGCACAGGATCAGCCTGATGATGGCAGTAGCACTGAAGACAGAGGAATATGATAGAGTCAAAGTGTTCACCTGCTAAGGAAGGACGGGAGATAATAATACAACTAACTATCAAGTGGGAAATGTCTATAAATAGTCAAAAAACCAAAAAACTAGTCAACTTGAAATTTGAGGCAAAAAATATAACCGACTAGCATTTAATGCTAGTAAAAACGCCACAAATGCTCATAAAAAACTCAAAAAGGATAGGCAATGTCCAGTAGGTGAGGCAGGTTGAAGAATGCAAAAACTGCCCTGAGAAATGTACATAAAATCCCGATTGGAGGAGAAAATGCATTGAAATGTAATAAACTGAGTGCTCTAGAACGAGGTAGCGAGCTACCTCCTCCGTCAAAACAAGTGATAGATAGGTCAGAGCTCCTAAAGTCCTCATCTAACTCAGATTGAGGCTCACATGCAAGAGGTGACAAGGCATGACAAACATGACTACTAACACCCCCTCTCAGATCTTGGATGTGGCGGAAGGCCAAGGGAGAAATGGATGTCAGGATGGCAAGAGGAATGCCAATGCCGATGAAGTCCGTTGATGAAGATTTTCGATGAAGAAACCCCTCACGATCTTGGAAAACCCCCTCTAAAACACTAAGGGTGAGGAAATCCATAGCTGCATCATCGAGATCGTCTGCCTCTGAAATGGATGAGGGGTATGAGGGAACCACTGGAGGAGAGCATGGGGGATGGGAAGGAACTTGTGGACAAGAGGATGCACAAGCGGAAACAGGTGTAGCAATAGACAACTACCTCGGAGGACCCTGCATAAGAGAAAGGAAATGGAGATTCTAAAGCCTACTTTCCTACCAACATATTGCAATAACAACCCCTGCAAAAGAATCCTCAATACAAACTGCCTGCTCAGTAAAGACAACATGGGTACCAAGCCTAGTAGGGCCATGGATTGAGAGAAGTGGAAAGCCCAAGTCCAGAACATAAAGAGACTAGGAAAGGGAGCTCGATGCATGGTCAGGAAATGAAGGCAAAGTTCCAACACCACAAATAGGCACCAAAACAATGTCACCAATAGTGATTGTACCCCTCAGAAGAATAGAGATCCTGCAACAAATCACCTCGTGGAGTCATATGACTAGAAGCTTCACTATCAACAAGTCAAGGCCTCTCAAAAGATAAGTCATCCACTGAAGAAGGCTCCTCCAAGTCAACAATATGAAGGAATACTGACTCATGGGTAACTATCAGAGTAGAGTAGAAGACATCAAATCGGGGAGATGGCAGCTGAGTCAAAAAAATCATGGCCATATCCTCAGAAGAGATCATCCTACCAAGGGATGCAAGCTCATCCCTCATGTCCTCCAACCTATTGATATGATCCTTCATGGAAGAAGAATCATCAACAACGAACATTCGTAATTTCTTCTCGAGAGTAATCTGATGGGCAAATGTCTTTTTATGGTACAAATAAGCAAGTGTATTCCACACTTCTGCTACTTTTCGCAACCTGCGCACATGCACTAGGATAGAATCTTATAAGCTCATAAAGAGGAAAGATCGAGCTCTCAAGTTGAGTCGATCCTATAAGGCCACACGATCAATCGATGATCCAATGGTGGGATCCTCCATTGGATGGGGAATAGGGTGGGTAACAAACTCCCAAAGATCGAAGGTATCAAGGATACACTCCACCTTACATGACCAAAGCGAGTAGTTGGAACCATCAAGCCGTTCTTCTTTGGGCAAAGAAGGGAGTATGAGCACTTGTATAGAGGGTGCCATGAAAGACATATGAAGGCCAACAGAATGAGCCTTCTATGAAACATGGAGAGAATGGAGAATAGAGGGATCTCGTATAAACGCGCTAGGTGACCTCCGATCGTCGCATGAACTAGCGCGAAAGTCTCTCCATCTCTCAAAGGAAGAAATAGAGACCTCATCCTTTGAATCAGCAAAGAACTGGTGATAAGACATCTTCATATATATCTGCAATCACCAAACAATCTGCAACCAAAAAACTGTCAAGATGGAGCCGCCTATGTAAAAAAACTGTCAAGATGGAGCCGCCTATGTTAAAAAAGACCTAGAAGATGCTGTCACTTGCAAGAGAAGAGAGAATGTTGTCAGCTGGAGAGAAAAACTGTCGTCTATCCTCCAAATGATGATGCCTCCTCCTCTATTGATGTGGACAACCTCCTATTGGCTGCGTTTGATGTAAATGCAGCTACAAACACCTAAAAAATTTTCGTCCACTTCTCCTGATGCTGCAAAATAGCAAAACGTAGATATGGAAGACTGTGTTTCAAACTGGACAGCACCACCAAGGGCTGGAAAAAATGGAAGAAGGGCTGCACTTGATGGTGTCCACCTCTGCAATGGAAGCTCTCCTCTGTGCTCTCAATTAGGCTCTAAAACCATGTGAGAGTGCACAACGAAAGAAGAAACAAGAGCACACGCACACACACACACACACACACACACACACACACACAAACACACAGAGCAGAAAATAAGGGAAGAAATACTACACTAATTGAAATGAATGTTGAATACAAAGTTGTGGACTGATTAGTCCCTGCACATAGCTTGGAGTGTCAATGAGGGTACTAGATCAGGCTGATGATGATGACAGCATCGAAGACAGAGGAATATGATGGAGTCAGAGTAATCACATGCCAAGGAAGGAGGGGAGATGATAATACAATCGATTGCCAAGTGGAAAATTGCTATAAATAGACAAAAAACCCAAAAACTGGCCGACATGAAATTTGAGGCAAAAAATATATTTGATTAGCTTTTAATGGTGATCCGATCAGCATTTAATGTTGGTAAAATTTCCAAAAATTCTGAAAAAAGTTCTGACAAGGGTGGACAATGTCCAGCAGGTGAAGCAAATTGAAGAATGCAGAAATTGCCCTCAAGAAATGCACATAAAATTCCAACTGGAGGAGAAAATGCACTAAAATGCAATAAACTGAGTGCTCTAGAATGAACTACCTCCTCCATCTTAAAATTGATAGATAGGTTAGAGCTCCTAAAGTCCTCATCTAACTCAGATTGAGGCTCACAAGTAGGAGATGAGAAGGCATGACAAACATAACTACTAACATGATCGTGATTGGCAGTACAAATTGTCATAAATGAAAATGAATTATGAACATTGAGTAAATAAAAAATAGAAAAATATTGAGGCTACTTTTGGAGTCAACATTAAGACAAACTTGACATATCTTATGCCAATCATGGGATTTCAGCCTTGAGAGCTGGTTGCCTTTGGAGAAAGTAGACCTGAGGAAATACATCATACTCGTTGGGGTGTGGATTGACCTTATAATTTACTTCACAATGCGCTCTTCTTTTGTGGATAGGACCCAAGGAGTGTGAGGTAGTTGCAAGAGACCATCAGTGCTTAACTATGGCCAAAGTGCCTCCATCTTGCCTATCTCCTTCAAAACCATTTGTGCCACTATAGTGTCTCTTTTTCTTGTGATATGGTCCCATAATAAGCTGTCCACATTTTTAAAAATATGGATGGGATCCAACAAATGTTGATTTGTAAGTGGGTTCAATACGGCAACTCATAGAAAACTGAGAATTGTTGCATTCCGCTTGGATGTGACTCCTTCTGGATCATTTTCAACTCCTAGCAGCTTTCGGCACTCATTCGTGCTAGAGATCATCCAAGAAAACCTTCCCTCAATTCATGACCCTCCGACAAGAAAGTGGTGTATCCTTGATATACCATCTTCTTCATGGTTGGTGACCTTCAAGAGATTTAACTGTGGCCTACACAATGGACATGCATAATAACCTGAGATAACTAGACCTGTTGTATCACCCCTATCTAGTCAACACAAACTTGAATGACCTATGTTATATATCACAAACTTGATTGAGCCCACTTACTTGAGCACTCCCTGAATCCTAGAAAGTCATATATGGTCCACATGAGAATGGCTCGTATATTAGCAGATCATTGTCCATTGTACTTACTCATGTCTTCCACAGTGATCCCCTCCTCTCACAAAATCTTGAGGTCATCAACTAATGGACGGAGGTAAATATCCATGTTCTTGACTTTGTAGCGCCCAGGAACGAGCAAGCTAAGGATTGAGTGTCATTTCTCCGTAGAAACCCATGGCAGGATGTTGTAGTTAACAAGAACTATAGGCCACACATTGTAAGGAGTTGAGCAAAGACCAAACGGATTTACGCCATCTACCATAGCAAGACCAAGCTAAATATTCCATGGCTCTCGTGTAAAGCTTAGAAATATAGAGTCAATGTGGCTCCATGTGTGTGAATCTTCTTATATTCATTGGACTCCATTTGTAGATCTATTCTACGCATGCCACGTTATCAAGATCACCATTCTCGAGGTACGAAACATATGATATATATGCAGTATAAGTGAAAAGTGTCTGAGAACCTTGTGAGGGACAGTTTGAGCACCACACTTTAAGCATGTCTCCATAGTCCGTTAGTCCTCTCGAAACAACATACAATCATTGACACATGCATGGATGCTATTGTAGTCTATACCAAGCTTGTTGAGAATCAGCAATCACACTCACTCAAACAGCCTCTTTGTATGGAGCTTCAGGGTCAAGGATATGCAGGCTAACCTATCCCATATGCACAATGGTGCCTACTGCACTTTCCTACTTTCCTATAAAGCATTGTACTTGCTTCATTTTCTTAATGCAATGATAGTACTGTTTTCTTTTTAGTGAAGTGTCAATGTCATTGTCCACATACACAAGATTGTGTTTATGAGTCCAAGTCTCAATCTTGGAACCTAATTCACTTGTGTAACAAACAGTGTCTTTTCCATCATGAGTCCACACTTCTCCTTCCATCCTCCATAGCTTCCGCCTTTGCCATGCTCTAGATCCCGCATTTCTCACATGGTATCAGACCCCAGTTGGGCATGGCATTGCTTCTCTAGCCTCTCTTGATTCCTCTCAACCTCAATCTAGCTCAATGTCAGCTCATGACTTCATCTCCCAACTCTACTCTCACTGAAGCTTCCATGGCAGCCATAGCGAGCAGCACCCTGTCAGATTGAGCTGCTTATATCTCAATCCACAAGTCAAATCTCTTGGAGCTTCCTTCTGGAAAAGTATTCCCCAACTCACAAATCTTCCCTGTATCACATCAATCCAGGACATTTGACCATTTGGAGCTCAGCATTGTGAAAATTCTCAATCTCTGCTCTGTGTCTGCCATAGCCAAACATGACCTACCTCACTTGGAGCTTCAATAACTTCTCAACCAGGCCACTTCAGCTCTTGATTTCTTCTAGGGAGTTGTTCCTCTACTCAAGGCGCTTCATCCTGGCACGAAAATCGACTACATTGCTGTGCCCTGACCCTGGCATTGCACAAATTCATCATCGCTGTCTTGAACTGCGTCGAATCTGTTCGAGTTGCCTGCGCGCGCCATACTATCCACAATCTTGACGATTATCATGGGGCTTTGATAGCCCATGAAGTTAGCTTCCTAGGCATGTAAATTTTTTTGAAAATGATCAAGTATAGCTCCTGCAATGTTGAAAAAACCAGGCCCCTGTCTCAGAAACCCTAATTCCACCATAGCCAAAATTTCTCAAGTTTTTTTTTTCCTCAGTTTTTCTTTCTCCTGACACTCAACCCAAGCCTCTGTCACTCTAATCCATTGACCCAGCATCAAATTAAGGAGGGGAAGGACCTAAGAAGATTGAAGAACGACCGAACGATCCCGAACAAGAAGAATCAAGAATCAAGCTCAACATCAACACTGACATAGTGTGTTTTCACACTGTCACTAACTGTGTCTCTTGACACACTGCATTCTGCTATTCTACTGATAAAATCTCAGAATTTTGGTGTTGATTTGCTGCTGATCTTGCAACCTCAACATGGGAAAAGACTCTCCAAATGCTCGATTCAAAGGAGTCGGGTTTCACACCTGGCAAATCCGCATCAAGCTCATCTTGATGAAAAAGGATCTCTGGGCCATCACAAATGGCAAAGAGAAGAAACCTCGAGATGCGGACCTTGCAACTACTTGGCAAAAGAATGATGACAGAGCCCAGGCCATTATCAAACTAGAGCTAGATGACAGTTATATCCACCATGTGGATAACTATGAGACCTCACAAGATACATGGAAAAGACTTGACACCCTATTCGGTGCATAATCTAAATCATCAAAGTATGGTCTCTTGATTGAGTTCTTCAGGCTCGAAATGAAGTCCAGCACATCACTTGCCACACATCTCAATTACATGGAAGGACTCCTAACCCAACTTGTAGGAATCAACATTAAAATGGATGAAGATGTTTGCATCGGTGTTCTACTTAAGAGTTTGCCTCCTGAATATGATAATGTATCAACAACTTTAATCAACATGCCAAATCTTGAACTTGTTGATATCCAGGTATCACTGTTAGAAGAAGAAAAGAAACTTAAAAGCAAAGAAGAGCCCAGCACTTCAAAGGATGAACACATGTTATATGTAAACAATAGATACAAAGGTAAAAAGGAACCGCTCTTCTGTGACTTCTGCAAAAGGACCGGACATACTGAAAAGTTCTGTCATGCTAGGAAGAGGTCCCAAAAGGCCTATCTTGCAGCTATAAAAGAAGAAGAAGACCATGGACCAAAAGATGAAGATGAAGACCACCAGGATCGGAAGGACAAGACTCATCAGTCCTTCTACTCTCATAACTCTGATAGACTGTTTTAAAAGCCTTGTACTTCCTTGCCCTAATGCTTCCTACCATAAGCTTTGTAAACTCCTTATGTAACTTGGCATTACAATCCCTGTACACTTTGTGAGGCCCCTGTTACAGCCTCTAGATGTCCACCATGTTTATGGTACCCACACTTAGCCTTTTTTGCGACAGCCTCTAGTGTTTTGCCATGTTTGTGGTATGCCCACACTTTGGAGGTGGTTCTCATTACAGCCTCTACACACTTTGTGCCTTTCTAGTTGTGATTGAGGAGGGGTGTTGAGAATCAGCAATCACACTCACTCAAACAGCCTCTTTGCATGGAGCTTCAAGGTCAAGGATATGCAGGCTAACCTATTCCATATGCACAATGGTGCCTACTATAGTTTCCTACTTTCCTATAAAGCATTGTACTTGCTTCCTTTTCTTAATGCAATGATAGTACTCTTTTCTTTTCAGTGAAGTATCAATGTCATTGTCCACATACACAAGATTGTGTTTATGAGTCCAAGTCTCAATCTTGGAACCTAATTCACTTGTGTAACAAATAGTGTCTTTTCCATCATGAATCCACGCTTCTCCTTCCATCCTCCATAGCTTCCGCCTTTGCCATGCTATAGATCCCGCATTTCTCACAAAGCTTTCATAACACCAATTGTACATCATCACGGGACTTAAGCATCACGTTTTCAGGTGGTAATATATGCTACTTTAGCAACCTGGAAAAAAAGTTAGAAGATGCCTTGAAGAGCACAAGAAGTGTTTTTCATTTTATAATAGAGTCAAACAAATCAATGGAGCATAGAATGTACCTAAACAACTCGGTTACACTCGCATTACTCCACCTGTACTTTGCCTACACACTTAAGGAGTGCAAGCAATGTCTTCAGGTGAGATACTCGGCACCCATCATATAATGGTATAGATGCTTCTTCTCTCAATGGATTAGATGACTCAGTGTCCATGGGAATTAATGCATCAATTATTGCCTCCATCTCAGGTTCAAAGATTGCACGAAGGTCCAAAAGGCCCAATGTCTCCTTTGGTATTGAGGGTGTTGTTTGCGATGTGCCCTCCAATTGGTATATTGGCTTAGACAATCCATCCATCGCATGCCCCCATGAACTTTTCTAATGGGCCACAGTAGGTGTAGTCCTTGGGATAAAGCATCATCTCTCTATACAAATTTCATGGGTATGTCTAATATTTTTGTATATGATATTTAATTACTTTGAGAATGTAAAGCATGATTGATACACACTTTTCTTATCGTTTGCTCAAAGTTTAAGATCGTCTAGTCAATTATCTCTGATTGAATCTTGTCTAAGCATCATACATGTTCTATGGACAAGCGATGCTTTTGTTTGATTACCAGCTTGCATTAAGTGTAAAGACATGGGACACGTTGATAAATATTCTTCATTGGTGATTTTCCTCCATTTTAATCTCTACTCTTCTTTCTCTCCCTTTCCCTTTATTTATTTCCCTCCATCCATCTCCCTTTGTCCATTTGGCTCACTTTATCCTTCTTTGTTTCTCTCCCCACCCCTCTTTCTCTCTCTTTCTCTTTTTTTATTTGCTTCCCTTTATCCTTCTTTGTTTCTCTCTCCCCTCCCCCTTCTCTCTCTCAATGTTTCTTTCTCTCCCCCATCTTCCCTCCCACTCTCACTTCTCTTTCTTTTTTCCCTCTCTTCTCTCAATTTCTTTCTCCTTTCCTCTTTACTCTCACTAAATGCATATTGTTACAATTAAAATGAAAAATAAAAAATAAAAAGTTTATAAAAAAGGACATTGAAAGACCCTCTCTCCTCACCTCTCTTTGTGTCTCCCTTTATTTTACTATCATTACATTCTCTCTAATTCTCTGTGTTTTTGTTTTTCTCTCTCGTTCTCTATTTATTCTTCTCTCTATCTCCTTTTTTCTCTCTAGCTCCATCCCTTTTTATCCTTCTTCCTCTTTCGTTTCTTTTCACTCTCATTCCTCTTCTTAACCCACCTCTTTCTTAATTCTCTGTTTCTCTTTCTCTCTCCATTTTCTTTATTTCTCTCTTTGTCTTTCTTTGTTTCTCTCCTCCCCTTGTTTCTCTCACTCATTCTCCTCTCTCTCTCCCTTCATTTCTCGTTTCTCTCTTCCTCTCTCTCTTTGTTACCCTTCCCCCCTTTCTCTCTCTCTTTCAGTCTTCCTCTTCCTCCTTGTTTCTCTCGCTCATTCTTCTCTCTTCCTCCCTTGATTTCTCATTTCTCTCTCCTCTCTCTCTTTGTTATTCTTTTCCCCTTTCTCTCTCTCTCTCTCTTTCTTTATATCTTGTTTCTATCTCTCTCTCTCTCTCTCTCTCTCTCTCTCTCTCTCTCTCTCTCTCTCTCTCTCATTTCTCTTTTTCTCTCTCATTCTCTCTTCCTCGTCCTTCCTTCTTCTCCCTCCCTTCTTTTCTCTCTTTCTCTCTCTCTTTCAATGCATTTGATTACAAAGAAAAACAAAAAAAAAGAAAGGAAGAAAACACAAACACAAAGCAAGAAGAGGAAATGTACTTGTCGCAAAGGATCCAGGATGAATTATTTTCCACCTTCTCTTTGCCAGGCCCATTTTTCTCCCTTGTGCACTTCTCCCTCTTCTTCGCATATGGCGGCAGTAGCGGCTATGGCAAGGAGCTCTCATTCTCTCTCTTTCCATCTTCCTCTTCCTCTTCCTCTTAAGGCGACGAACTCTCTCACTCTCTCTAAAAAATGTTTGCGCGACAAATGTCATGCTCGAATTTTCACTGCTTTCTTTTTCTCAAACTGGCATCACTATCTGCATTGCAAATAGCATCACTATTATCATCGCTATTCAATTTAGCAATGTTGCTATTTTGCATCGCAAACTAGTGTTGCTATGTTCCCATTCCCTTGTAGTGGCCTCATGTCAGGATTATGTCAAAATGAGAAAATGAAAATATTATTTCCTATTTTGATGAAGATAGTTTGTATCCAAGGCAAGGTTGACCTCAAACAAGTTCACTAGACAATATTTCTTAATTGCTATGTGGACTTAACTAAGACAAAGCACACAAGTTCTTACAAGGATGCAAGAAAATCATCAAAGCATAAGAATGATGGATTCTCTAGTTAAGACATTAAGCTAGGAGTGTTTAAGGGGTGACACAATCAAATCTTCTCAGAGTTGATGAAGAAGCAACTCTTGCTTCCAAAACTAGTAGCTCCTAAATGTCCAAGATAGTCCATGGAGGAGTCCCTTGAAGTATACAAGTCCAAGACAACTATCCAATAATCTCCAATCACATGCAATGATGAATGGTTAATCTTGAAAATTCATATCTATGAGAATAATATGTGAATATAGATTAAGAAAATATATTCACATTTAGGAGGAGTAAATCTTGACTAGATAAGATCCTTATGATGGACACTTTAGTATACGTATGTACATCGACCTAACAATCTCTCTGCATATCACTCATCCTCATAGATTTCACCACATTAATCATGGTCTTACATATACAAATTATTGATTATCGCATGCATTGTCATGCAAGCTGATTACACTTGTGTTTTGCTTTGTGATATTGTGCTCCCTAGTTACATGACATATGTGTATACTTCCATGACATTACAACATTGTTGAATATGTTGACTGCATTTTTTTCATTGATTCAACTTTAATTACCTTTTCCTACAACTATGCGACCTTCTTCAAACAATGACTTGCCACTCTTCACATATTTGTGGCATCATGTTTCATATTCATGCCTTTTCCCTTAGTGAATGGATTTCCTTAAGTTTTCACATTTCACTTACCTTCACTTTTTATGAAACCTTTTGTAATCCCTAATTCAGACACACTTTCAAACTTGATACTTGCAATACTTTTTGCATATATTTCAGTTATATTTTTATTTCAACGTTTGTTTGGGGCATAAGATCACCACTTGAGGTAACTACATTTATGCTTCTCTTGTTGTCACTATTACTTCTACAAATGTTTATATTATAATTGGATTCTTCATTTTGCATTTGATTGGAATCGATTGAGTGCAATGGGACATAACTTGATCTATATGGGAGCTTTTTTGGGTTGCTTCACCTTTTGAGGATGTAGGTTTCGAGAGCTCTTTCAACCTCCTTTTATCATTGGCTCTTGGAGTATTCCATGCTATATCAATCAATATGGTAGACATTTCTTAGATGGTGACGAGACATGCATCATTATGGAGTTATCATGGTGATGGCGTGCATGGTTCCATATGTGCCACGAATAATCCCAAGCTTCTTCATCCTTTATTCTCCTTAGCCATTTGATAGCTTAGAGGGATTCCCTTGACTCAAGGCATCATTGCTACCTCTTCTTGGGAGTACAAGAGGGTGGTAATGATAAGCATGGTCATGATCTAGCTATTTCATGTCTTGCTTGGTCTCTAGATGGCCAACTCTATTGCCTTTGGAGAGTCATCTGAGATCTTCTAGTCTCTTTGATTTTACCTTTATATATGTTTGGCTAGAGAGAAGGCATGTGTGGAGAAGCAAAGAGTGCATGTTGATGCTCTTATAATAGTAAAAGAGTACACCTTCTTACTCGCTTCTCTTTTAGTGATTCTTTTAGGGATCATGGACTTGGTGGTGGTGGAGTCATGTTTCACAAAGAAGAAGTATGTACTATAATTCCAATGGGTTTGGAGCAACAATTTTGGATTCTATTTTTGTTTTATGTCATGTTTATACTACTCAGGGGTACTTGGAAGACTAATTGGTCTAGCCAATTTATTTATTGGTTACTGAAATTAATTTTTTGAGCATTAGAATAATTATTAAATTAAATTTTAATTAATATTATAAATATTAATTTAATAATATGAATAATAGTGAAAAATAAAACTAGAAGATTGTTACTTGGCAAAACTTATCTATACAAGTGAAAAAAACGTTTTTAGGGATTGGTGGAGTATATTCTAGCCATTGTGAGAGAAAAGGAAGTTGTGAGAGAGCAAGGAGAGATTACTGATGTGATTTACAACCACTAGGGATTAGTTCTACAGTAATATGTGACACCAATTCGGAGCCCTCCAAGAGTAGGCAAGAATAGCCCAGGTTCTTCTAGTGCAAATGATTGCATAGAAGAGGAGACAACAGTCTTTCCAATGGTCTTAAGCTGTAAGTGATAGCTTCCATGGCTGTTTGAGTGGGGAAACGATAGTTTTTCAACGTTTCTTGCCACAATACTCCGAATCTCTCTCTCGATAACATTCTCTATCATCTCCTCGCCATCTCTCAAGTTATCTAAACGTTTTTTAGTAATTTGAGCCATCAATGGAAGAAATTTTAGCCAATCTATATTGTAAACCCTAATTTACAATAGAATTAGAGTTTTGACAACCATCTCAAGATGTGTGCTTAGAATTGAGAGCCTAGAACTTGAATTTTAGTAGTTGAAATTGAGAAATTTTAGGAAGATTTAATAGGCCAACTAGCCAATATCAAATTTTGGGTTGAATTTGTCTTTCAAGGAGTAGGGTGAAGGCCAATCCCGAAGTAAACCAAGGGGCAAATTGGCTTAGAGACTTGTTAATCAGTTTTGACAACAAGTGATACTTGGATTAGCAAAGGAGATCAGAGGATCGTAGTTGTACTCCATCCATTTTTGCAATAAAAGTTAAAGCAATATCATGAGGAACACCAGTTTTGGGGTCAATAGGTTGTCCAATATAGTCAAAGATTATATGGTAAATTGTGCTTAATTTTATGAATTTGTTAATTGTTGTTATGGAGTTTTTAATCAAGTTTCACTATCCTCTTCAAGAAGGAAGACTGATTTCATGCAACCATTTTCTTATCCATTGTTGCATCCCATGAGTATAACCAACAACATCCTCAAAACAAATGGACTCAACATCCTCAACCATCTTTACCATATAAGCATAATGGTGTGCTATGTAACCTTTAAAACCAAATCTTTCAATAGGATACGTGACTCTACAAGACCTACGTATTATTGGATCACTTAGTGGAGCCTTTGCATTACCATGTGCCGTGTGTACATCTAAAGTATAATATCCCCGTGCGGGCCATTGGAACCCCTCCTTTGTAATTATTAATAATTTTTAAAAAATATCCCCCTCCCCCCTATCATTGTCGATAGGTGGCAGGGGAGAAAAGGACAAAGAGTATGATGAGACGAGCATGAGAAGGGAGGAGGCGATGATGCAGGGAAAGAAGAGAAAGATGACAATATTATCGAGGGAGAAGAAGTGGCAAATGATTGCAACGATGATGAGGGAGAGGACAAGAATGAAGCCACGGGCCTATAAAACTCCCTGCCCCCATGCAAAGTAGGTGGTGGTTGTTGCCACCCCCACCACCACTCCACCTCCTCTCCACATTCCCCCCCACTACCTCCCCCAATAATACCCTGGTTCCCACTATAAACCCCCCCGCCCCCAGGGTTGCAATTTGGCACCTTCTTCCTCTCTTCCCCATCGCAAGGAGACAAAGGTCGTTGCACAACCTGAGAGAGAGAGAGAGAGAGAGAGGGGGAGAGGGTGAGAGTGAGAGTGAGAATGAAAGTGAGAGAGAGAGAGGAGAAGAAGAAGAAGAAGAAGAAGAAGAAGAGTAGATATCACCTCTTCCTTTCCTCCTTGCTGCCGAGAGAGAGAGAGAGAGAGAGAGAGAGAGAGAGAGAGAGTTAAAAATCTGTGAAGGCAAGAAGAAGAAGGGGATCATCATTACCAAAGGCCTTCCACATCTCATCATTCTCCTTTCATCCGCATGAAGGACCTCTTCCATGTATGAGCCCTTCTTCATAGTCAAAGCTCTTCTCCTGCGGAGTTTCAAGCCCCTTTCAAAGGGCTATCAGGTTACCAAGATTGAGAAAGAGAGAGCCATGGCCATGATCATTGGAAGCGGTTGGAAACAAGAGTGTAACTACAAGCAACACTCCACCTTCAAGTGCACAGACTAGAGGGTGTCTACACACGTTCTTTCTTTCACCTTTGCCTGTGAATCTATACCTTTTCCGGCGAGATTATCCTCCATGTGCAAGCTTAATTCTCTCCCCAATGGGCCCTCGCTAATCAAGTACAAGGCATGAAAGTAGATGGCAATCCCTCAACAAGCAACGGAGATTTGGGTGAGGGCATCACTGCCAATCCAACTGCGATACCGGTCGTAAGTAATGTATTTTCAAATTAAAGGACTGCTTGCTTTGATTTTCGCACGAGATGCATTAGATCGTACTGTGTCACACGATAATAGGTTAACTAAAAGGATAAAGATCATCTCAAATATTCAAGGATAAATTTTGAGAAGCGCTTGTATCAAGGGAAGTTAATTGCTCCTAGTTCTTTTGCGACAAGTCCATGCATAGCATAAATAGCATATAAGACTCTAAAGTATTAAGCATCGATAAGCCTTCAATTAATCTTTGCCTAGGAAAATATTGTTTAGGGTTCGGAAGGTTACCCTAAGGGTTATGCACATAGACGGTACATGCATGGGAGAGATTATGTTAAACTTACATAAATGATACACGACTCCTTGCCCTAGGGGAAAGGAAGATAAAGTCAATTAAAATTTTACATAATAGCATCGCTCTTGATCCCAAGCGGGAGAGTAAATATGCGATGGAAAGTTTATTGCGACTATTCTTACAATGTTTGGAAAAGAATACCATTTTTTCTATTGGTTGATTAAACAACGTCCTAAATGCTTTGCATTAAACTCATTGTTGGATTGTGGTTGGGATGATTATTCGATGTGCTTATGTTTGATGGTAAATGCATACATAGGTCTATGATGACAAGTTGCTATTGGAATAAATGAATGTTTTCTTGGGAAATTATGGTAGGGTTGAATGCCTTATTTGTGCCTGATTCTTAACCGGATCAATTAAGGAAATGATATTTTGCACATGATATTTTGTGCAGGCGGATCATCTCCAAGTTCACACCGCGATTTGACCACTTGAGGGCACTACTCGATTCATGGGTCGAAGATAAAGTGGTAAAAAGGCCAACCAAGAAAATTGTGTCTCACTCCTAAGCCGCTTGTGGTCAGGTGGAGCTCTAGACACCCCTTGCCTAGTTCGGAACGAAGTTGAAGACTACTATGAGCCCAATATCCATGGCATTGGAAGATCCTATTCTAGATAAAGGATGGAATTTTATGGTACCATGTGATTTGGACCAGTTACTTCTACAAGGCAGAAGGGATACATAATTTCTCCTATATGGGCACGAGACAAAGATTACCTTGAAGATAAGTTAAGGACCTTGTTTGTCAAAAGGATTGCTTGCTCTATTTTTGTGTCAATGTCATAAGTTACGTGAACAAACCATGTTCCCTAAAAGGCTTAATTAAGGAAATTGATTTTTAAATGTCACACATAAATGTGATAGGACCTAATTAGATAACTAAAGAATGCCTATTGAGGGAAGTGGGTAGGCAGAACCCTCGATGAGTCCATATGGGAGGGTGATCCCAAAGAACTGGGAGTCTTGTCACAAGGTTTTACCATCATTTGACCTTTAGGTATTGATAGGTTAGAACTCGATTCATGCCCTTTTAGGGGACTCGAATGGGACTATGCTCCACTGGTAGAGAGGTTGAGTGGCGCATCCCTCTCGTCTCCCATTCTCTTTGAACCAAGCGCAGCTTGGATCTACTTCGACTTGGGTATCTCTAGGTAAAGTAGAATGTCCAAGACCCAAGGCTAGAATACTGTCAAGAGATCTTGACCACTAGGAACCAAGATTCCAGGTGGATCCTAATGGGTTTGGCCATGAACGTTCTGTTGCGAGGCAGACTCAAAAAATCGTAGGCAAAAAACCCCGGAACATTCCATGGGAGAGCTGGGCGCGATGCTTAGATTTGTTTCTCGATGGACCTCTAAAACGTGCTTGGACAGTTGATAGGTGGGCGGGCATGTTACAATTGGTATCAGAGTGAAACTTCGTAATGAGATGTGATTGATTAATTGGTTCGTAGATATATCCTAAATAGAATAATTGAAGTGGTATGGCTTGATTATGAGGCACCTTCTGCACCCATGTATACTGACATGCAAGAGAAAAAATTCCTTCTTAAGCAAATTAAGACACCCAAGTTTAATGGAGAAGGAATAGACATTGCAGTCGAGGCAACGGAGATATGGATTGAGTCGATGGATGATTATTTCTCTACTTCAGGAATCGATTTTTCCAATCAAGCAAGCAATGATAGGAAAACTTAAGTTAGTTGACCAAGCTCGGATATGGTGGAAGCAATGGTGCAAATATCAAGGTATTTCTGAAGCCATTGACACTTGGGCTCAGCTAAAAGATGTTGTACACGGACGATACCTTCCGCCAATCTATCAAACTTTGGGGATGAATGAATTCTTCAATCTCAAGCAGTTGGAATCAACCTTAGAAGCCTACTACTCAAAGTTTGTAATCCTACTAAAATACACACCACCTATGAATATTGTGTAGTAGATATCCAAGTTTTGTCATGGCCTAAACACTCCTTTGAACCACTATCTTGAAGCAATGAATCCAATAGATTGGAAAGATGCATTACTTCGAGTAAAGTGAATCGTTCAAGAACTTAAACCAGGCAATTGTGACAAAGATTATTATTGAGATGAGGAAAAGAGACGCCACACGTGCGAAGAGATAGGGCACATCTGTAGGAGATGTCCCTACTGTCAATGCTTCCACTGCAATGAGCTAGGACACATCGTCATGAGATTCTTTCCCCATGGTCTGAACATAAAACTTTAATCCTTTACATATATCACTAAGTTACTTGAAATCTAGATATACTACATAGAGACTTGCCTAGTGCAATAAGTCATAAAAACCTAAGTCTACCAACATATTGTATGGTGTAATAAAGATGGGGGATTCTCTGCCTTAAAATACAATAAATTTATCATGGGTCCTTGACAAGATGAATGATTGTGGTTACTTACTTTTGTGTTTCCTTGCATCACTTAAATTAAAATTGCTATAAGTTATGTAAGTCATGAAGCATTAAACAAGATAAAATATGGACATGAGCAATTGACTTGGTAGGTTCTCTTGGATTGCATTTTTCAGAAGCCAATGATGTGGTTTCGTACTTATGATATTCAAAAATATTCACAAGCCAAGTCACAAGGTAGATGGAGTTACCTAGGTTGACTAAGCATAGGACATTGTATATGTCTTATGCTAAGCTTATGTGACTAATGAAATAGTCAAAGAAGAGATCTAGGGGCAGCGTGATGTGCGCTGCATTTTGCAGGCAGATCTCAAACTGATCAAGGCACATCTTGAATGGTAGAGCAAAGAGCTCCTTCACTACCACAGCAAAGGGAAAGAAGGCCATGCAACCACAAGCAAACTCCACTTGAGATGTAAATGCTACTCCTCTCATGCACTGATGAAAATGGAAGGCTATTCTTGATTGAGTAAAACATGGCAGAACTGTGTATTTAAAGGGCAACAGCCCATATATACGAGAGCTCGATTATGAATCTTGAGGAAGGACTAGACCTGACTTGTGTATGCTGAGTTTGATCTCCCATATCAAGAGAGACATTAAATCCACTCTCTTGAGTCTTTTAAGAGCTGATTAGGGAGTGTTATTGGTCTCCCAATCCTGTATATTGAAGGGCTGAAATTCAACTACTTACTCTATTGATTAATCCTGACTCAAAGGACTCATCCTTAATCTTGAAGCTCGAAGAGGGATGTGTCAAGAAGCCTTCTTGGCTTGTTTATAAGAGGAAGCTGGGCTGATTTCAGCCCAAATAGAGAATTGTGGGTAGCAATACTTATTTTTCTCTTCTTGTAGATTCATGGCATTGTTATGCTTGATGCAAGTAGATATTGCATAAGCATTGTGGAAGGGAGAATCTTGATTGCTCTATGTACGTGCTTAAGGCTGAAATAGGTGGCCAATTTCAAAGCAAACAAGGGCAACAGGAAGTCCTTCTTCTCTCCTACTTTTACATGCCTATTGCAGACTACCTATTGCTTGTTTCATGCTCTTGAATATAGGGATTGTTTTTGTGCTACTTTAAAGTGTCTTCTTGGAAGGTAGATGCTATGTTTATGGGCTGAAACAGGCAGCCCACACAGTGATTTGTGGTTAGCAGATCCTTTTACTTCTCTATTACTTCATATGGTATGATTAAGACTTGTATTTGGTTGATCTATGCACTCAATGTTAGAGACAACAAGCTTGACTTGAAATTGAACTTATGAGGTAATACTCTTGTATCAACACTTTTCTTATCTCAACCAACTCTGGAGTCTAAGCTCTTAAACCCCAATACAATATTCTCTCTCAAATGCCAGTGCTTGACCAAGAAGTACCTCTTGAACCTTTTAACATTCATTATAATCTATCTATCTCTTAAAGACACATCTCCATTTGATTTGGCTAGTTTTCTTGCCAAACCCCTGTGGTGACCTTCAACCCTACATGCTGCGACAACGTCCAAGTAAACGGCCCTAACATTAAACCTCCAAGAAGACAAAGCTACACAAGTGCAATCTTTGGATATATAGAGGAATCAAATGAAGATGAAGACCTAGAGCCCACTACACCCTTTCAGGATGATTAGCAATCCTAGAAATTCTATCGACATGTAATACAACTTACATTGGGAATAAATCCTACTCTTGTACCTATAGTTAATTGCAATAATACTTGCGCTACTTGATCCATTACAAGTAGCGCAACGGACGCATGGTGGGTTCAACCCATAGGCCCTAAGTCCCATTAATTCTTGTCTTCCCCAGTTTCTCCAAGATGAGGACATCTCGAGTTCTCTAAGGGGGAGATGATGTAATATCCCCATGCGGGCCATCGGAACCCCCCCTTAGTAATTAAAAATAATTTTTAAAGAAATCCCCTCCTCCCCTGTCGTGGCCAGTAGGTGGCGGGGGGAAAAGGATGAAGAGGATGATGGCAACAATCACGAGGAGGGAGGAGGCAATGACGGGGGGAAAGAAGAGGAAGATGACGATGTTGTCGAAAGAGAAGAAGTGGCCAATGATCACAATGATGATGAGAGAGAGAACACAAATGAGGCCATGGGCCTACAAAACTCCCCATCGCCATGTAGAATAGGTCGTGGTCATCGCCACCACCACTCCACCTCCTCTCCATATTTCCCCCCCCAATAATACCCCCTTCCCACTGTAAACCCCCCCCCCTTCCAGAGCTGCAATTCGGCCCCTTCTTCCTCTCTTTCCCATTGCAAGGAGGAAAAGGTCGTTGCACACACACACAGAGAGAGAGAGAGAGAGAGAGAGAGAGAGAGAGAGAGAGAGAGAGAGAGAGAGAGAGAGAGAGAGAGAGAGAGAGAGAGAGAGAGAGAGAGAGAGAGAGAGAGAGAGAGAGAGAGAGAGAGGGTGAGGGTGAGGGTGAGAGTGAGAGTGAGAGAGAGGAGAAGAAGAAGAAGAGGAGACCCCACTTGCTACTGACAGAGAGAGAAAGAGAGAGTGTGTGTGTTAAAAATCTGTGAAGGCAAGAAGAAGAAGCGGATCATCATTACCAAAGGCCTTCCACCTCTCTTCATTCTCCTTTCATCCGCATGAACGACCTCTTCCATGTATGAGCCCTTCTTCCTAGTCAAATCTCTTCTCTTGCAGAGTTTCAAGCCCCTTTCAAAGGGCTATCAGGTTACCAAGATTGAGAAAGCGAGAGCCATGGCCATCATCATTGGAAGCGGTTGGAAACAAGAGTGTAACTAGAAGCAGCACTCCACCTTTAAGTGCGCAGACTAGAGGGTGTCCACAGGTGTTCTTTCTTTCCCCTTTACCTGCAAATCTATACCTTTTCCCGCGAGATTATCCTCCACCCACAAGCTTAATTCTCTCCCCAATGTGGGCCCTCGCTAATCAATTACAAGGTACAAAAGTCTTTTTCCAAGTGCGTCTAAAAGAGAAAAAGATCGGGGATGGCTCCAAAGCAAAAATTGTCGCACATAGATGGCAATCCCTCAACGAGCAATGGAGATTCGGGTGAGGGCATCACTGCCAATCCAGCTGCAATACCAGTTGTAATAAGTAATGTATTTTCAAATTAAAGGATTGCTTGCTTTGATTTTCTCACGAGATGCATTAGATCGTACTATGTCGCACGATAATAGGCTAACTAAAAGGATAATGTTCATCTCAAATATTTGAGGATAAAGTTTGAGAAGTACTTGTATCAAGGGAAGTTAATTGCCCCTAGTTCTTATGAAACAAATCCATGCATAACATAAGTAGCATATAAGACTCTAAAGTATTAAGCATCGATAAGTCTTCAATTAATCTTCGCCACCTAGGACAGTATTGTTTAGGATTCGCAAGGTTACCCTAAGGGTTATGCATATAGACAGTACATGCTTGGGAAAGATTATGTGAAACTCACATCAATGATATGTGACTCCTTGCCCTAGGGGAAAGGAAGATAAAGTCAATTAAAATTCTGCATAGTGTCACTCTTTGATCCCAAGCGAGAGAGTAAATATGCGATGGAAAGTTTATTGTGACTATTCTTATGACATTTGGAAACATTGTTTTTGTTGGTTGATCAAACAACATCCTAAATGCCTTGCATTAAAATGATTGTTGGATTGTGGTTGGGATGATTATTCCATATGCTTATGTTTGATGGTAAATGCATGGTAGGGGTCTGTGATGACAAGTTGCCATAGGATTAAAGGAATGCTTTCTTGGGAAATGATATTAGGGTTGAATGCCTTGTTTGTGCTTGATCCTTAACCGGATTAATTAAGGAAAGGATACTTTGTGCATGATATTTTGCATGGATGGATCATCTCCAAGGTCACATCATGCTTCAACCTGAGTGGGCACTGCTGAATTCATGGGCCGAAGGTCAACTGGTGAAAAGGACAACCATAGAAATTGTGTTTCACTCCTAGGCCGCTTGGGGTGGAGCTCTAGACACCCCTTGCCTAGTCCGGAACAAAGTTGAAGACTCGTGAGCCCAATGTCTGTGGCGTCGAAAGTTCCTATTCTAGATAAGTGATGGAATTTTATGGTGCCATGTGATTTGGACCACTTACTTCTACAGGGAAGAAGGGATACATAATTTCTCTTGTATAGGTAGGAGACAAAGATTAACTCGAAGATAAGTTAAAGAACTTGTTTGTCAAAATGATTGCTTGCTCTTCTTTCGTGCTAGTGCCATAAGTTATGTGAACGAACCCTGTTCCCTAAAAAGCTTAATTAAGGAAGCTGATTTTTACATGTCACACATAAATGGGATAGGACCTAATTAGGTAATGAAAGAATGCCTATTGAGGGAAGCGGGTGGGAAAAACCCCCGACAAGTCCGTCTTATGGCAGGGTGGTCCTACAGAAGTGGGAGGCTTCTCACAAGGTTTTATCATCATCTGACATTCAGGTATTGATAGGTTAGAACCCGATTCATGTCGTTTTAGGGGACCGGAATGGGACTATGTCCTAGTGGGAGAGAGTTTGAGTGGCGCATCCCTCTCGTTTCCCATTCTCTTTGAACCAAGTGCGGCTTGGATATGCTTTGACTTGGGTATCTCTGCGTAAAGAAGGATGTCTAAGACTCGAGGCTAGAATGCTGTCAAGAGACCTTGACCACTAGGAACCTAGATTCCAGGTTGTTCCTAGTGGGTTCCGTTGCAAATATTCTGTTGCAAGGTAGAGGACTTGAAAAAACCTAGGCGATAAACCTCGATACATTCCATGGAAGAGCTGGGCAGCGACGCTTAGATTCATTTCTTGATGGACCGCTAATATAGTTGGTATCAAAGTGAAACTTTGTAATGAGGTGTGATTGATCAATTGGTTTGTAGATATATCCTAAATAGAATAACTGAAGTGGTATGGCTTGATTGTCAGGCACCTTTTGCATCCATGTATACTGACATGCAAGAGAAAAAATCCTTCTCAAGCAAATTAAGACACCCAAGTTTGATGGAGAAGGAATAGACGTCGCAAACGAGACGGAGATATGGTTTGAGTCAACGGATGATTATTTCTCTGCTTGAGGAACCGCTTTTTTGAATCAAGCAATGATAGGCAAACTTAAGTTAGTTGATTAGGCTCAGATATGGTGGAAGCAATGGTGCAAAGATCAAGGTGTTTCTGAAGCCATTGTCACTTGTGCTCAGCTGAAAGATATTGTACGTAGACGATACCTTCTGCTAACCTACCAAACTTTGAGGACGAATGAATTCTTCAAGCTTAAGAAGCTAGAATTAACCTTTGAAGCCTACTACTCAAAGTCTATAACCCTACTAAAATACACACCACCTATGGATATTGCGTAGTAAGTTTCCAAGTTTTTTCATGTCCTAAACACTCCTCTGAACCACCATCTTGAAGCAATGCATCCAAAGACTTGCAAGATGCATTACTTCAAGAAAAGCCAATCGTCTAAGAACTTACACGGAGAAATTGCGACAAAGATGATTCCCAAGATGAGGGCAAGAGATGCCACATATGCGGAGAGATAGGGAACATCTGTAGGAGATGTCCCTACTGTCAATACTTCCATTGCAATGAGCTAGGACACATCCAAGTAGACTACCCTGACATTGAACCTCCAAGGAAACGAAGTTGCACAAGTGCAGTCTTTGGATATATAGAGGAATCAGACAAAGATAAAGACCTAGAACCCAATACACCCTTCCAGGATAATTAGCAATCCTAGAAATTCTATCGACATGTAATACAACTTATATTGGGAATAAATCCTACTCTTATATCAATTGTTAATTGCAATAATATTTGCACTACTTGAGTCATTACGAGTAGCATAGTAGACACATGGTGGGTCCTAACCCACAGACCCTAAGCCCCATTAATGCTTATCTTCCCCAGTTCTTCTGAGATGAGGACATCTCGAGTTCTCTAAGGGGAAGAGGATGTAATATCCTCACTCGGCCCATTGGAATCCCCACCTTAGTAATTAAAAATAATGGGTCCCCTCCCCCTATCATCACTGATAGGTGGCAGGGGGAAAAAGGACGAAGAGGATGTCAACGACGAGTACAAGGAGGGAGGAGGCGATGACATGGGGAAGGAAGAGCAAGATGACAACGCTATCAAGGGAGAATAAGAAGTAGCCAATGATCGAAATGATGATGAGGGATAGGATAAGAATGAGGCCACGAGCCTGCAAAACTCATTGCTGCCATGAAAAATAGGTGGTGGTCACTGCCACCACCACTCCTTCTCTTCAGGTTTTCCCCCCTTATAATACCCCCTTCTAACTATAAACCCCCCCCCCCCCCAAGGCTGTAATTCGGCCCCTTCTTCCTCTCTTCCCCATCGCAAGGAGGCCAGGTCGCTGCATGGGCTCAAAGAGAGAGAGAGATACGGATAGGGAGTGTCTGTGAAGGAAAGAAGAAGAAGGGGATCATCATTACCAAAGGCCTTTCACCTCTCTTCATTCTCCTTTCATTCGCATGAAGGACCTTTTTCACATATGAGCCCTTCTTCCTAGTCAAAGCTCTTCTCCTGCGGAGTTTCAAGCCCCTTTCAAAGGGCTATCAGGCTACCAAGATTGACAAAGAGAGAGCCATGGCCATGATCATTGGAAGCAGTTGAAAACAAGAGTGTAACTACAAGCAACACTCCACCTTTGAGAGCACAGACTAGGTGGTGTCCACACACGTTCTTTCTTTCCCCTTTGCCCGTGAATCTATACCTTTTCTTGCAATATTATTCTCCACCCACAAGCTTAATTCTCTCCCCAATTGGCCCTCACTAATCGAGTACAAGGCATAGAAGTCTTGTGTGAAGCATGTCTAAAAGAGAAGAAGATCGAGGATGGCCCCCAAGAGAAAATTATCGCACGCAAATGGAAATCTCTCAATGAACAACGGAGCTTCGGGTGAGGGCATCACTACCAATCCAACTGCGATACCAGTCGTAAGTAATGTATTTCCCAATGAAAGGAGTGCTTGCTTTGATTCTTGCACGAGATGGATTAAACCGTACTATGCCCATGATAATGGGTTAACTAAAAGGATAAAGTTCATCTCAAATATTCAAGGATAAAGTTTGCAAAGTACTTGTATCAAGGGAAGTTAATTGCCCCTAGTTACTATGTGACAAATCCATGCATAGCATAAGCAGCATATAAGACTCTAAAGTATGAAGCATCGATAAGTCTTTGATTAATCTTTTCCCAGAAAAATATTGTTTAGGGTTCGCAAGGTTACCCTAAGGGTTATGCACATAGATGGTATAGACATGGGAGAGATTATGTGAAACTTCCATCAATGATACGTGACTCCTTGACCTAGCAGAAAGGAAGATAAAATCAATTAAAATTCTGCATAGAGTCGCTCTTTGATTCCAAGAGGGAGAGTAAACATGCGATGGAAAGTTTATCGCGACTATCCTTGCAAGGTTTGGAAAAGAATACAATTGTCTCTATTGGTTGATCAAACAATGGGTGTCTCACTTCTAGGCCGCTTGGGGTCAGGTGGAGCTGTGGACAGCCCTTGCCTAGTTTGGAATGTAGTTGAAGACTTCCATGAGCCTAATGTTTGTGGCGTTGGAAGATCCTATTCTAGATAAATGATGGAGCTTTATGGTGCCATATGATTTGGACCAGTTACTTCTGCAAGGCAGAAGGGATACATAATTTCTCCTGTATGGGTTGGAGACAAAGATTAACTCGAAGATAAGTTAAGAAACTTGTTTGTCAAAAGGATTGCTTGCTCTGTTTTCGTGTTAGTACCATAAGTTATGTGAATGAACTATGTTCCCTAAAATGCTTAATTAAGGAAGCAGATTTTTAAATGTCACACATAAATGTGATAAGATCTAATTAGATAACTAAAGAATGTCTATTGAGCGAAGCGCATGGGCAGAATCCCCAACGGGTCCCGTTCTATGGTAGGGTGGTCCCAGAGAATTGGGAGGCTCCTCACTAGTTTTTACCATCGTTTAACCTTTAGGTATTGATAGGTTAGAACCCGATTCATGCCATTTTAGGGGATTGGAATGGGACTATATCATACTAGTAGAGATGTTGAGCAATGCATCCCTCTTGTTTCCCATTCTCTTTGAACCAAGTGCAGCTTGGATCTTCTTTGGGTTGGGTATTTTTGTGTAAAGTAGGATGTCCAAGATGAGATGCTAGAATGTTGTTAGGAGACCTTGACCACTAGGAATCTAGATTCCAGGTCGATCCTAGTGGGTTCAGCCCACGAACATTACGTTGTGAGGTGGCATATTTGGGAATTCCTAGGTGACAAACCCCAAAACTTTGCATTGGAGAGTCGGGCAGCGACGCTTAGATTTGTTTCTTGATGGACCTCTAAAACATGCTTGAACAACCGATAGGTGAGCACATTACATAGTGTCCTAATTGAATAAATACCAAGCTCATCATCCAAGCTTTTTGAAGCACTACAATCTCCATTGAACCCCGAATGACTGGCAAATGCATCATTACCATCTGATACTTTCTTCTATCCTTTAACTTTATCTATAATACTAGTAGATACACCTAAAGATGTGGAATGGCTCCTTAGTTTCTCCTCAGACGAAGGGCTATCTGTAGATATAGTACATGATAATGTTTTTTGGTCCATTAAGGCTCCATGATTTTTTATTTTCTTTCTATATATAACCATATCATCATTATTATCCAATGTATCACCACTAGATGCATACCAATTTCTTATCTCATGACAAATAGTATCCATACTCACTCTAAATTGACCCATGACAAGGTTATAATAGCGATATTCTTTCTACTCAAAGAAAATCCAATGCAAATATATCTTTTAGCCTTTGGATGAAGCTTCTTTTATAGCTCATTTGTCACATTAACATATGCAATACAAATAAACACTTTCAAGTGTGATAGATCAAGTTTCTTGTAAAGCATTTTTCAAAGGTCATTCCATGGACTGCAACTATGGGAGTTTTGTTCATAATATAGACAACAATATGAAGAGCTTCAAACCAAAAATATTTTTATAAAAAAATTTTAGCCATTAATGCCAATGTAACTATTTCAAAATGTTTATTTTTTCTTTGTACAAACCCATTTTGTTGTGGAATATACTTACAAGTAGACTCTCTCTTTATTTCATGAGATCTTAAGAAGTTACTGAACTCATTATAGAGATACTCTTCCTCTCCATTTGTTAACTTTCAAGACTAATAGACTTAAAAGTGTTAAAGTGCTTAAATGTATCACTCTTTTCCTTCATAAAATACACCCATAACTTTCTTAAAGAATAATCAATAAACATGATAAAATGTTTGCTACCACCAAGAGATATATTTTTTGTAGATTCTCAAATATGTGTATACACATCATCAAGTATATTCCTACTCACATCTCTATCATGTAGAAAAGATTGTCTTGTCTAGTTAGCAAATTGACATGCTTCATAATTGTGCAACTCTAAAAGCAAGTAACCCTATAACTAACCCTTTGGATTGCATTAATTTTAGTATTTGCATATGTGCATGTCCAATACGTTTGTGCCATATTTCAATGTCTAAACCATTCCTTTACCTTTAGCATACATAGCATCATTCATAGTAGGAATTCTAACATCTAAAGTGAACATGGGGCCAACTCTACTTTGTTTTATGACCAACCTAAACTTATTATTGAAATCCTTTCTAAAAGAGCCTTTGCATTAAATTGAACTTGCAGTCCTTGCTCTACCATCTAACCAACAAACACTAAATTCTTTGTGATGAATAGCACACATAATATATCCAAGAGGCTCTTGTCTCACCATCATGCAAGGATAAAAGAACTTTTTCAATGTGTGAAATTGGGTGGCATGAATCATCACTCATTTGCACTATTGGGTGTAAAGTCCCTTCAAGTGTAAAGTTGCTTAATCTTTGTATGTATAAATGTAGAAGTGTGAATACACTCTTATTTGTATCCTAACATATAAATACATTTTATTCTTTGTGTATCGTCACTAACTGGTATACTCATCTTGGGATTCTCTCACTCTCACTCTCAATACTGCTCTTGCTCAATTTCTATCTCGCACTTCATTGCGCGCTCATCCCCCAACAAACTAGTATTAGAGTTGTAGAAAGAATATGTGTGTGCTTTCTAAGGACAGTACGAATCAGTCCTACACATAGTAAGAAGAAGCCAAGCCATTCACCTTTCAGCTAATCAATGGATAACAAGCATTTCTCTTGACTAGTCAACTGGTCAATTTCATTAGTTGCACTTCTTTAAGTTAGCATGGGCAGTAGGCAAGCCTTGGCAATGGTCATTTTGTGCTTGACCAAATTGGTCACATGCAAGCAATCACAACATGACTAGGCATGAGGTGATATCCCATCGATAGTTGTCATGACTCAAACATGCATAGATACTAGGTGTGATAGGCCATAGGGGATGTGACTCAACAAGCAAGTCGCTGTCAGAGAGATCGTGCGAGAGCTGCAGAACACGGGGTTCAAGGTACAGCAAGAAATGAGGCTAACAAGAAGAACTCAAATATTGGAAGTCAATGATCACTATATTCCTTGTCATAATCATAGAGTTACAACAAAGAAACTGAGCAAATTCATGTTCTTGATATGCTGTCATGAACAGTTTTTGTATTTCAACAAGTACAGCATCAAGTAAAGACTTGTTCGTGGTCGTTCAGCTGTAGCATGCCATGTTTGAAGATGAAAATTCTGTCGAGAGGTTTACTGAGAATGAGATCTGGGTTACTGAAATTTCAGCCTAAACAGAACCTTTGGGATATTTGATCACGAGGAAACTAGAGGATCTCCAGCAACATGAGCATTCCAATAGTTTGAAATCATTGTACCCTTTTGTAGCAATTTTTGCACCATCACTTGTTCTCCTTCTCACTGTGAGGATTAACAGCAGGTTTCTCCAGTTCATTACCAAGTAAACCACATCTTCTCCAGAAGAACCATCACTCTCAGAGGTGCTCTCTTCTGGTTACTTAATAGGTCGCTGAATGACATGGTCCCAGATAAATCTGTTCAACCACCAGTTTCATTCGATTGTAGTCACGTAAATCAATTTGAGTGGAAATTCATTCTCTGCCGTACTGCAATGTTTCTGTATATAGTCACCTTCACGGCCAATTAGATTCCAGTGGTCTTACCATTCAAAGCACCTCCATACGGTTGAAGGAGCTCTTTACTGTCTTCGAATATACAAAAGTGGCTATCAGGGCTATTTGCCCATGTCGTGATCTCATTCACCATCATTGAAAATCACTGGATAAGGAGTAGCAAAGCTTTCCATGGCCATCGTGTTAAAAATCCGCTAGCTTGCTGCTCGTAGTGACAGGATGACTTCACAGAGAGCCAAAAACTCTAATCATCGGTATCTGAGATGGACGATCAGCGATCAAGTCTGGCTGGAATAGGTGACAGGAAACTGAACAGCGACTGTGTGAGTTGCAAGACAGGGATGGCGACAAGGAAGGAAGCTCGAAGAGGACACAGGCAATGCAGGCGATGGCAGGAAACCAACCTTGTGCAAGAAATGGAGAAACGGTCAGGCAGAGACAGAGAGAGAGCTCAGATTCTCCTCTTATCCTCTGTTGCTGAAATGAATTTCTTCTTTGACATCACTCCGGGACCTGTATCTATGCCTTCCAAAGCAGTGGCATCAGCTAATCGTTCATCGATAGACATAAGATGGCGAATAAGAGGTAAATATGCAGGCAAGTCATTGCGGCTGCTGTGTCTCCCAAGAGCTGAAGACCTCATTGACATGTTTCCATGCGACACGCTCTGAATCAGTAGGATTCATGGAAACATAGTTAAGAAATTGGGCAACACTCACAATGGTTCTAATGATCTCCTCGTAACTCTTGTGGGGTTTCACAAGCCGAATCCAATACTTCTCTTATCAGAGACTGCCACCGCATCCTCAGCTGAGTCCGCATATGGCAGAGTGGCAAAGGAGATGGGATTCTCGTCACCAACCTCGAGCCGCACAGAGCCTCCGCGTCGATGCTTCATCCCAAAATTCCCGTCAGAGAAGTCCCTCCTTCAGCGAGGTGCAGCTCCCATGTCCGTTCACGCCATGCCTTCTGAATCTCCGATTACAACACGAGAGATGTGTGCGTCCCGACTGTCGATGGAGGCCCCCGCATTAAGGTGGTGCTCAGCAATTGATCAATCTCCCCTCCCGATCCTCTACTCCTATGTCCTCCTTTTTCCAATCCGAGCATTATTCCCCCTCCTTTCGCCACAGAAAGCGGAAAAGAAGGAACCTCTCCTCCCATTCAAGCGCAGCCCGCCACTTTACCTTTTTCAAAAATATACCATTCCCTCTTTTCTTAGCTTTTTCTTTCCTTAGAACTCCCCCAATTAGCACCTTCACACCAGCTTGTCTCAAGTCTCCTACGTGCTGAGCCTTTTATGGTTACCCTAGTTTCAGGAGAACCCCACATGAGCGGTTGATCTAAAGGTGGGCAGAAATGCTCGTACAGCACCACTGTATGCAGAAGCATGATCCACTCGTCGCGTTGCAGTTGCGGCTCTTGCAATATCCTCTGTTCATCTCCTTGCTTCTGACGTAGTGATTTTCCACAACATCTGATGTCTGACATCTCTTTGCAATCAGCATTTCAGTCCTATTGACGGAATTCATCCTCCTCGCAACCTGATCAACCTCTATGATAGCCTCTGACAGTTTATATATTATCAATCTCTCATGAGGATTTCAGTAAGAAATGAGCAATGGTGACACATCATGCATCCAAACAAAATCATGCGCATGCACTAAGGGAATATATACATTGGATGCGGATTATTAAAATGCATCACACAAACAATAAATCACATGCAGAAATTAACACAAATGCACAACAAAAATGGAGGTGTTCACGGCTCAGATGCGCAGCAACACGACATCCACCCCCTCTAAACCTGCGCATCCTCCGGATGTGCCAACTATCCAGGATCATTCAAGTCCACAAACAGGTCAAGTCCATCTTCTGATTCTAGTGGACCTGTTTCTCCATCAGCTTCATCATCTATGTTTTCTGTCTCTTCTGCTTGTCTTTCTTCTACTTGCTCTTCTTCTGTCAATGCTTCAAGTGCATATTCTTCATCCTCTCTTCTCTTGAAAATCTTGACTTGTTTTCCAGCAATAGGCACCCTCAATAATGTTCCATCTAATTCAGCCAGCTCATAGGTACCATTGTCAAAAACCTTTTTCACTTCATACGGTCCAAACCATCTTTGAACCATTTTTCTCATGCTACTATGCTGATTTTCTAGACTACTGTCGTAGACTAGAACCCAATCCCCTTCTTTTATGGCTCTAGGCCTCAAGCGATGCCTTAAATCAAACCTGTCCTTATTTCTGAGACGGGCTGCCTTCAAACGGTCAACAGCTAGCTGCACATCTTCTGTTCTTCTCTCTAGTTGACGAATCCGAAGGGCTAACAGCTCTTCCCTTGATAAATTCTCATGCCAAGGAAGAACACTCCAAGTGAGAGCACAAATTTCAGTAGGCATGACAGGTTTTTGCCCATACATCAACTCCGCAGGCATGTATCCAGTAGTCACACTATGTGTAGAGCGATCAGCCCATAATGCAAAAGGTAGTAATCTCGGCCAATCTCCAATCCATCCTCTACAAGCTTTTGCCAATGCTTTAACTATGGGCGGATGTCCTCTTTCACTTTTGCCATTTCCCTCTGGATTGTAGGCAGTAGTAAGAGCCAATTTAATCCCAAGCCGTGAGAAGAATTCTCTAGCTTCATCAGCATCTAGCTCTCCACGATCAGCTGTAATCTTGCCTATACATCCATACCTGCAAAATATTTCTTCCAACAAGAATTTACATACTGTAGTGGTGGTCTTCGTCCGCAACGGTCTACCTTCAACATAGTTTGTAAGATCCTCCCTAGCCAAGACAAGATATCTCATCTGCCAAAGTCCCACTGGCAAAGTAACCAAGTCTACCACCCACTTGTAATGCATACATAGTGGATAAGTCGGATGCAACTCATCACGATGTCGCACTAAAGAGTAAAGCTGGCAATCCCTGCAAGTCTCCACAAAGTGAGAAACATCTTTATACATCCCTTTCCACCAGTATCTTTCTTTGATTTTCTCATAGGTAGCCCACACACCTCTATGTCCAGCCCATGAGCTCTCATGAAACTCTCGCATAATCTGTATTTGCATCGCTACATCACAAACTACTCTCAAGGGCAAGCCACCTCTCTTTCTTGGATGCTTCCAAAGAAAACCATCTTTCAAGAAATACCCGTAAGCCTTCCTTCTGATTTTCTTGAATTCATCATCTGTCCAATCAGCTCTTCGAGTCAATGAACTTAGATACTGTCCAATTTGCAGCCACTCATCAACATAAAGTTCTTCAATAAAAGCTTCAACAGTAGATACATGACAATCATGAGTAAGGACAAAAGTAGCAAACTCTGTCTCATCATCTTCTGCAAGCATTGACTCCTCATCCTCATATCTCGCTCTAGAAAGCATGTCAGCAACTGGATTATCTTTCCCTGCTATGTGTCAAAATTCTGGATTCAATGATTTGATATAGGCAATCCACCGAAGCATCGCTATATCTGGAGTCGAGCAACTAGTAATCATGCCAAGCAAAGGCAAACAATCTGTTTCCACAATAACTGAAGCTCCAATAAAATATCCTTCGTCACACTTCAGTGCAGTGACTACTCCCCACAATTCTCTTTTAATCTGTGGATATCTCCTTTTTCTCTCATTAAGAACTTTAGCTCCAAAGCGGATAGCATACCTATTTCCATCAGCATCATCCTGTCCCACAGCCCAACCTATACCAATAGGGCTAGTATCAACTGTCAACATGATCGGCCATCCACACTGATAATCCGCCTTGCGTAGAGTAGGAGCTGATTGCAACAGCTTCTTGAGCTTACGCATGGCTTTTGAATGCTTCTCATCCCAATGAAATTTCTGCCCCTTTCGAAGCAGCTGATAGAGAACATCTGCAATATGAGCAAAATGAGGAATCCAAATCATGTAAAATACACAAGCTCCCACAAACCTTCGCACCTCTGAAGTAGTCGAGCAATACTCTGCAATCCTGTTTATGGCATCCACCTTTGCAGGAGAAGGCTTTCTGCCATAATATCCAACCATATGCCCAACTATGATGACTTCATTAACAGCAAAGACAGATTTCAGCCCTGAAAGTGTCAAATTTACCTCCTCTAATCGTGTCAAAATTTGCTCACAAGCATTCAAGTGATCAGCCACAAACTGTCTACATCCACGCAAATCAAGACTTTCATTCTTTTCTTCTTCTGCACAACCCTTAATAGGCACATAATCTAGAAATGGCATGGTATACTGTGGAATATAGTCTCGAAGAACTCTATGCATAGCATTCATCATATGAGCAACTGAGTTTGTAGCACCTTGTGGCAAGGTACACATCCTCACAAGACCAATAGGTGTCCGCATAGTAGTAATATCCCTGCTTTCCAAGGCAAGCTGAAACTGATCATAACCTGAATACAAGTCACCTAGTGAATAGATGGCTCGTCCTGCAAAAGCTTCAGCAAATTCATCCACAACTGGACCTGTACCCACTTGTTCACGGGCTGCATATCCTGAATAAATCTCAAAGTACCATTCTTCTTTGGTACAGTAAACCTCCTGTTAGAATAAGGTGCAGAAGAGGGTTCCAAAATCCCCATTTTAATCTTCTCATTCAGCAACTCTATCAGCTTTGGCAAGTGTGCTTTAGGCACAGGTATAGGGCGTATATTCCATGGTACATGAGGAACAGTGAAGATGACCATAGGTACAACCAATTCGGGACTAATGCAGCCAATTTCATGTGGAAAGAAAGCAAATGCCTTGCCATGACGTCCAAGCATCTCTCTAAAACATTCTTTTTCCACTGAAAGCAAAAAATCATCATTTCCAATCTTCAATTCTGCAAGAGTTTCAACTGTAAACTTATGTCCAATATTTGTAGGATCCCTCAACATAGGCTGCTTCATAGCTTTTTCAATCTGCTCATCACTATCAGAAGGAAGCGGGCCTGCAACCGGCTTAACCTTTTTATCAACTGTTTTATATTTTGTGTCAACCTTGGCATCATTCAAGCACTCTCTTCTTTGCTGCAATTTCTGCAAATTTTCAGCAACTCTCAACTCTGTTGGCTGAAAAATTTCAGCCTTTAGCTCTATGGACTGCATGGGTGCAGCCTGAAACTCTGTATGCAGAAATTTTTCTGCATTCAACTCTGTTGGCTGAAAAATTTCAGCCTTTAGCTCTATGGACTGCATGGGTGCAGCCTGAAACTCTGTATGCAGAAATTTTTCTGCATTCAACTCTGTTGGCTGAATGGATTCAGCCCTCTGCAATTCAATTAGCTGATCAAGATCAGCCATAAATTCAGTTTGCTGAGTTCTCTCAGCCTCTAACTCTGTTTGCAGCATAAAACCAAAAATTTCCTGAAACATTTCCAAGGTTTTCACAGGTATGAACTTTGAACCCTTGCATACATCAGTTTTCAGCATTGCTCTCATCTCAAACAATGTATCTGCATAAGACATACCTTCATACAATCCA
This sequence comes from Lygodium microphyllum, assembly GCF_053477565.2. Classification (NCBI taxonomy): domain Eukaryota; kingdom Viridiplantae; phylum Streptophyta; class Polypodiopsida; order Schizaeales; family Lygodiaceae; genus Lygodium; species Lygodium microphyllum. The sequence continues at coordinate 40,310,218 of NC_141143.1, forward strand.
TCCACATGCTCTTCTGCTTGCAAAATACCTGCATTTTTCAACTCTTTCTCCTTACGACCAATGTACTGCCTGGCAGCTCTAGGCAAATCTGAAATTTTCTGATAACTCACTGAACTATCTGAAGTAAACCCAACAAAGTTATTGGAGAAAGACTGGCTACCAAGAGGCGAGATCTCCTCTTTTCTCCGCTCCGTACCACTGGCGTCTCGCAAGACAGCGGTACCTAATGAAAATCCAACTCCTTCGCAGGTACTGGTGCCTCACGCAAGGAGTCCCTGTTTCTCGGATGATTTACCCCAACAGTCATAAACTGAACAGCTCGCATACCATCTTTACTGCGTATCCGTGCATAAGCTGATCCGTCATCCATCACTTTTGTTTCCATTCTTGCCTCTGTAATGAAAGGCTGTCCAAGAATAATCGGATAAGAGCATGAATCCTGAACAAAGCAATGATAATCCTCTTCAACATTACCAATAGAAATTCTGATACTCGGACAAGCAGTATACATATCACCAGATGTATTATTGGCGGCTCTCATGCGCCAGCCATGCTCTGCATCCATAGGCCACTTGCCACTCTCATAAACACCTCGAGCAATAAGATTAATCTCAGAACCATGATCAACTAAAGCAATCAAGGGAATTTGTTTCTCTCAAATCCTTACCACAGTCTCAGTGGTTGCTCTAGCCCAATGACTTCGTGAAAAATGGCTACGAGGAATGAGAATAGGGGACTCATCATCTTCATACTGCATAGGCTGCACTATTTTCCCCAATTGCAGATTAACAGAAGCATTCTCAACCATCACTGCATCATCATGCTCTTTCCCAAGAGCTCCATGCCACAATCCCTGTAAAGCAGGTCCTTCCATCGCATGCCGTTTCCTCCGCAAAAGATCCTGCATCTGATCCTGTATTTCTCTTCTAGCAATCCCAAGAGCCTCTCCAACAGTAAAAGTGACTTCACTATTCAAAATTCTTTCATGAAAAATCTTACTCATGTCCGTTTGCATTTCAAGTTCTGACAAGAGCTTGAATCCTGGCTCTTTTCTTGATTGCCTCTTTTCTTTCTGCTTGTCTTCCATTGGCTGATCGGAACCTGTTTGAGTTGGAGAATTTGACATAGGTGGAGCTGTAACAGGTGGTGAAACAAAGTCACCCCCTCTAGTCTTTTTGGAGGTGCTAGGACCCTCCTCATCTCTTCTTCTCTTTTCCTCAACCATGGCATCTAAACCCTGCATTTTAGCCATATAAGCAAAAATAGAATACCTGTCAACAGGAGAATCCCATCCTGTCTCTCCTCGGATGCTAGAGCCCACACAAGTCATAGTAGAAGTTTGAACTTTCCCTCTTCTCGCTATCTCCAAGGCAGAAGACCATAAAGCAGAGTCTCCATCGGATTTCTGCTCAAGCTGGACTCCAAAAGCTGAAGCATCTCCTCTAACACTCACATAAGCTGATCGCGCAGCCATATCATCAACAAGCTTCTTCATACCTCCCTTACCAAAGTTCGTGTCAAGAGGAGCGCCAGTCTCTGTCAGCCATATCTTCCCATCTTGTCCCCAGAACACTACATTCTTCTTTCGTGCTTCCTGAAAAGCATCACAATCTCTGCAGTGTTAGTGCTCTGTACTATCACACCAAATACATCGTCGCCCTTTTCTTTGTCCAGCTGGAAAAGCAGTCACTGGAGCAGGCGCTACAGCAGGTACTGACATAAGTTGCTCCTTTAACTTACCAACTTCAGCTTTGACTGCTTCAATTGTCAAATCCGCCAAGCCTTTAATAACATCATCTACGGATAAGGGCACTGGAGCAGCAGGAACTGGTGAATTCATAACTGGAGGAGTAGGCTTAGGCAAAGTAGCAGCAGGGGTAGAAGAAAAAGTCTCCAAGGATTTTTCAGAAACTAATCCTGTATTACGATGCAATCTGACTCTCCTGCGCTGTTTCTTAACAAGAGCATTCACAGCATCAATGACATGTCTCCACTCAGTCTTTAAACCTGTATCAGTAGCTTGATCTTCCAAAAGATCATCCAACTTTTCCTGTAAATCAGCATCTGCAGCTTGCAAAAATAACTCCACTTTCTGCATCTCCAAAGCTTGCTGTTCAGTCCCATCCAACTGATCATAACGGCTTTCAAACTCTCGCAGAAGAGCGGTAACAGATAGTCCCTTATTAGGCATAGAAACCCATGCTAAAAAATTCCTGCGATTCATAAGACCTGTATCCTCCAGGAAATATTCATCTTTTAATGCCTTTTTAAATTCAGCCCAACCTGCATGTGCCTCTTGAATTTCTGCAATTCGACCTTCAAGAGCGCGCACCACGATCCGCAAGAAGTAGCGGCTCCAAACATCTTGAGAAATCCCAAAAAACTTCATCTTTTCTTCATACAAATGCAGGTAAGTTGACACTTGCTGGCCATTAAACTGCTTCATCTCCTGTTGGACAGCTTTCAGAGCATCCATAGCATCACTGTCTCGTTTTGCATGAGCTTGCTGCTGCATATACATGGTAAATGACTGAAACAGGTTCTTCATAACATTATCATCTGTCATCTCTTCTTGCGAGTCTCCCATCTTGCTGATGACGCAGCACTTTCACGTCGGGTTCACCAGAAATGTCAGAGAGATCGTGCAAGAGCTGCAGAACACGGGGTTCAAGGTACAGCAAGAAATGAGGCTAACAAGAAGAACTCAAATATTGGAAGTCAATGATCACTATATTCCTTGTCATAATCATAGAGTTACAACAAAGAAACTGAGCAAATTCATGTTCTTGATATGCTGTCATGAACAGTTTTTGTATTTTAACAAGTACAGCATCAAGTAAAGACTTGTTCGTGGTCGTTCAGCTGTAGCATGCCATGTTTGAAGATGAAAATTCTGTCGAGAGGTTTACTCAGAATGAGATCTGGGTTACTGAAATTTCAGCCTAAACAGAACCTTTGGGATATTTGATCACGAGGAAACTAGAGGATCTCCAGCAACATGAGCATTCCAATAGTTTGAAATCATTGTACCCTTTTGTAGCAATTTTTGCACCATCACTTGTTCTCCTTCTCACTGTGAGGATTAACAGCAGGTTTCTCCAGTTCATTACCAAGTAAACCACATCTTCTCCAGAAGAACCATCACTCTCAGAGGTGCTCTCTTCTGGTTACTTAATAGGTCGCTGAATGACATGGTCCCAGATAAATCTGTTCAACCACCAGTTTCATTCGATTGTAGTCACGTAAATCAATTTGAGTGGAAATTCATTCTCTGCCGTACTGCAATGTTTCTGTATATAGTCACCTTCACGGCCAATTAGATTCCAGTGGTCTTACCATTCAAAGCACCTCCATACGGTTGAAGGAGCTCTTTACTGTCTTCGAATATACAAAAGTGGCTATCAGGGCTATTTGCCCATGTTGTGATCTCATTCACCATCATTGAAAATCACTGGATAAGGAGTAGCAAAGCTTTCCATGGCCATCGTGTTAAAAATCCGCTAGCTTGCTGCTCGTAGTGACAGGATGACTTCACAGAGAGCCAAAAACTCTAATCATCGGTATCTGAGATGGACGATCAGCGATCAAGTCTGGCTGGAATAGGCGACAGGAAACTGAACAGCGACTGTGTGAGTTGCAAGACAGGGATAGCGACAAGGAAGGAAGCTCGAAGAGGACACAGGCAATGCAGGCGATGGCAGGAAACCAACCTTGTGCAAGAAATGGAGAAACGGTCAGGCAGAGACAGAGAGAGAGCTCAGATTCTCCTCTTATCCTCTGTTGCTGAAATGAATTTCTTCTTTGACATCACTCCGGGACCTGTATCTATGCCTTCCAAAGCAGTGGCATCAGCTAATCGTTCATCGATAGACATAAGATGGCGAATAAGAGGTAAATATGCAGGCAAGTCATTGCGGCTGCTGTGTCTCCCAAGAGCTGAAGACCTCATTGACATGTTTCCATGCGACACGCTCTGAATCAGTAGGATTCATGGCAACATAGTTGAGAAATTGGGCAACACTCACAATGGTTCTAATGATCTCCTCGTAACTCTTGTGGGGTTTCACAAGCCGAATCCAATACTTCTCTTATCAGAGACTGCCACCGCATCCTCAGCTGAGTCCGCATATGGCAGAGTGGCAAAGGAGATGGGATTCTCGTCACCAACCTCGAGCCGCACAGAGCCTCCGCGTCGATGCTTCATCCCAAAATTCTCGTCAGAGAAGTCCCTCCTTCAGCGAGGTGCAGCTCCCATGTCCGTTCACGCCATGCCTTCTGAATCTCCGATTACAACACGAGAGATGTGTGCGTCCCGACTCTCGATGGAGGCCCCCGCATTAAGGTGGTGCTCAGCAATTGATCAATCTCCCCTCCCGATCCTCTGCTCCTATGTCCTCCTTTTTCCAATCCGAGCATTATTCCCCCTCCTTTCGCCACAGAAAGCGGAAAAGAAGGAACCTCTCCTCCCATTCAAGCGCAGCCCGCCACTTTACCTTTTTCAAAAATATACCATTCCCTCTTTTCTTAGCTTTTTCTTTCCTTAGAACTCCCCCAATTAGCACCTTCACACCAGCTTGTCTCAAGTCTCCTACGTGCTGAGCCTTTTATGGTTACCCTAGTTTCAGCAGAACCCCACATGAGCGGTTGATCTAAAGGTGGGCAGAAATGCTCGTACAGCACCACTGTATGCAGAAGCATGATCCACTCGTCGCGTTGCAGTTGCGGCTCTTGCAATATCCTCTGTTCATCTCCTTGCTTCTGACGTAGTGATTTTCCACAACATTTGATGTCTGACATCTCTTTGCAATCAGCATTTCAGTCCTATTGACGGAATTCATCCTCCTCGCAACCTGATCAACCTCTATGACAGCCTCTGACAGTTTATATATTATCAATCTCTCATGAGGATTTCAGTAAGAAATGAGCAATGGTGACACATCATGCATCCAAACAAAATCATGCGCATGCACTAAGGGAATATATACATTGGATGCAGATTATTAAAATGCATCACACAAACAATAAATCACATGCAGAAATTAACACAAATGCACAACAAAAATGGAGGTGTTCACGGCTCAGATGCGCAGCAACACGACATCGCTAAGTGACGGCGTAGTTTGATGTGGCGTGACAGGCCAAGCATGAGGCAGGTCAATGGGCGCTACGCTTTGATAGCTCCTGTTTTGTCAAATTTTTTATAAAAATATTTTTTATATTTTATTTTTCTTCTTACTAATGGGGATTCACACGCATAAGCACAACTTTCAAATTTGTATATTATGCTTGAAAATTTGGGGATTTTCTTAGATTTAATGTTGATTATACATAACAATGACATTGTATTTGAAAATTATAGAAATTGTGTGCGTTAGTCTTGCAAATTTTAGGGATTTTCATGTATCAGTCAAGTTTTCCTCAGTTGAGCCAAATTTATTGACATTGGTGCACATTTGGACTCGAGGAATTAGGAGCTTTTGCAAAATTCTGTAGATTTTTGCTAAATTTATATATATTTTTTCTCTTGAAAACACATATTAATGCAATTGGGGTAGATTAGTTAGTGAAATTTTGGGGCTTTTGTTGAAATTTGTGAATTTTGGAAAATTTGATGTGTGAAATGTTCATCAAGGACATTGCTGAAGTAATCTTAGTACTGTAAGCAATAAAATTTGAGCTTATTATCTTCCACTTGTGAGATTTTAAAGAAATTATAGAGAATTCTAGTGTTTCTATGTATCAAAAGTACTTTTAGGCACATTTGTATGTAGTATACATGTTTAATAGCTTTCATTGAGTTGAATATATTGCTGAATATTCACGGCGTAGAAGTCTTAGTGATCACTTGTATATTTGGGACTACTACAAATGTATTTTTGGCGATATTGCTAAAGTCACTTTGCAGTGGTGTATGCATGGATTATATGCTGAAAACTCACTTATATTATTGGAAGTCATTCCTTCTATTGCTATACATAAACTTGGATCAAATTTTGCTCTTATCTCTTGACATTTTGGGCTAAAATTAGCTAAATATTGAGCCAAATATTTAATTTCATAAAATACAACATGGACACTTAGTAGTTTGCTAAATAGTGGCCACTAATGCTTCTAGCAACAATGATACTAAATCCCTTCTTGAAATGAAGGACAATATGCAATGCATTTTTTAACTCAAGGATTGCGATGATGCTCTCTTGGAAATCAAGCCTACAAGTATGATAGATGAGGATTGGGCTAGACTCAACAAGAAGGCCATTGCATATATTAAAACGGTTGTATTTGATGATGAACTTATGGACATTAAGTATCTTGATACTGTTTATGCCATATTGAAAAAGTTGATGGATACTTATGAAAATATAACTCTGGTAAATCAAGTGCATCTCATGTGTAAACTTGTGAACATGGAGTTGGATAAGTCTAAGCCAACATCGAAGTATTTGAGTGCTTTCATAGGGATTTTGAGTCAATTGCTTTGTAGGACTCTAGGTTGCAGCCCTTCAATGATAAATTGAAGGCTATTTTCTTGTTGATGACTTTCCCTAATAGCTAGGAGTCTTTGGTCGTTTCACTGAGCAACAACCCTACTTTGACCTTTGATGGTGTTAGGGACTCTATTCTCAATGAGAAGATCAAAAGAAAGTCCAGTGGAGAAAACAGTGATTCAACCTATCATCTTAGAGGCAGGTCAAAAATGAGGGGTAATACAAGAAATAAATAGAAAAGCAGGAGTAAAAGCAATGGCAAACAACAAGATGTTACTTACTATCAATGTGGGCATAAAAGGCATAAAAAGCCCGATTGTCGATACTATAAAAAATATCCAAAAAGAAAGAAATCTCAAGGAAATAAAAATAAGGATAGCCAGAAAGACAATTACAGCTCTCCCTCAAAAGAAGCTACAAAGGTAAATGTTGCATCTAGTGTGGTCATTGAAGAACTCTCTGACACGGGAGAGATACTTGTTGCAGCCTCATGCAATGATGTAGATGTTATTTTAGTAGCAAGTGATATGCATATCACCAATAGGGAGGTGATTGATGCATTATTTTTAGCTCATGATGGACTGTTCCAATCATTGATAGTGGACACTGGTCTCTCTTTTTATGTTACTCCCTCTTTGGAGTCCTTTTCTAAATACAATGTAGGTTGCCTAGGCAAGGTTTACTTTGGTAACAATTATGCATGTAAAATAGGGGGTGTAGATACCATTCACTTGGCTCTTGAAAATGGCCAAGAGCTGATTTTACAGGATGTAAAATATGTACTTGGTATAAAGAAAAGTCTCAATTGGACAACTTAATGCAAGAGGATACTTTACTACCTTTGATGGTGGATCTTGGAAGGTCCTCAAGGGCTCTATGCTAATTGTTAAAGGTAGCAAAAATGGGACTTTGTACTATTTGCATTGTAAAGCATTACTTGGCAAGTTTTGGGATGTGGCTGAAGTTCATTTTCATAGATGAAACTTTGGCACAAAAGACTTGGTCACATGAGCTAGAGAGGCCTTCGAGTTCTCTCCTCTTTATTAGGGAGATTTGATGTAAAAGGCTTTGGTCTCGACTTTTGTAATGATTGCATGTATGGAAAACATGTGAAGTCTCCTGATTACTCTGGTGTCATTAAAAATTCCAATGCTCTTGACTTAGTACACTCTGATGTGTGTACTATGCTTGTTAATTCACATGGGGGTACATTGTACTTGGTCACTTTTATTGATGATTTTAGTAGAAATTCATGGGTGTATGTGTTTATAATGAGTTCAAAAAGTTTCTAATGATGATGTTTTATTCAAGAATACCATTCAAAACTTTTATTGATGATTTCAGAAGAAAGTCATGCAATTGATCTCCCAATCATGTATTGGAAAATGGCATTCTTAAAGAGGTTTGGTTTGGAAAACTTGCTTCATATGATCATTTGCGTGTCTTTGGTTGTGATGCCTCTGTGCATGTTTCTGTAAATCAGATGACTAATTCCATCAAGGGCATCCTCATGGGATATGGAGATGAGGGAGAGATGGCTTATAGAGTTTAGATTCCTTAAGATAGGAAGATAGTACGTAGCCGAGATATGTAGCCAAGATGTAGTGTTTAATGAGGCAAAGTTGTTGAAAAATGATACATGCGGTGACCTTGATACAAAGAATGTCAAATTTCAGCATGAATAGCTAGCCATCCAACAACCATTAGTTGAAGATTCTGTTCCTTTTGATGCTGAAATGAGCAGCAATCTATTGTGCTACAACTAGAAGATAATGGACAAAAAATAGATGCATAGGATGGAATAGGAAAGCAAGAACATGCTGAAAACAAGTTACAACAACAAGAAAATGCTGAAAATTAGCTACCGCCAGGTGATGGTGTGCATATACCTAAGGATGTAGGCCCATTGCCTAACAATACAGATAATTGGGTAAGAAGGTCTACACATGTTAAAAGGAAACCACAGAGGTCTCAACTATCTTTGGATTGCATTTTATTGATTGATGAAGGTGAGCCTCTAACATTTAGAGGGGCATATTCATGTGAAAATAAGAGAAAGTGGGAGCTCACTATGCACAAAGAGATGAAGTCTTTGTATGTAAATAACAGATGGGAGCTTATTACTTTGCCCAAGGATAGGAAAGCTAACAAATGGGTTTACACAAGGTAAAATGTATTGATGGGAAGACCAAGTATAAGGCTTATTTGGTTGCTAATGGCTATACACACAAAAGGAAGGCATAGACTTCCATGAGGTTTTTTCACCAATGGTGAAGATGACTATGCTTTGTGTCTTGTTTGCTCTCACTGCATCCTTGGATTTAGAGTTGGATCAGATGGATGAGAATACTACTTTTCTTCATGGTGATCTAGATGAAGAGTTGTACATGAAATAGTCTAAAGGTTTTGCTATTCCAGGGAAAGAGCATATAGTTTGTAAGTTGAAATGTTGCTTATATGGGTTGAGACAAGCCCCTAGATAATGAAATAAAAAGTTTAATACTTTTATGCTTAGTCATGGATTTAAACATAGTCATGTAGATCATTGCTTATAAACTAAAAAGATTGATAATGGAAGCCTTATTGTGCTAGTCTTATATGTGGATGACATGCTGATTGTAGGAAAGTATAAAAGTACTTTAAATGCTCTTAAAAAGCAGCTAAATTTAGCCTTCTCAATGAAAGATTTTGGGGCACTTGAACACATTTTAGGCATGCGCATTAAAAGAGATAGAGGACAACACTTGTTTCTCTCATCTGACAAGTTTATCAACAAAGTACTCTGAAATTTTTAATATGGCTAATGCTAAGCCTCTTGGTGTGCCTTTACTGCGATATACAAAGCTTTGTGAATCTGAATGCCCAAAAGATGATGCAACTGCTATTGCTATGAAGGGCATACTTTATGCATCAACTTGTGGTTCTTGGATATATGCCATGGTTGCAACTCATCCTGATAGTGCTAATGCAGTAGGAGTTGTTAGTAGATTCATATCTAACCCTAGCAAGCCACATTCGGAAGCAATAAAATGTATCTTAAGATACTTAAAAGGTACACAAGAAAAGTGTATATGCTATGGAAATGGTACACTAGAGTTGCAAGGATTCTGTGATTTAGACATGGCAAGAGATCTTGACACTAGAAAATCTATTAGTGGTTATATCTTTACTTTGTTTGGTGGTGCTATTTTTTGGTATTCAAGGTTGTAGAAAATCGTAGCATTGAGTACTACAGAGAGGCTAAATATATTTCACCACAAAAGCTTTTAAGGAAGCTATTTGCCTTGGCTTTTTGGTCAAGGATTTTATTATTTCTTCTCTTACTCTAGTGCTTGGTTGTGATAGCCAAAGTGCCGTATGCTTGGCTAAGAATGCCATGTTTCATGCACATACCAAATACATAGATTTTCAATAAAACTTCATTTGAAAGGTCTTGGATGATGGTCTTGTCACACTCACTAAGGTCAAAACTTAAGATAGCCTTGTCGATATTCTCACTAAGAGTCTTGCAAAGGCTTAACATGAGAATTGTATTCGATTAGTGGAAGTTGGCTAGCTTAAAGGTACCACTTCAAGCCTTAAAATGGGAGGTTATCGGGTGTAAAGTTTGTTAATCTATGTGTATAAACTTACGGGTGTGAATACATCCTTATTTGTACCCTAATATATAAATGCATTTTATTATTTGTATGTTGTCACTAATTGGTACACTCATCTTGGGATTCTCTCTTTTACTCTCAATATTGCTCTTGCTCCATTTCTATCTCACAATCAAATATCTTCTTGAGCTAGGATACATGCCTCACATTATGCAAGATGAAGACTAAAACCATGCTAAAAGGCCAACTGCATGTTGAGATATTGAGCTCCACTCGTGATACGCCAGGGTGACTGTTGTGTATTTATATCACCGACTTGTCAGTTGCAGACGCAGTTGGTACACCGCCCGTGAATAATAGCTACATGATAGCTATCCTTATCTACTCTAGTTCATGGCTCAGTTAGTATGCCACCTTAGTTAGTTGAGTTTGGTTTGAGACCCATATATAGGGTTCTTCTATTTCTTTGTACTTGAGTTTTTTTGGCTTACACAACTAAGAAGAGGAAAATTGTTTTCAACCTCCACCCTTGTGTGTCTTCCCCCATTGTGCAAGCAAGAAAGCTTCAAGCGAGACTCCTTCCTTCTCTCCCACAATCTTGACATGGTATCAGAGCCTTGTTCGTGGTAAGGAGCTCAAGAAAGCAAGCCAAGCTCACGGTGGTCTGGTAAGAGGAGCAGTGTTGCTTTCATTTTCTGTTTTGGGAGCAGATCTCTGCACGTAGCACAGTCGGAAATTGCAGGAGTGCATTGTCTCAGGTTGAGACGCCCTTTGCGGTGAAGCAAGAGGGGAGTATATGCTGCGGGAGACGACTTTAGCCCCTGGCGACCTTGTTTTTTTTATTTGAGGCCATTTCGGGGCTTGTTTTGGAGGCGGAAGTTTTCTGCACGCACTCAGGAAAAGGCCCAGTTTTATGCTGTGCGACCACTATTCTGCAGGTCGGTAAAAAGTTACTGTAGAAATTGCATTGTATGCCTGTGCGCAGAGACATTGGGAGTTACAGAATCATCCCTGTTGCCTGTTGATGCAAAATCGTCACTAGGAAGTGACTGTGTGGTCAAATACCACTTTCGTCAGTTTTGCAGATTTGCCCTTGTGAGGCTGAAGCTGTGTTCTTTGCAATGACAGAATTTTTTGCAGGGTTCTGTAATGGCGTCTGATTCTCTTTCACAGATTGTCACTGAAAAACTTGACAAGAATAACTTCCAAGCATGGAAGTTTAGAATGACAAATTTTCTTATAGGAAAAGGATATTGGGAATTTGTTGCAGGAAATGAAGAAGAACCAGTTCTTCCTGATGTTCCCAATCAACAGCAAATGCAGGCATTCAAAACATGGCATGAGAGAGCCAGGAAAGTTATGTATTGGCTGTCTATCAATATCTCAGACTCTATGATTATGCATATTCAGGATGTAAGTACGCCAAAGGAGGCATGGGATACTTTGTCAAAAATGTATAGCACAAATACGCAAGCCAGGAAAATGCAGCTCAAGCAAGAGTTGCATAATGTGCAAAGAGAAAGTATGAGCATCAACGACTACCACATGAAGGTGAAGAAGATTGTAGATGCACTTGCTTCCATTGGGTCGCCAGTGGAAGATGATGATTTAGTCTCCGTGACCTTGAATGGTCTAGGAAAGGATTATGCACAGTTCCGAACATCCATTTCCATCCGTGAAAGATTTTCTGATTTTGAGGAGTTGATTGCTCTTCTAATTTCTGAGGAGCAGAGAAATGGTGGTGCATCTTCTTCAGGAGGAACTTCAAAAGAAGCTGTCTTCTACTCAAATGCTGGAAGAGGTAGAGGTAGAGGTAGAGGAGGCCGATTTGGAGGCCATGGCAGAAATTAGAATATGCAGCAAACTCAAGAAAACCATTCCTATGGAGGAGGACATGGTAACTCTAGAGGCAGGGGGAGCCAAAGAGGTCGTGGTGGATGGCAAAGAGGCCAAAATGCAAACAGTAATGTTGAATGCTAATACTGTGGTAAAATGGGTCATATGGCTAAAGACTGCTATAAAAAGCAGAATGACATCATGAATGGAAAACTACAACAAGGGAATTATGCATCTTCTAGTAGACAGGGTGATGACAGAAATGAGCACTTGTTTATGGTGCAGCACATGAACAATTATGTGACAAGTGCAGAAGAAAGCAATGATGTATGGTATGTTGACTCAGGTGCATCAAACCACATGACAGGTCATGCAGAATGGATGGAGGATGCAAGAAAAATGGAAAAACCAGGATTTGTGGAGACTGGTGATGATACTGCACATCCTATTGTGCAGATTGGAAAAATTCCCTTGTCTATGCAGGATGGGAAAAAGAAATACATGTCCGTATTTCATGTCCCGAATATCACCAAGAATCTGGTTTTTGTTGGTCAAATGGTTGAGCAGGGCTTGCAGGTCAGATTTAATCCTCATGGATGCTTTGTTGAGGATATGAAAAATAAAGGTCGCTTGATAGCAAAAGGAAAGAAGAAGGGCAGAATGTTTACATTGGATGCAGACATGTCTGAATTGAGTGCAGCAATGTTTGCACATGGGACCGGTGTAGTTGCAGATATTGATATCTGGCACAAACGCATTGGTCATGTTAATGTAAAGCGACTTAAATCAATGCAAGCCCAAAATATTGTTGCAGGTTTGCCTAAATTCAAGGTTGCAGAAATGCATAAGGTATGTGAAGCTTGTCAGTTTGGAAAACAGGCAAGGAAACCATTTCCTAGACATGTTCAAGAGAGTGAGAAGCCATTGGAATTAATCCACTCTGATGTGTGGACTACTAAAGTTGCATCTCTTGGAGGCTGTCATTACTTTGTCACTTTTATTGATGACTATAGCAGAAAAGTTTGGGTGTATTTTATGAAAAAGAAAAGTGAAGTTTTTGGGCATTTCAAAACTCTTAAAGCTATGGTTGAAAAAGAAACAGACCTGCAGATAAAATGCCTAAGGTCAGATGGAGGGGGAGAGTACCTCTCAAATGAGTTTGCAAGGTTCCTGCAGGAGCATGGCATAAAGCAGCAATATTCATGCAGTCATACCCCACAACAAAATGGAATTGCAGAAAGAAAAAACAGGCATATTGGAGAGGTATCTCGTGCCATGCTCAATGAAAAAGACTTGCCAGATTTTTATTGGGCTGAAGCAGTTGCTATAGCAGTCTACATAATGAACAAGACTCCCATTGCAGCAATACATGGAATGACTCCAGAGGAGAGGTATACTGGTAGGAAACCAGATATTTCTCATTTGAAAATTTTTGGTTGCATTGCCTATGTACATGTGTCAGATGAGTTGAGATCCAAGTTGGATCCAAAAGCTGAGAAGTGCATCTTTATTGGTTACTCTCTGCAGCAAAAAGGGTATAGATGCTATAACCCTTCTACTCGTAAGTTTACAGTGAGCAGAGATGTTGTTTTTGATGAGATGAGTAGCTGGTATAAACCAGTAAATGTAATTGATGATGTAGATGCACAAAATGGTAATGCTGCACAGAATTCACAGCAGCAGTCACAAAATATTAGTGGACCTGGAGCGTCCTCTAGCAGTGGTTCACATTCTTTGCCATGGACAGGCAGATTGAGATCAGGAGAATCTTCTCAAAGCAATGCAGATAGTGGTATGCAGGTATCACGAAAAGGAAAAGAGAAGGTTGATCAGCCCATGTTTGATGTGAATGCAGGTCACTCTTATGTGGATGGTGAATCCAGTGGCTCAGAACAGAGCATTGATGATGAGTTGGGTATTCCTTATATTGTTACACCTGGAGTAAGGAAGACCAGGGATGTTTTGAGATCACCTAGGAGTGAACCTACTTTGCGCAGGTCTACGAGAGCTAGGTATCCTGTGGATAGGCTGAAATATGATGGATTTACAGCCATTCACTATGCATATATAGTTAAAGTGATACAGGAACCAGAACCCACTTCTTTTGAGGAAGCCATGGGAAAAGAAAAATGGGAGAAAGCCATGGATGAAGCAATGGATGCCTTGGAAGCAAATGCTACATGGGAATTGGTACCTTTGCCTAAAGGTAAAAATGCAATTGGCTGTAAGTGGGTTTATAAGATGAAGCACAATGCAAATGGTTCTGTGAATAGATACAAGGCAAGATTAGTAGTCAAGGGGTATGCACAAACATATGGCATTGACTATGAAGAAACATTCAGTCCAGTTGCAAGGATGGCAACCGTAAGAGCAGTCATTGCTATGGCTGCATCAAAGGGATGGTCTTTACATCAGATGGATGTAAAGAATGCCTTCTTGCATGGTGATTTGCAAGAAGAGGTCTATATGGAGCAGCCACCAGGTTATGTGTATGCTATTCATCCTGAGTTTGTTTGCAGGTTGAAGAAAGCCTTGTATGGCTTGAAGCAAGCACCTAGAGTATGGTCTGACAAGATAGGACAGTATCTTGTCACTATTGGCTTTCAGATTTTCAAGGCAGATTTCTCACTTTATGTGAGAAAAACAGAGAAATGTATTATGCTACTTGTCATTTATGTTGATGATTTGATTATGACAGGTGACAGTGATGAAGATATCCTTCATGTGAAAATGCTATTGAAGCAGAAGTTTGAGATGAAGGATTTGGGAGAGCTGCGTTATTTCTTGGGCATTGAGGTGATTAGATCACCAAGTGGGATACAGCTCTTGCAGAGGCAGTATGGATTGGACATGCTGTCCAAATATGGGATGACAGGCTGTAAGCCTATTTCAGTTCCTTAGGAGCAGAATGTGAAGCTGAGCACAGATGCAGGTGAGCTTCTAGAAGACCCTACTATGTACAGACGCATAGTAGGAAGTTTGATTTATATGACTATTACCAGGCCAGATTTGAGCTATGCTATTAGATTGGTAAGTCAGTTTATGCAGGCTCCAAGGAAACCACATTTGGATGCGGCTAGACGCATACTCAGGTATGTGAAGTCCACATTGCAGTATGGACTATTTTATGAGACTGGGGTTCAGTTACAGTTGCATGGATACACTGATGCTGATTGGGCTGGTAGTATTTCTGACAGACGATCTACTAGTGGATATGTGTTCTCTTTTGGGAGTATTGTAGTCACTTGGAGCAGTAAGAAAGAGCCTACAGTTGCCCTGTCAAGCACAGAGGCTGAGTACAGGGATGCAGCAATGGCTGCATGTGAGGTAGCTTGGTTGCATAAGCTACTTTATGATATGCATCAGTCTACAGATGGGCCAGTTGTCATTTATTGTGACAACATGAGTAGTATACACTTGGCAAATAACCCAGTCTATCATGCTAGAACAAAGCACATTGAGGTGCATTATCACTATGTGCGAGAGAGGGTTTTACTAGGTCTTATTAATCTAGTTTATGTCAGCACAGAGGATCAGGTAGCTGACATATTCACGAAGGCATTGGGCGCAGAGAAGCTGCGCAAGTTCAGAGACCTGCTTGGTGTGCAGGAATTGGGATTGAGCTCGAGGGGGAGTGTTGAGATATCGAGCTCCACTCGTGATACGCCAGGGTGACCGTTGTGTATTTATGTCACCGACTTGTCAGTTGCAGACGCGGTTGGTACACCGCCCATGAATAATAGCTACATGATAGCTATCATTATCTACTCTAGTTCATGGCTCAGTTAGTATGCCACCTTAGTTAGTTGAGTTTGGTTTAAGACCCATATATAGGATTCTTCTATTTCTTTGTACTTGAGTTTTTTTGGCTTACACAACTAAGAAGAGGAAAATTGTTTTCATCCTCCACCCTTGTGTGTCTTCCCCCATTGTGCAAGCAAGAAAGCTTCAAGCGAGACTCCTTCCTTCTCTCCCACAATCTTGACACTGCACACTGCCAATCCATACAATGTCACACACATAGTTGTCCACCAAGTGAACAATACCATGTCTACCACCATTATTGTTAGAAAACCACTCAGGTGTGGTGTCACATGGAATGAAGCACTTGAATCAAGATCCAAGTGTGCATGTCATCATCAGAATCTGCAATCAATGACTATGCACTAAAGGAAAAAACAATGAGTACATCACTGCCACTCTCAC
The DNA here is from genome assembly GCF_053477565.2 of Lygodium microphyllum. Classification (NCBI taxonomy): domain Eukaryota; kingdom Viridiplantae; phylum Streptophyta; class Polypodiopsida; order Schizaeales; family Lygodiaceae; genus Lygodium; species Lygodium microphyllum. The sequence continues at coordinate 40,326,347 of NC_141143.1, forward strand.
TCTTGTAACTGACTACATTGACTTTCTCTATCCTTACACTGCTCTTCTTTGCATGTTTGCTATCCTTTTTCTCATCTTTGCTATCATCAATGTCTTTTACCCTTGCCCTTCTCTTTCTTCCACTTAAAGTAATCTCACTCTAAGTGACCTTTCTTGCTACAATGATGGCACTCTATATTTTTTCCATGGCACTTGCTACATGCTTTATTTTCAGAATCACCCTTTTGCTGGGATCTACCTCTAGTACGTAGTACATGGGAAGACTTGTTTGCTAAATTATTTTGCCAATTTAGCTCTTCCATGAGTAAAGAGCTTTCCACATCTGAATATAACAGTATGGCATTAGAGTTACTCATTGTTGTCCTAAAAGTGTCTCAGCTTTTAGGCAAAGCGCATAGCAAAAATGTTGCCTTGAACTCCTCATCAATGTTGAACTCCAAAGCAATCAGCTAGCTGAAAATAGAGTTAAACTCTGTCAAATGTATAGACATAGACATACCTTCCTTCATACTAAGGTCTATCAAAAATTTCAACCAATAAACCTTCCTTACCACACTTTCTTGAGCATATAACTTCTCAAGTCTTTGTTACATATCATAAGCAGCTTTCAAATCTCTATGTTAAATAACAAAGATCTTAATCATACTTATTGAGATTTACTAGTTTAGGAGCTTGCAATGGCATAATCAAATCATGGACCAAACTATTGATTCTGAGAGTACAATGTAACGTTCCCACATATTGTCTCAATTTCAAAGAGCTAGTACTCTAGTTCATGATTTATATCTAGTTTGCATGTATATGTGTTTAGTTAAGAAGAGTTGAAAGGTTATCTCCCATAAAGCATCTTATTCACATGGATGAATTGAGAGCTCAACTATTTGGGCCTTTCACCCATGCATTGATTGAGCACTCAATGAAGCATAAGAAGTTTATGCAAGCCAACACATGTTGACATATAGGAGACAAATCTTGGTAGGTCTTTAGTGTTGATATTGAGGAGCTAGCAGCTCCTTTTTGTCAATCTTTATTTTAGGTTATACAACAAATGTCACTTTTAAAACATGTTATTATTGTCAAAGTGATGAAGAAGCATAAGAATAGGGTCAAAACGATGAAGAGGTAGTCCCCCTATATTATAGAAATTGGTGATAAAATCAATCAAACCCCCCCTGTACCATAACTTTATAGCTTTTTCCAACATACTACAAAAGATGTAGGCTTAATGTCTCAATTTTAAGATCCTAAAACAACATTTGTGTAGCTAATGAAAATTATGCACATGTAGTTCATTGTCCAAGTTGGAAAACCAAAGCAATGTAAATTATACATCAATTTAAAACTACTTTTTCAAGTCATCTTATTTTGCAAGCCTTCATGACAATATGATACGCAATCCAATTATTTTAAACACCAGTTCCAATGTCAAGGCAATATTAGTTGTTTTTAATTTGAAAGCTATTAGCTGTTTTTAATTTGAAAGCTCAAGACATATGATGGCACCCTAGGATATTGGCATGATAGTTCAAGGAAAAAGGAACACAAATTCGAAATAGAAAGCATGAATTATACCTAAAAGAGTTTAGAATCTAGTATGGTGACTCAATGTGGGGATAAGGGCCAATAAAGCATTACAAAGGTCTGAAAAGTATGAGCAACAAAGGATCATCCAAAACAAATAGGGATGTTAAACGCAAAGATTTGATGCAAAACTCCTAGCACCCAAAAGAAAATAACTGAAATGGTATGAATATGCTTGTTTATTGAGATTCTAATGCCCTTAGCTACCATGCTCTAATTGCCTACAATCAAGGAAAAATTTGAGCCACTTAGTTCCATAATTTAAGACAACCTATATTCCCACACTATCGATTGTATAATTACCCATGTGCTCTTTAAGGGACAAACCTAAAATGCAATTACCTAGGTCAAATAATTCTCTATGTATGTCTTGTAGTAAAAAAGCTATCCAATGTTATATTGGTCTTTTGCACTAATTAGCCATGTTCTTAAAGGAAACATTGATGGCTAAGGAAGTATTTCAACTAGGGCACTATGTCTAGCTTTTTGGATATGTATATCTTAACTATCAATACTATTTTAGATCACATTTTAAACCATTTACTAGAGTTTTAAATTGTACCTAGTAGCATTAGCTATGGCAATAAGGAGAAATAATCCACATCAACAAGATGAAAGAATAAGTGCAACTTCTAGATCACCACTTCTCCATGTTAACTTGAGGTGATATGCCATCGTTATTGGCATCATGGCATAATATGTATTGCACAAAGAAAAGGATGAAGTTGGACATAACAACAAGTTTAGCATCAAGACTTTCTTGGTCAACCTAGTTTAGGGTGGGTGTGTGTGGAAGAGAAGTCCATGTTGTGTATATATGTGTGTGTGCATGCATCTGCACGCACATGTGCACATGCCATAGTAATAAACAATCAAGAAGTTGTGTGTGTGTGTCCTTCCCATTTATGTGATCACCTGTACTTTCATATTCCATCATGGTTGTCATTGGGTATGAGATCATTGCTATTAGAAACGGAGAGAGGTTGCTTGCTTTCTCCTCACTATGGTGATAGTTCTTATCTCAAGTAAGTTACTCATAAATATATGCGTATATCAAGTGGGTTCAAAATAAGGTATTTTTAAAATACCATTTGTATATATTTTTTATATACAGAAAGCTATAATATAAAGGGTTTATTTAGAGATTGAATAGAAAAGGATTATATTTTATCTAGGAAAATTTCACAGATAAGGATATTTACAAATAAACCTTGAATGCACATGATGTAGAAGATATACATATATTAACTTCCCCGAATTGTGAAGTTGTTATGCATGCTTGGATTGTACATGGTTTTGGTTCCATTGATTTCATTTGTTCTTCATGCTTTTCTCTGTTCTGGGTTTCAACTTTATGCTCTTATATCTTGTGTTTTGCTTTGGTGTTTTGTCATTCCTACATGGAGATACTTTAGAACACATAAGCTTAGTGTCTAGATCTAGATGGCTAAAGTTTAGATCCTATATATACATCCCTATATGTTTTGGTTTCATAGTTTCTAGGTCTTGTTAGTGCACTTGCCTAGATGACTTCAGTGTTCATTCTAAGTGAAGTCTTCAATGTGTTTACTGGTCTCAATCTCCATATGTTGTATCCATTGTTTCCACCCACATTCGATAATTGAAGTGTTTTACACTAAGGATTCATCCTACAAGTATGGGACACGTTGGCAAACTCAATAAGGAATATTTCAAGAAAGAGTATTGGCTACTGACACGTAAGACTAGCTGCGCCTTGTCACGAACGGCTCACGGCACAATATCTAGTCTGGGACTCTTGCGCCGCCGCCTCAGCCTGTCTTACTGCTCAAGACCGTCGCCATCTCCTTTGTCTCACAGGTCATGATGATGATCATCACGGCCATCCCGGCAATCTCGCCGCCCACCATGGCTTCTTCCCACACAACCAGCTCCCCTGTCACCCCCGTCACAACACTGATCACGGATCATGACATTGCATTCAATCGTCCGTGGCCAGACATGACCTCCACGAGACGTCCTTCGTGTGTGCTGTGAATTGTGTGTGTGTGTCGGGGGGCGGGGGGTTGTTTGCAAATACCTCCTCTACAACTTGGCAACTAATAGAAGTACAAGGGGACCAGTTTAATCAAATATATTGTCTCAACCCAAAAGTGTTGTGGTAAACCTGTCTCGATAAGCACATTACAAACTCTCTCTCCTGAATCATCTTGTTCATGTGTTTAGGAATACCATTCTAGAGAGGGATGTGATGGGCAGTTAATTGATGCTTAATACCCCACTCATCACAAAACTACTCAAAATCTTTTGATTCATACTCACCCCCATTATCTGACCTTAGGCATGTTAGCCTATACCCAAACTAGTTCTCAACAAGAGCAAGCCAACTATGAAAGGCAAATATGACATTTGATTTTTGCTTAATAGGAAAAGCCCAAACCTTATGTGAGTAATCATCAATGAGCATGACAAAGTACTTCGCACCATCTAGCGGGATTGACAAGGTGGGACCACATACATCAGAATGACGAAGAGCCAAAGACTCACCCATGCACTTAATGCCACACTTCTTATGTGTGCCTACCATATAAACAATTATCACAAGACTCAAAACACTTATAGTCTAGGGACGAAAGATATTGCAAATTGGTAAGCATTTTCATTCCTTTCAAAGACATGTGCCCAAGGCCACAGTGCCAAAGAGATACATGCGAAATTGTAGCCACAGCCAAAAAACATGGTCAATTGACCTAAATACAAGCAAAGGATAGAGGGTACTAGACTTAACACCATGTGTAATATCTAATCTCTCATAGATACGCAGTTCGATTCTCATATAACCAACGTCATCCAATACGGACGAAGTCCGATTGCCGTAGTAGCATCGATCCTGCGTTGCATTGTGTTTTCATCCTATTCTGTACTATGTGTTGGAACATATCGAATGCACCTTAACCATCCTATTTTATATTATGTTTTTAACCAAATAGAGCGTACCTCAATCATCCTATTCAAATACTATGTTCTGGAAGGAACAACTTGCATTTAAACACGCATATATAACCTCGTTTTATGTTTACAAAGCGCCAGGTCATACCCACCCTTGGTGGGGGGAGTGAGATCTCACTCCCCCCCCCCCCCCTAACATTGGGGCAAGCATGCAGAGTATGGGTGTAGTTGGTTACCCAAACCTGCGTGTAACCCTCCTACACCTTAGGAAATGCAAGGTGCTATTGTAGGATTAGTAGCTCTAACAAATCAATATTAGCTATTCTCCTAGGACACCTACTTTACCCAATCATTTGCTTCTGCTAGGCATTATTGTAGACATTTTTGCCATCAAGCTATAGCCTTTCACACTAGCACGATTGTAGGAAACTGGAGCATATTGTTACAATTCTCTTCACCATGGTAAAGTTGGTGCAACCTAGCTCAAATGCCTTTACAATCTCATTTTATACTAAATTGTTTTTTGAGCAAATATATAATCAATTTATGCTTGAACATATTTGCAATAACTATATCCTAAACATTTTATGTTATAGACCATACTTATGAACAACCATACATCTATGCAATTTTGTGGGTTTCCTAAATCTAAGTGGAAATAAAAATATGGGGATCGCCCACATACAAATTTGTCATGAGCCTTGTTGCAACTTAAAAAAATAAAGATTCTAATGAAGAGGTCAGATCAATAGAATTAATTAACAAACCTCAATGATTCACACTAGTTCCACAAGAAGAGAGGCCGGTTACACATTGAGTAATGAATGCCCTGCACTCCCTACCTAGAATGTGGGTGCATTTTTTGAAAATGGGCACAAACATCTTCCCTTTCATATACATGTCTCTAATGGCATCACGGCGCACACATATGCAAGGCCCATTCTTGTCACCTTGCTCACAAAAATGATGATTCCATCTTAGCCAACTACTTCATCTATAAGAAACCTAGTGACCTTGCTCACAACAATTATGAAAGTTGATGATTTCAATCTTACTCAACTACTTTATCTACACATTGAATGCGAACAAAGTTTAATCCTCATGTACTACTATTATTTCCTAAGAAAAGGTAAAACATATGCATCTATTCTCATTATCAACTTCCTTCTCTTCCCTTTCATACACACATCTCCAATGGCACTACTACTAACCTAGCTGCATCAACTTTGGATTTAAGGTATACCTCAGCATTGATGTAATACCCAACCTAGTCACCTTTCTCACAATAGTGATGAAAGTTGATGATTCCATCTTAGTCAACTACTTCATCTACAAAGAAAAGTAAAACATATGCATCTCTTCTTATTATCAACTAAAGCATGGATCTCAACTAAAATGATAAGCTATTATCCTTTTGTCAACTTCAAGGATCTTTTGCATATTCTATTCTATCTACTGTTCATAAGACAATTTCAATAATTGTGGATGTCTTTGTCTATTAAAAAAATATATTCTCATCTTTGTAGTCATTCACTCAAACATGGCATTTTGTCACTTCATACTTACCTCCCTTAAGCACAAATCATTTATCGATAGTCGCATTGCTCTCTAACTCTCATCTTGCCTCGATATCATACCTAGTCTTTAACCTTGCCTCTTCTACTCCTTAGTATCTTTTTTTATTGGTGAAAAGTGTTTGTATTGTTAACAGAAATGTGATTTTTTTTTAGGAGGGGAGGGGAGAAATTATGAGAATAACAAATGAAATTACAAGAATGACAAATCTTGAGCAATGAGAAGAATTAACAATGAAAGAGAGAACATGAGAACTCAAGGAATCAATAGATGGATAATGGAATCCATAATACAGGATATTGTATGTATCATATAAACCACATAGGTGATGGCATGTCTAATGATAATATTACCTCCCATCTCCCTCTCTCAAATTAGTTGTGATTTGATAGAACATTGCCACTCCCCTTAGAGTACCTAGGCATTACAATACATAAGAAGTCCTATTGATTATGTACTCTATCTAGGTTTGATAGAAAGGACTTGCTTGAAACCTCGGGGAGTCCACCTTATAGAACATGTATGATACCACATGAGTTCAAAAGAAAGGGTATTATATTTAGTAAAATTTACAAGATTATATTTATAAAATAGATTTTTTAATTAGAATTTGAAAAAAATCATAATTTTAGTAAAGTAAAAGGGATCATTTTAAAGCCTTATAGCATGAAAGAAAGGGTATTTATTAATATCCTTTGAACACACGTTATATAGATGATTTCTTATAGGTGGACTCCCTGGGCTTGAAACATGTGTTCCTCTCTAGCTTCCTTTAGTGCCTTTATCTTTTCCTAAGAAAATGCCATAATATATGGAATTCATCTACACTCTAGATGCATATTTTGCTCTCTTTGAAGTACTATAAGTGAAGTTCTTCATACTCTCTCCATCTCCCAGTAGTCCTCTCTACTTTGGAGCGTTTCATATAAATAATGTCTAATATCCTCTCAAGAACTCTTGTCCAAGTCCTTGGTTATGAGATCATCCAAGAATGGCCTCATCTCCCAAATTTGAGGTCATGAACTAAATGTCATATCATGAGGGTGCTTAGGGATCCTGACACTTCAAGAGATCCCTTTGATCGTCTCGAGGAGAACTGATGCCAGGAGGCATATTTCACGGTGGATTCCGTGAGGTTTTACGATGGATTCTGTAAACTTTGATGATCGGGGCTCATACACAAAGTGGATTCTTTGTGCGAGAAGTTGATGGGGATGCCTGTCCTTTTCGGGCGTTTCATTAATTTAGTGTGTACATGGGTGATTCCGCAAAATGCATATTAAATTAATAAATGTTTATGAGTTTAGAGTGCGCACTCGTAATAAATTAAGGTTAGGATTGATTTCTAACCAATTGATTTATTCATGTAGCTGAAGACTGCTAGGTATTCACTTTTGTCGGTTTAATTGTATTATTTTACTAACAATTGTGAATGCTTTGTGGAGCGCTCACACAAGGCATGGGGAGAGATTGCACCCAATTGGTTTTCTTGTTCATGTCGTTCATACTTTTTTACCTTGAATTTTGTGCAAAAAGTAGAGTTCTATTGTTCTTGGGGACCTTCCGGCATTCACTACGCGAGCGTACAACATCCGATCTGTGCACCAAGAACTAATTGAACGTGCTAATAATGTGAAAGAGTGGCACCTAAGATAATATCAACTAGAATGTTTCTCTCAAGACCAATCGTGAATATAGAAAATCCTAAGAAACATATTGGCTCTTATTGCTTTATGTTTTCTTGAAATTAAAGGTGAGTTGTGGATATACAATGATAATTTCATCTACACTCCTATTCCCTATCTTGTAGAGCCTTAACCATATTGAAATCTCCCTTCACAATCAACACAAGGCTATGTTTGGCAAATGGTAGTACAAAAGTATACAATAGACCAAGGAGAATAGGATCCACATTCTTACCCCCTCCACCCCCCATCTTCTAGAGTCTTAACCATATTGAAATCTCAATGTCCTATCCAAGGTCACCTCTTAGAGCTTCAATCATTTTGAAATCTCCCTCAACTATCCAAGGTCAATGCAGTGGGTTTAGTAAAGGAGGTGAGTGTCCCCTAGCCTAAGATGAATCATGGTAAGGCTCATTTTTTGGGGCCTTCTCCCTATAAAAACTATTGGGATAAAAGCTAAGGACCAATAGCTTCAATAGGTACCCCTTATGTACAGACTATATAGTCATATATATAGGTGAAGACAACAAAGAATAAGGGCACCATTCACCATATCCACTAAACTCTCTTGTATGCATCTCTCTCTCTCTCTCTCTCTCCCCACAATTTCTACCTTACATTCCACCATTGCCTACATTTGTGGAAGCTCATGGTTGGAGCAAGGAGTGTGAGGAGTTAAGCTTCGTCATGGGGTCAAGGATTTGAGTTTCTCTTATGACAATAATGCTTGTTGCTATCAACATCTTAAAAGAGATACTATTCTCATTATCCAGGCCTACATCCAAGCCAATAGGTGGTCTAGTTTGAGAAGCCATTAAGACTCAATTTGGAGGATATATTATCCTAATTTGGCATTTTGATGGCCATTAGTGGCTAGATTTCAAGTCAAACAGTTTAATTTTGAAATGCTTGAGAAGAGGTTTTGGTTTATGTATCTAATTAATGCAAGCATAGGGGTTACTTAAGCTAAAAGGAAATTTGTTCTTTATGAAAGGTAGAGCTCGAGTGGAAGTACACAAGTGGAAGCAAGAACAAAGCAAGAGATATGGTAGATGGAGCTAGATAACAAGAGAGAAAAACACTATATGTGTGAACTCCAACAATCACAATGTGTGATCGACCTTTCCTTATCCAATAGTCACTCAAAGAATAAAGTAAGAGCGATGGGCATTCGTCATTTATAGTGTACAAGTATGCAGTCTTCACAATATGTGAACTAAATACAAGGCAATATAGGCAATACATGTGCCTATATTGCCTTGTATTTAGTTCACATATTGTGAAGACTGCATACTTGTGCCTATATTGCCTTGTATTTAGTTCACATATTGTAGAAGTAATAGTAATACCAAGGTCTAGGTCTTGCAAGCCTTAGTAGTTGCAACATACTCTTTCTTAGTAGTAGATAAGACCATACGTTTTTGTACCTTGGATATCCAAGAAATAGCAACTGGAGCAAAAGTAAAGACTCTCTAGAGGTGGACTTCGTACTTTCTACATATCTTGAAAGTTAGAGTTAGTGTAACCCACGATTGTAGTATCCTGACTACCATAGATCATCATATCTGTAATATCTTTTACCTCATGATATGCTTCATGGCATCCTAATGTCGCCAGCCAAGTATAGCCATTGAGTGTGTCACAACTTCCACTACAAATGCTATATTCGGACGAGTGGCTATCATGACATACATCAAACTACCCCTTGCAAATGCATAAGGGATCTTGGCTATCTTGACTTCTGCTCATCAATCTACTTGATTGACCTTCACATGGGAGGATAAGAGATAGAGAATAAGCTTAACCTCTTGCATATGGAAGCACTCAAGGATCCTCTGTAATGTAGTTCTTTTGTGATAAGTAAAGGAGTGCCTTAGAGCGATGGCATGTGATGCACACGTTAAGAATATGTGAGACATGTCCCATGTCCTTCATCTCAAAGATCTGCTTGAGCTGACTTTTCAAGGCGTCTAGCTCATCATGAGCTCTCCTAGTAATCAATGTATCATCTACATAAAGTAATGAGATAATAAGGTTGCCATCATGAGCCTTTTAACACCATATTGGGGAATATAGAAAATTTCCATAAGTTTGGGACACATGGTCAAATATTTGGATTTGTCATAACTTGAATACTATAATTCAAAATCGAGCACTCTATAGCTCAATAGATTCCATTTTTCAAACGCTTTTCAATAATAGGTCACATCATCTGGTTTTGAGAAACTTATAGGCATGTTATCCGGGTGCCATATTTTTAGTATTTAAAAATGGAAATTGGAAGATTCCCAAACTCACAAATATTGTGTTTTTTTGTAAAGAGTCACAAATCTATATTACTACATGTATATCCCTGTGAATGTATGAAAGCATATAACTTGTGGTGTCACTCCCTAGGTGCCTACTTAAGGCCATAAAGGTTCTTCTTCAACTTGCACACTAGGTATTTCCATCCTTTTTTCTCAAAGTCCTTAGACTATTGCATATAAATCTCACTATCTAGGTCCCCATGTAAGAAAGCTATCTTTATATCCTTTTGATGAGGGTCTAGATCTAACTATGCAACTAAAGCCAGCATTAAGCATAGGATAGTCATCTTGACCATAAGAGAGAAGACTTGTCAAAGTCAATACCATGCTCTTTCTTAAAATGCTTTGTAACCAATCTAGCCTTATATACTAGCTTGGGGTGTCTAAGGGTACTTTTCAACTTGTACACCCACTTGCATGGCAAAGCACACTTTCCACTAATAAGCAAAGCACTACATGGCCATCTCTCACGAGTGACTATAACCTCCATGCATGTCTTCATCATAGATAAGAGTCTCACCAGTATCTATCACCATAAGATAGTCCATGGAGAGTGCAAATTGATTAATCTCTAGTAGATGTCGCAAAACAGGCTGTGAGGCTTATACATCTTGTCCAACATCATGATCATGAGCCACTAGAACATCAACTTGCATGCTATCTAGCTGGCTATATGGTAATATGAGGCTCATCCTAAAATATCACTCTAAGTAACTCAATTACCTTCTCACATTGTTTATGCATTTTCTCTTCATGGATAACAATATCATGTCTACAAATGACCTTTCTAGACTATAGATCCCATAGGCAATAGCCCATCTCACTTGTATTCCTATATCTAAGAAAGACTAATGATTGATAGGGCATGGAACCACATACATCAAAATGAATAAGAGCCAGAGGCTTACTCGTATCCATAATACTAGGCTTCTTATGAGAACTATGTATCTGCCTATGCTAAAGACAATGATCACATGAATCAAAATATTTATAGTCAACGGATGGAAGATAATGCTAATGAGAAAGCATTTTTCTTCCTTTTAAGGACATGTGCCCAAGGTGATGATGCCATAAAGATACATACATTATATTAGTAACAAACAAAATGTGATCAATAAAGCTAAATACAAGCAAGGGATAGAGGCTACCAGCCTTGGCACCTCAAGCAAAGACAAATTTTTCATTTCATGAGGAATCACCAAAAGATACATTATATCTTGCATCATCCAACTATCGAGTAGAGAGTAGGCTTTTGGTCAACACTCGAACATCACATACATCATGTAAGACAAAACTTTTGCTCTCGATGCAAATATAGTCTAACATTACTAATGCTAATAATATTCCATGCCAAGTTATTTTCTAGTCTCACAGAATCTATCATGGTATGATAGGCATCAAGTGACTGACTAGTATCAAGAGAAAAATTTTCCAAGATGTAATCATCATATCAAACTCAGGCTCCAATGCATTTATCTCCTCAATTTTTACGATGTACCTTGGACAATGCTACAATCATCAAACTTATCTTAAACTTTGCCATTGCCTTTCTCCTTGCATTGATCATTATGTATCTTATAGCATTCGGCCTAATATAACCTTGATTTCCACAATAATGACATGTAAGAGAGGCCTTATGACCATGGGACTTACTATGAGACTCCCTGCAAGACTGAAATCTTTGTGTCTCTCCCATAATGATCATTATCATTAGTAAGCTTCCACTACCAAGGATATTCGAGCAGCAACCAAGATACAAATAATTCAACTCTAGCAGTCGACTAAGCATAGACCACCAGAACCAAAGACTATCACAAACTCAAATTTTTGAGAAGCTATATATCCCTTAAGCATATATATCACTGGCAAACTACTGACAAAGGTAAGTGTCAACATCCAAAGCATACATATTCAAATCAACCCACAAGCAGAGGTAACTATGTCCAATAGCATACAAGATAGTATATACATGAACCAAGAGTCCCATGATCTCAAAGAACTAAGCTTTTCCAAGTAAGTACAAGTGACTCTCATTGGAAGCAAATCTAGAATGTAAAGTGAGTAAGAAAAGCTCAAGACATATACATCAAAGCATCCAAGAAGCCCAAGCACACCAAAATACTTCCGGGAGTAAAAATATCAAATGAAGCTTCAATACCCATAAGTAAGCATAAAATATCAAAGCAACTGACCAAAGACCTAGTACATAAAATATAGCTCAAATCCAAGTGTCAAAGCATGTCATAACCATATCTGTGCTCATACATCAATACTAGACATCACCATAGACATGTAGCATACTTGGAATACTATGTAGGTACAATAGGTATTTAAGACATGAAGCTCACTATTGTATGCTTACTGTCCAAACTGTTATGATAGCAATAAACCTTTGTAAAACTAAGCCAATCAACCTCTAAACTATCCAAATAGCATTCCAAAAGCATAACCATACCATCTAGGTACGAAAATAACATCTTTGAAGCATCAAATATGCATTATGAAATTTACTATTTATTTTCCAAACTAGAACTATTCTATTCTATATGAAAAAAAGAAAATAAAATTACATAAAATCAACTCTACGAGTGCTCAAATTTATATCTCTTTTTGTGCTCTTCATTTCTAGCTATAGAATGCTTGAATTTGATACCGTATGCAATAGTTATGACCAAAATATGATAGTACTATCAAGCTATCATAGTTGTCCATGACTTCTATAACATGCTCTATATCCACTCAAAATGAATAGAATAGATGCTCCTCAGCTCAACAAGGCTTACCTAAGCCCCGAGAAGCTCTCAACAAGCTAGGAGCAAGCTAGAACAAGGAAAAACAAGGGTAGCCTCAATGCATACCTCAAGTGAAAGAAACAGTGGTTGCCATTAAACCTTGAGTTAAAGCTTTGAATCGGAACTAAAGCAAAGGATAAAGAAGCTACTCGAATGGTTGGCTTTGATACAAGTTGAAAGGTAGAGCATGAGTAAAAGCACATAAACAAAAGCAAGGGCAAAACAAGAGATATGACAGATGGAGCAAGAGAGCAATAGAGAGACACTATATGTGGAGACTCCAATAGTCACAATATGTGATTGGCCTTCCCTTAATAGTGATTGAAAGAATAAAGAATAAAGTGATAGTGATGGGTGCCAGCCACTTGCAGTGAACAGAGGTGCAGTCAGAATGTGTGAAATAAATACAAGGCAATGTAAGCACAAGTGCCTTTATCCCCAACACTTTGTAAGTAGGTGGTCAGCTTGTGTCCACATCTTAAAAGAGATACTATTCTCATTATCGAGCTCTACATCTAAGTCAAAAAGGTGTTTCACTATGAATAACCATTGAGGCTTGATTGGGGGGTTGCAATAGACTAATTTGGATGAATGTAGGCAAGTATTAGTGGCTAGATTTCAAGTCAAATAGCTTTATTTTGGAATTCTTAAGAATAGGTTTTGGGCTACATATCCAACGTATATAGGCACATGGGCTGCTTAAGCTCAAGGGGGGTAGCTTGTTTTTTGTAAATAGAGAGTTAGCTTGTACTTATAGGGGGTTGGTTATTGAGTTGATAATTTGGTGAGATCACGATGTTTATAGGATATATTTCAAACTACTCTTGGAGGTTGTTTTACAAATGAAAATAACCTATTTGAATGCATTTTGGCAAGTGGGTACGTTGATGCCATTTTCTCATATTTATCCATGTTTTGGAAGCTATACAACATTAGTTTTATAGGAAAGAACCTTCTTTGTAACCAAACAAGTTAGAACCATTTTCATACCGCAAAGAGAAGATAAAGATATTTTTGAGATTGTTTTGCTTGAGTTGAACAATTGGAAAACTATATGAAAAATTTGGTAAAATATTTTCATGCATTGAAGAGTGCTCAAGCTATTTTGGTATTGCTTTTACTATTGGTTGGCCATTGCAGTGAGCACTCAATTTTATTGTTTCTTGGTTTTCTTCATCTTGTAATTAACAGTATCTTGGTTGCTTGTTGTTTGCCATACATTGTAGTGACCGTGGCTTATCTTCAGCTTTAGAAAATGAATTGTTCAATATTAAAAATCTTGATTGTATTAACTTTTCTTATCAAAAAGAGAAAATTTGTAATGTGGTTTAGTATGGAAGAAGTCTTATGACTTGTATAAGAAAGAAAGTGCTACTCATAGGTTCATTGGTTAAATAAACTCTTTGATCTCTTGTGGAAAAGAGGATTTCTTTGTCTAACTATTTGAATGTGTTTAATATCATTTTCAATTAGTTGATAGCATAGAAGAACACTTTTCATGATTGAGTTAGAGCCATGTTCTTGTTGATCGCCTTGCCTAAGAGTTGGGACACTTTTAGCAAAGCCATTAGCAATTTTGTACCCATAGGTGGTCTTATGAGTACTAATATTAAGTGTAGTTTGCTCATAGAGGAGTTGATTAGAAAGAACAATGCATGTTCAAAGAACTCTAGTGCTCTCACTTGTGAATAATTAGGTTTTTGGACTTTGGAGAATTATTTCATGTCACTTTGCATAAAGAGTTATGATGTTGGGAGACAAGGATATCCCTCTTGATGACAACAATAGATGTGGCATTGTCGGTATAGGGGATGTACGTTTGTCACTAGCTAGTGGATCTTCTTTTGTCTTACAAAATATACAACATGTTCTAGAATTAACTAAACCTTTGATAGTACTAGAAAACTTGATTAGTGTGGTTACAAAGTGAACTTTGGAGATCATGTATGGAAAATTTACAAAAGCTCTTGTTGTTACCAAAGGCTATAAATATGGTACTTTATATCCTTTGCATATTTTTGGAGTTAAGGACCATGTTGTAGTTATCAAAAAACAATCACCAACCTCTTTGTGGGATCATCATTTGAAATACGTACCAGTTAGTAGAATAAAAGCTTTTTGCTATTTGAATTATCTTATGTATTAAAACTTTTTAATCTTGGATTTTGTGAGAATTGTCTTTTAAAGTAAACAAACTAACTTGTCTCATAAGAGAGGTGATGGCAATAGAATATTTGAGTGCTTGGATTTGTTCATAGTGATTTGTATGGATGTATGCTTATAGTCTCATTGAGTGAAGCTTTATATATTGTTAGTTTCATAGATGATACCACTAGGAAGGTTTGTGCTTACCCTCTTTGTAAGAAGAGTGATACGCTAGATATATTCCAAAAGTTCTTGGAATTTGGAGAGAATCATTTGCACAAAAACCTTAAGTTCTTAAGAACTGAGAATGGTATTGAATACAGTTCTTGTACCTTTACAAAATTTTGTGCAAGTAGTAGTACCAAAAGAGAGTTGACAGCTCATGAAAATCCTACTCAAAATGATGTGGTTGAAAACATGAATAGGACCATTGAGGAAATGGTTAGTAATATGATTTCTGATATTGGTCTCACTTAATGTGTTTTGGGATGAAGGTGTAAAAATAGTAGCGCACTTGATTAATAGGTCTCCTAGTAAGCCATTGGATGGCTAAATTCTAGAGGAGCTATTGTCTAGAAAGAAGCCTAATTACGATCATGTACATATCTTTGATTGTGAAGCATTTATGCATGTATCTAAGGATAACCAAAGTAATCTTGATCCTAAGTCTAAGAAATATATGTTTCTTAAATATGGGGAGTTGAGAGAAATGGGCTCTCGGTTATGAAATCGTGGTCTAAGAAAATAATACACACACATAATTTTTAATGAGGATAAAATGCATAGACAACCCATTAAAATGGGATCTGTAGGGTAGCGTTCCAAGTGGATAGACAGCCATCACATGAGTATATGGCTTGTTCTACACGATGCAAGGCTTGGGCAACTAGCTAATGGTGAGGTGGGAGTGTCGTAAGAAGGTGAAGGGCCTCATGGAAAGAAGGTAAAGGGCCTCATGGAAAGACACGAAGCTTGTTTAGATGGATCTAAAGATAACTTTATTACATGGAGATTCACATGAGGATATTTATATGTAGCAACTTGAAGGTTATGTTAAGGAAGGCAAGGAATAGTTTGTATAAGCTTCATAAGGGCTTATATGGTTTAAGACAAACTACCAGGGAATGCTATCATAAGTTGAATGCCTTTATGTCTCTACACAATATGAGGGATATACTAAACATGAGACTAAGTTTAATGTCTTTATGCCTTTATGAAATCTCAAGGATACACTAAACATGACACTAATTAGTGTCTATACACTAGGAAAGCTATGGATGACAACCTTACAATTTTGATATTCTATGTGGATGACATGCTAATAATTGGGGATTCAGTCATGGATGCGGATGCACTAAAGAAAAGGTCATATGAAGCCTTTGATATAAAGGACTTAAGAAGTATCGGTCACATATTTTGCATGTGTTATGCAAGATAGAGACAAAAAGACACTTTATTTGTTTCAAAAGGAATTTATTGGAAATATTTTTAAGCATTTGGGTATGGAGAGAGAGAATATAATCGATGTTCCATTGCCTCTATACTTGAAACTTACCCAAGAGGATAACCCCAAGTCAAACGAGCAAAATATTGAAATGAACAAGGTTCCTTATATAAAGCTTGATGCATGCCATAGTTATTACATGTCCAAACATTGCCTATGTAGTGTGAGTCACTCACAAAAAGCATTAGTAGAAAATTAAGAGTATCATGAGGTACTTAAATAGCACTAGAACTATATGTAGAGATTACACGACACAATGGATAGAATTTGAGCAAGGAGTAGAGAACACACAACAAATATGAGAAAAATGATCACCCCTTTAATTTCAAATGAAATTATACAAAGATGGCTTTGTCCACCCATGTGCTTCCACTGTGAAGTTTAGATGGTGACCTAGACATATAATAAGTAAAGAGTGTAAGGGTACTTGGAAGAATTCTAATTAGGTGAAAGATAGATTGATGATGGCTTTAGAGGGGTCTTCCTTTTATATCCCAGAAAGGTAGTTTGGTTGGCATGTCCACATATATATATGAACCTTTCGTAGTCGGCCAATAAATATTTCCTTTACTATCAGGTGCTGGCCCTAGACCCCTATTAGGGGGATTGCTAGCCCCCTTGAGATCCCATGGCTAGGAGCCACTTCAATGGCCCTCGAATCCCAAAATAGAAAGTGTTGATAATTCCCACATCCCATAACTCGATGCGTTGTTCCTCAAGTTGCTACCAACATAACTACTCTATCTAACTTAAAGACTAGATCCACAAAGGTTAACTTTTTGCCATCTGATCATATAGACCTCATTTGACACATATAAGTCAAGACCCACCCAATGTCCATGCTCCCACACGGCTTCTCCTCATAACAGGGGGCTTACAACTTACAGCACCATGGATCATTGGTGTCACCTTGTGTTGGTAGGACATTGAGCATACCTAACAGCCCCCTTAAAGTCCATGCACAAGCAAGCTACATTCTCAACCCAACATCGAGTCTATGAAGATGAATTTAAAGGAGATCCTTTGTAAGAGCTTTGGTGAAGATATTTTCTCCATTCTCCTCTATTGGATAGTAGACTAGCTCTACTATCTAATTCTTGATCAAGTTACATACATAGCAATAGTGGATCTCAATGTGTTTGGTACATACATGAAAAATTGGATTTTTGGTAATGGCGATGCAACTCTAATTGTCAAACCTTAGTAGTATTGGATCTCTCTCCATAGGATCCCCCTTAACCATAGCGCTTCACATGCAACAAAATAAGTTGCCTTGTGCAGTGCTTAAATCGGTAGAAGACAATGCGATAGTTGGTTGCTTCTTATCGATCCAAGAGAAGATTCTTGAACCTAAAGAGAAACAACATCAAGAAACTGATTTCCTAGAATCATTGTTACTTGTCCAATCTGAGTCACAATTCCCCATAAAAACACTTCCAGAATTGTATGTGATACCATAGTCAAGAGTTTCCTTGAAGTATCTGAGCACCTACGTCCTGGCTTTCCAATGACTTTCTCATGGTTTGTTTGAGAATTTGCTCAAACCACCAATAGCAAAACTAGTATCTAGCACGATGTTACACAAGTAGATGAGGCTGCCACCCAACTTGCTATACCTTTCAATGTCTGCTAGTGCTAATCTATCCTCAATGGATAACTTCTCATTGACCTCCATAGGTGTAGCTATCTCCTTACACTTAGTCATGTCAAATGCTTTTAAGATCTCCCATGCATACTTCTTTTGAGAGATGAAGATTTTGCCATGTTCTCACAGACTTCAATCCCCTAACAATAGTGCAACAAGCCCAAGTGTGTCATTTCAAACTCAAAGCTCAAAACTATCCTTGTAAACATAGAAGTTAGCATTTGAGGCACATCTTTTGAATTTCAAACCTAGAAAGAATTTATCTATCCAATGGCACGATGCTTTAGGGGCTTTTTTCAACCCATACAATGCCTTCTTTAGCTTACAAACTTTGTTCTTAGAATGGGGGATCTCAAACCCTATTGGCTGAGCCACATACACCTCCTCCTCAATGGGGTCACCATTCAAGAATATTGATTTAACATCCATTTGGTAAATTAACGACTTCTTATGAGCGGCCACTGCAAGTACTGTGTGAAATCAAATCCTTCAACCTGTGAAAATCCTTATACAACTAATGTGGCTTTATACTTTTCTAAGCTGCCATCAGTTTCGTTCTTTACCTTCTAAACCCACTTTGGTGCTAATAATCTCTCTCTTTCCTAGCCAATCCCATAGCTCCCAAGTATCATTCTTCATTTTGCTATCATACTCAACTTGCATAGCTACTCTTCATTGCTAAACTAGCAAGTGTTTCTTCCAATTATGTTGGCTCCTTTACTTCTCTCATAATCTCAGCCATCAAGGCCATATTGACTATGCGAGCAGAAGCCCTTATCACTTCTCTATTCTCAGTGACCTCCTTGGTCCATCTGCTTTTTCCTTAGTTGTGGTAGGCATAGGATTACTACAATCATAAAGTTGCTTCACCTATCATGGCAATGGCTTTTCTAGTGGTGTGATCACACGTTAGTAAACTCTTTCCTCACCATCCAAAGATGGTGCTTCCTTCTCCTTGACATTAGGGATAGCTCTTGGGATAGGTTCATAGTCTCAACTATTTCTTTGCAGGATGATAAAGTGGAAGAACCTATATTCTCCTCCTCCACTATGTCGCTACTTCTTGAATGCCACATCATGGGTTGCTATGATCTTCCTTGCCTCTTGGTCATACAATTTGTAAGCCTTTTTCTCATCACTATAATCGAAGAAGATACAATTTATGCCTTTTGGATTTAACTTTTTTCTCTTATCCTTTGGAACATGTGCATAATATTCACATCCAAAAGTTCTAAAATGTAAGACAGATGGTTTCTTACCAAAATAGGCCCCATGAGAAGTTTTGCACTTAAGATCCTTTGTGTAACTCCGATTGAGAATGTAGATTGTAGTATTAATAGTTTTTGCCCAAAAATGATTAAACAATCCCTTGCCCTTAAGCATGCACTTTTCCATTTCCACAATGGTGCGATTTCATCATTCAATAATGCTGTTCTGTTGACGTGTATGAGGCATTGTTAATTGATACTTAATTCCTTTTCACTTGCAAAAGTCTTCAAACTCCTTTGAGTTGAACTCACCACCACTATCCATTCTAAAGTTTTTCACACTTTGTCTTGTTTCATTCTCAACAAGTTTTGGCCATTCTTTAAACTTACCAAAAGCTTGAGCCTTATCACGAAGGAAGTACACCCACATCTTCCTACTATAGTCATCGACGATTAATATAAAATACGCAGATGCTTCCAAGGCTTTTGTACACATTTTACAATACACAAGTTAGCATGCACCAACTCTAGAAGAGCCTTTGCTCTATTCTTGCTTTCTTGTGGAAATGCCTTTCTATGTTGCTTGTCTATTATGCAAGCTTTACATGGTCCCTTCATTTTAGTTATTTCAAATAGGTGAGAAACCATACCTTGCTTATGCATCTCCTTGAACACTGCAAAATCAATGTGACTAAATCTTAAAGCCAAATTTTACTTGTGCCCACACAAGCAGTGGCTATAAGAGCACTTAGCTCATAAAGGTTGTTTGTTATTTCTCCTTTGCAAATAACTTTGCCAGCACTATCAATAATTTCCACACCTATCTTAGTGAACCTCATCTCATGGCCAATATCAGCTATAGAAGCAACTGATAGTAGCATATTTCTCTTAATCTCTAGAATATACAACACATTTGAAAAAAAATTTAGTTTGCCATTTGCAATAATAAATGAAATAATACATGTGGCCTTAGCACAACATTTTACATCATTCCCAATTGTCACAATCAGGGATTCTTATAGAGCCTTGATAGAACTATATAGACCTTTCTTATTGGTCATGTGACAGGAGATGCCACTATCCAATACCCATGAGTCAATATTAGATATTGCTTGCATCAAGAAACACACTTTCTCAATGGTTGCCATGAATAACTCCAGCTCTGCTTCAACTGTATTGGCCACCATCTTTCCTTTAGTCTTCTTAGTGCCATTATTTTCATCTACCTTCTTGAAATGACAATTTGCGATTGTGTGTCCTTTATTCTTAGAGTAGAAGCACTCTCCTTGAAACTTTTTCTTATTATCCTTCTTCTTTTTGTCACTATTGGTAGAGCAACCACCTTTTCCTTGCACATTGGTAAAGAATGTAGCATCTCCACTACTACTATCTTGTTGGGATTTAAGTCTCAACTCCTCCATTAGTAGTGCACAAATTTCCTCAAACGTCAAAGCTTGGGGTCTCACCTAAGTATTTAGGGAAATTACCAATCCATCAAAATTTGGTGTACAAATTGGAAGATACCTCCAAGCTAGCTCCCCACTAGTCTTTTCTATCCTAGCGCCAACCATCCAATCATGGAGATTCTTGATTTGAGTGATAAATGCTTCAACTGTCCCTCCTTCAAGATACTTCTCTACTGCTAGTTGATTCTCTAAGTTCTGAATTCTTATTTGATTTTGTGTTTTGTATTAACTCCTTAGTACATTTCAACCCTTTGATGCCTTGGTTGTATTTGATGAATTAAGGTCAAAACACTGTCAAAACAACTTGTAACTAAGGAACACAATGCATCTGCTTTCCTTTGTTTCCAAGCTCGCAAAAGATCTACATTTGGAGGAATCATGAGACTCAAATTTTATGGATTGAAGTTGGATTGTGGTTTTGGGTCAATCCCCCAGTATGGTCCCAAAAACTCATAAGAATCAAGGATAGTTGTGATTTTAAACTTCCACAAGGTATAGTTTGTATCTAACTTGCCTTTGTTGAAGATTGGTAGATGAATCCTCAATGTTCGAATTGTTAGTACAACAACAGCACCACCTCATATGCCAATATCGCTACTTAATGTAGTGTGTGTTATTTCTCCTCTTTGTTGTTGAAGCCCTTACCTCTCGCGTACTCTTTACTCCTTAGAGCCCCTTGTGCTCTAATACCATAGCGGACAGAATCTGAGCAAGGAGTAGAAAACACACAACAAATATGAGAAGAACAAAGATTGCTTTAATTTCAAAGGAACTGATCCAGAGATGGCTCTGTCCACCTGTGCTCTTTCATTTGAATCTTAGATAATGATCCAAACATATGATAGTAGGTGAAGAGCTTAAAGGTAGCTGGAAGAACCTTGATTGGGTGAAAAAAAGAATCACAGTGGCTTTAGAGGGGTTTTCGTTTTATAACCTAGGAAGGTAGTCTAGTTTGCATGTCCGATTGTACTATGAATCTTCCTTAGTCAAGCCCAGAGAATATTCTCAAGGAATATTCTCTTTATTGTCAAGCTAGAGTTGTTGCCCCTGAACCCACATTAGGGGGGTGTTGGCCCCCCCTTGAGTTCCCTTAGCTAAGGGCCACTTCTACATCCCTAGGACCCCAAAATAGGGACCTTGATAACTCCCACACCTTGCAACTCGATGCATGGTGCCTCGAGTTGCTACCACCATAACTACTCTATCTAACCCAAAGGGTAGATCCACAAAGATCACATTTTTTCCATTCGGTCAAATAGACCTCATTTGACATATAAGTCAGGACCCACCCAATGTCCATGCTCACACATAGCTTCT
Source organism: Lygodium microphyllum (assembly GCF_053477565.2). Taxonomy (NCBI): domain Eukaryota; kingdom Viridiplantae; phylum Streptophyta; class Polypodiopsida; order Schizaeales; family Lygodiaceae; genus Lygodium; species Lygodium microphyllum. The sequence continues at coordinate 40,348,502 of NC_141143.1, forward strand.
CCTCATAATGAGGGCCTTACAATTTCGAGCACCATGGATCATTGGTGGCACTTTTTGAGGGTGGGGGCATTGAGAATATCTAATGATATGTGCATATGCTTCAGAAGAAAGGATCCAGCTACTCTTGGGTACGTAGATACTATCTTTGTAGGGAATGTAGACTCTAAGATGTCTACGATAGAGGCTTTTATTTCACATTCACACTTGGTCTTGCAGCCATATTCTTCTTTATCTATCACTGAGGTTGAGTATATTACAACCGCTTAGGCGTCTAAGGGAGCTATAAGGCTTACTTATCTAGTGGGAGATTTGAAGATTTGGGCATTGCAAAAGAGTTGCCTATAATGCACTGTGATAGTTAGATTAGAAGTAGGCTGAAAATTAGGTGGGGTCAACCAAATTTGGCTATAGCCTCTAGGAACTCGAAAGTGTTGGTGTATACAATGGAAAGAGTAAAGATGGGACTACCTAGGAATGAGAGCATCATGTACCGATTGTAGCCCTAATCAAACCATTCAATCAAATTTATCTCACTTAATCTTTATTTGGCCAATGATGCAGCCTGGATGTAACTAACACTATTGCTTGTAATGAAGTAGCCTCCTTTTGGAGATCAAGAGGATACCAAACTGTAAAGCAAAGTCTCTCTTGCCAAGAGGCAATCAAATAAGTCAGAAGAAATGATTGTGACAATTTAAGAGGCCTTGTATGATTCAACACATACTATTACGATGCTGAAATAAGTATGAGTGACCATGGGAGATATCAGTCTCCTCGATAAGGAATTTTGCAACTCAGTCTAACAATGAGTCTGCATGGAAAGGGATTGCAAATGGGCCATTCTTAGAGCTATCATGTGAAGATTAAACTAGCTTTGCCCAACTATTTTGGAGTAGTAATATGTTGCCCCAATTTTTTTGGAGTAGTAATATTTTGCCAAGATATCCACACTTGACCCAAACGATTACCTTTCTTTTTGCATAACATAAAGTGGATAAGCTCTGCACGAATTCCAGGAGAGAGTTCTTGGTCCAAGCAAGTAGAGGTAGGAAATATGAGACCATACTAATCATGATAGATTGTGCCACTTTGAGCTGCTTATGAAGAGGCCAACTTTATGATTCCCGATATGTAAGCCTATCATGAATTTTGGAGGACATCCATGTTGGGTTTGACTCATGCCTATGCTCATAAAGGAGTGTCAGTGATCCTTGGTAGGACAGTAGGGAACTTTTTACTCTCGTTATGAGAGGCTTTTTCCCCAGATTTATTCTTTTTTATTTTCTATGCCTGTGACAATTTGGGCACTTATCGTGTTTTATATCTTTCAAGTGTGAACACACTCTAGCAACCCTAAGGTTTAAGGGTTGTACTTTGAACTTGCATCTTACACTCTTCAGATTATTACATTGCGTGTCGTCTTGTCTTTTCACTGTCACACACTCTCTTCATTGCCAATTGTACTCTTAGTTGAGCTTGAGCTTCGATCTCTGTGCATTCTCTCACCTCTCACATTTTGTATCAAACCTGCTCAGCTCAACCTGTGGCCACTTCCAAGCTGAGCTACCACCTCTCAATTGTCTTGAGCTCCAGAGTCCCCAGGTGTCTATAGGTAGCTCATACCCCCTCAGATATCGATAGTGCTAGACATTTTGGCGCCACCACCACGGTGCCTATATAACAAGCATGCCATCAGTGCCCACCAGACCTTGTCCACAGAGTTGTTTGCATAATAACTACCCCACTTTCTTGCACACATCACCAATCTAGGAAATGCCTCTCTCATGTGCATCGCTCTAGTGCTATAGACATCCATTACACGAGACCCTACAGCTCTCTGTGCAACGCCTCCAGTTGGGCCTACCTCTAATTGTGCCGCCCTTTGCATGACCAACTCCACCCGCCAACACTATGCGTGACCACCATAGGTTGCCAGTAGCCTGCATGAATGCCACTATATCATTTGACCCTGGGAGGCTGTCGACCACCATTGAAATATAACACCTAAATTGCCAAATTTTCCAATATAATTCAGAATCAGAGGTAAAAAATAAAAATTTTATCAAATTTTTAATTCAGATTTCATCTTCTGGAAGGGGCTTGTGCTCAGGCATCATCTCTCTACTTTGCAAGGATCTGGGATACATTTTACGCAAAGATTTTGTGAAATTTTGGGTCAAAATTTTAGGGCTTTTGAAGTCAACTCAAATATCGGCAAATATACATTAGTGATGATAGTCTATAATAGACTAAATTTGTACATTTTGGGACAAGAAAATTTTGGGCTTTAACAATTTTAATGTTGTGAAGCACTAAATTTCGGGCTTTTACAATTTTAATGCTTTGAAGCACTATTTATGCCTTAGATAGCATATACTTGAGATAGTTTTTGACAGAGTGTGATTAGATTTGGTAATTACAGCAAAGTGCTTGCTATAATTTTTGAAAATTTTGAGATTTCCTAGTTGGTCCAACTTAAAGTATTACTGTTTTGCTCCTTTATCAATGACATTTACCATGACAGATCAGGGAGGTGATATATTTACATATGTGTCCAAGGAGGATAACCTGGATGGCAACAACTATTCTCTTTAGTCTTTTATGCTAAACAATGTGCTAATTACAAAGAATCTTTGGGATTATGTTAGCGGTGAAGAAGTTAGGCTTGGAGTTGTGGCTCCTGCTACACCTCCTCTAGAGGATATGGACAACGGGAAACTTAGCCTGTCCTACCCGCTCTAGCTAAACAACTCAGGGTGTTGATTGCATTGGTAGTTCAATGGTCCATCATCCCATACATTGATGCCAGGAGGCATATTTCACGGTGGATTCCGTGCCACGATGGATTCCGTGAGGTTTTACGGTGGATTCCGTAAACTTTGATTACCAGGTCTCATACACAAAGTGGATTCTTTGTGCGAGAAGTCGATGGGGACGCCTATCCTTTTCGGGCGTTTTGTTAATTTAGTGTGTACATGGGTGATTCCATAGCGGGTGATTCCGCAAAATACATATTAAATTAATAAACATTTATGAGTTTAGAGTACGCACTCGTGATAAATTAAGGTTAGGATTGATTTCTAACCAATTGATTCATTTATGTAGCTGAAGACTGCTAGGTATTCACTTTTGTCGATTTAATTGTATTATTTTACTAATGATTGTGAATGCTTTAGTTGATGTGTAGAGATAGCAGTAATGGCGGAGGAAAGCATTGGAGGATAGCGTGTATTCGAGTTATCACCCATATTTTGATGGGCGCATACCTTAGGCATGGCATCTATATTTTGTTGCCTATTTATTAAGACGTTGGATATTTATTTATTATTTTTGTATGCGCATGGATATACGATTATGATATTTGTATTTGGACATTGTATTGGGTATGCTTGACTTCTTGGGCACCCGCCCATTAGCTTTATTTCTATTTAGCACTAAAGCAAACTCAAAAGCCAAAAGCGTGCTATTTTGTAATTTGGACTATTATTTGAGCTAGAAGATGATTAATACATAAAATACATGCTTTGTGGAGCGCGCACACAAGGCATGGGGGGAGATTGCACCCAATTGGTCTCTTGTTCATGTCGTGCATGCTTTCTACCTTGAGTTTTGTGCAAAAAGTAGAGTTCTTTTGTTCTTGGGGACCTTCCGACGCTCACTACGCGCACTTACAGCATCCGATCTGTGCACTAATGGTATCAGAGCGAAGCTAAGATCGAGAGCTTCCAATTGCTACCCATCTTGTACGAAGACGGAGCTCTTGGAAACGATCGAGCTCTACAGTCAGTTTCATTGCGAACGGTCAATACGGGTAGATTCCTGGTGGTCAAGAACCTTTGTCTACAGCCTCTGATGGCGAAGGACCAGCCTGAGGAAGTGGAGGACCACTCCTACATCTCTCACTACAAGTCATTTTTCCATAGTATAGTAAGCTTTATCTCCATAGCCAAGAAGTTTAGAAGCTTTAGCTAAAAGCTTAAAAAAGCTTATTATAAAGCTTAAGCTCATAAAAATTTACGAGTTTTGAACAGGTGGCACATCAGCGTGAATTTCGGCACAGAAAATGGCTACCTCCCCCTCAAAAAAAAAATCGTCGACTGTCAATCCTAAGCTTAGTCACCTAAGCTACAAGTCATTAATCTTCTAAGTCTTCAAAGTTTGCAAGTTCTGCAAGTTCAAACTTACTCTGCAAGTTCACCAAGTCTATAGAGATCAAAACTGACTTACCTTAATTACTCCTATAAGGACTGTTCTTGCGCAGAAGCACAGAACTACAAAATTGTTCCCTGGAAGACTCTATTCGCATACACAGACTTGCTGAACCAGTTTCAGCACACGCAGAAGGTCATACACAGTTTCTAAGAAGACTAAAAATCCCACAACCACAAAAGATGAAGACCGTAAAAGCCAAACAAAAATCTATAAGCCTTGTATATCCGACTTTGAGCTATGCTCATCCCGTTAATTGGATTTTGAGAGTGTGAGGTCTTTTGGATTTTTACAGGATGACGGAACAAAACATGGATGATTTAATGGCTGAAGGTAACCTTCCTGAATCTACGATGGAACAAAAATCAAATTTAATGATGATGCAGCCTGATGAAGGACGAAGAGCCCGACAAGATTTGCAAGTTCATTGGCCAAATTGCAATGATTTACCACCGATAAAGATGGACCGCAACCCGAAGATCTTATCTGACGTACCATCGATGCGACACTCAAAGCTCAATCCATCCGCAAAGAAAAAAAGATAAGTAAAAGAAATTTCAAATTCCGTACTTTCAATGGAACTCGAGATGGAAAGACTGTCCTTGCATTTATCAATCAGTTTTATGACTACTTTCATGAAGAGACATACACTGAAAAATACAAAATTAAATGTGTCACTAACCATTTAATCGATCAAGCATCTCTTTGGTGGACCGTGGTTCGTAAGAGCATTGATTGTTCCACTACATGGGAGAGTTTCAAAAAGAAGTTTCTGTAGAATTTTCTTTCTCCTCAATTTCATGAAAAAGTCATAAAGCAATGGGGTCTTCTACAGCAAAGAGATCGTGAGCCTATTTCCCAGTACACCGAACATTTTTGAAATGTCCTACTGCAACTCAAAATGCTTGAAGATGTACCTGAAGCAACTCACAAGCGCAAGTTTATGTCTGGCTTACATGGGCATTACTATGCTGAAGTCAATATGTTCAAGCCTACAACCCTTGAAGATGCAATTTCTTTGGCTCATGACACTAAAGACAAGATTCAAGGAAGAGACAAGCGTCCACAATAATTTCAAGCAAATGGTAACTATGGTTCTAAGCAATTCAATTCAAATTTTAGAAGATTCAATGAAAGTCGTTTTCCTTCATCATCTTTCCATAAGTCTTGGGCAAAACCACCTTCTTTACCATCAAATACCAATCAAAACCCTAAGCCATCCTCACAGCCAAATCCTAATATTCCTAGACTTTCTGCCATTGCCAACCATGTATCCAAAGCTAAACCTATAGTATGTTACAAATGCCATCAACCTAGACATCTAGCAGCCAATTGCCAATCAAAGAAGCCACATGTCCATATCAATTATCTTGGAGCAATGGAAGATGAAGAACATAAGGAAATGCCCGACTTTACGGAAGATAAAGACGACATTGCTACTCCTTCGGATACTTTACCAGGTATGCCAACTCCACATCCTTTGTTGACAATGAAATGTTTATTACATGGAGAAGAAAAGATTATTTTGCATGATGATGGTAGTACACATGATTTTATTTCTGCAAAGTTAGTGAAAGAATTGAAATTACCAACTGTTTCTATACATTATGGCATTAAAGCAGCATTCTTAGGTACAAGGTATAATGGAACACAAGATGTGCATGACTTAGAAATTAAAATTGATAAATACACTGAACGTAGAAATTTTCTAGTTGTACCTTTGCAGTCCAGTGATATTATCCTAGGTATGCCTTAGCGTCATCAGCATAATCCTGACATAGATTATTCCACGCATTCAATTAAAATTCATTTTCAAGGAAAACAAATTACATTGTATGGTATGGATGCATCTAATAATTTTCCATTGCTTACTCATACTCAAGCTAAACGTGCATTACGTAAAAGTAGTAAATCTTATTTAATTTGGGTGAATGAACTTCAAGCAAAAGAAAAACATATGCATCCTAGGCATAAACAATTCCTTGCACAATTTAAAGATTGTTTTGCTGAAGATTTACCACCTAGACTACCACCTTCACGTCCTAAAGATCACAAAATAGATTTAATTCCTTGTACACAACCACCATGTAAAGCACCATATAGGCATAACCAGATTGAATAGAAAAAAATTCAAAATCAAGTAGAAGAATTGTTAAACAGAGGATTAATTAGACCTAGTAGTTCTCCATTTGGCGCACATGTTTTATTAGTAAAGAAGAAAAATAATACTTATCGCATGTGCATTGATTATCATGCCCTGAATAAGATTACTGTTAAGAATAGATATCCAATTCCTAGGGTAGATGATTTTACGGATAAACTACAAGGTTCTGTCATATTTAGTAAGATAGATCTTAAATCTGGTTATCATCAAGTGAGATTAGATAAATCTGATATATTCAAAACTGCATTTAGAATACAATTTGGACATTATGAATTTCTAGTGATGCCTTTTGGATTGACTAATGCACCTGCTATATTTATAAGCCGAATGATAAACCGCATATTTTTGAATAGTATCAGCATTGTATTATAGTATTCTTTGATGATATATTGGTATTCAGTAAAAATGAGAATGAGCATTATGAACATATGTCTTTAGTTTTCAAGTTGTTGAAAGATAATCAATTGTATGCTAATCTAGAAAATAGTAAATTCTTTCAAACAGAAATTGAATATCTAGGTCATATTGTATCATCAGAAGGTATTAAGGTTGACCCTAAGAAGATAGAAGCAATATTGAATTGGCCCATATCTAAAAATGTGCATGAGTTACGTTCTTTTCTAGGTCTTGCTAGTTTTTACAGGAAGTTTGTGCGAAATTTTTCATTACTTGCCTTGCCTTTGACTAAACTTTTAAAGAAAGGTATTGTTTATCATTGGTCTGATAATCAACAGAAATCTTTTGATTTATTGAAACATGCATTAATCCATACTCCTGTATTACAACTACCTGATTTCAATAGACCATTCTTTTTAGTAGTTACTGATGCTAGCGAATCTGGAATAGGAGCCCTACTGATGCAAGATAATCATCCCATAGCCTACTCTAGCTGTAAACTGAAACCATCTGAACTTAAATATTCTACTTATGATAAGGAATTGTTAGCTGTAGTACAAGCCTTACGTTAATGGAATCATTACTTAATGGATTCTGAGTTTATGATTAAGACTGACCAACAAAGTATTAGACATCTCCTTAGTCAACCCCAAATCTCTGACAGACATAACAAATGGGTAGCTTTCATTCAGAGTTTTCATCCTCTTATACAATATCAACCAAGAAAAGAGAATATATTAGCTGATGCTTTAAGTAGAAGACCGACCATTCATAATATTTCTGTCATATCATTTGATTCTCTTAGCCCTATGAAATATACTTATTATTAGGACATTAGTTTTCAAGCTGATTGGAATAAATTAGTTGAAAATAACTAGATTCCTATTGATTCACTGTCTTACAATGATGGATTCATGTTTTATGAAAAGAGATTATGTGTTACAGTTCCGTTTAGATCTTTTGTTTTGAATGAGATTCATTGTCCTCCATACTAAGGTCATAGAGGTATTATCTCTACTTTGCGTACATTGACTGAAGATTTTTATTGGCTACATATGGACATTGATGTATCTAATTTTGTTTCTGAATGTTTAGTTTGTCAAAGAGTTAAGAGACATCATGGTAAATAGTATGGTTTATTAATGTCTTTATATATTACATCAAAACCATGGGAACAAATTTCTATGGATTTTATTACTGGTTTAGCTAACACTAAAGCTAACCATGATATGATTTGGAATGTTGTAGACAGATTTAGCAAACAAGCATATTTTATTCCATGCAAGAAAACATTAACAGCATCTCAAGCAGCTCAGTTGTTTTTTAAAATTATTTTCACTAATCATAGTTCACCAAAAGTTATTATTTCTGACCGTGATTCTAGATTTTGTAATAATTTTTGGATTACTTTGTTTGCTAACTTAGGAACAAATATTGATTTTTTATCTACATTTCATCCTGAAAAAAATGGTCAAACAGAAGCTACTAACAGTACTATTTTAAATCTTTTGCGTGCTTACACTATTTAAAAACCAGATACATGGGATACACATCTACATTTACTTCAGTTTGCATATAACAATACACCATACACAGTTACAAAGAAAGCACCATTTGAAGTGATTTATGGTTATAGATTATCTACACCTGTTGCATCTTCATCAAATAAGATTTAGAGTGCTGATGATATTGCTAACATGCACACTACTATTTTTTATGAAGTTAAAGATATAATTGCCAAAGCCCAGCAATCATATAGAAAGCAAGCAAATAAGAAAAGACATGCCATGAATTTCAAAGTTGATGACTATGTTTGGTTAAGAATATGGAAACGTTACAGGTTACAATCAGATCTTGAGACTGCCACAAATCTTAAAAAAGTCTTGGAAGATCACATACTTGGCTGTAGAGTGTAATTCACACTTGGCGAAGTTCTTGGAATCGCAAAGCGTGAATTTTATGATGCAATCATTGATATGTTGAAATAAAAATGGCAGTTTGATGGTGAAGTTTTGCAAGCATTGATGCACGTTGACAAAGTGAATGCAAGTGTGTTGTGTTCAATTAGGCTTTTTTGATTTTATGCAATTTGTGTGACTTAATGGAATGTAAGTAACACCATTACTGAATGTCATGTGAATTATCAATAAAAATTATGCATTTGATGATGCCATCCAATTATTTCTTTCCCCCATTATATTTGAATGACTCTCTTAAATAGCCACTTGTGCCTACCTTTTTGAGGTTTGCTAGTGCTACTAGGGCCCTCGCTTCAACTCATGCTCTCATGACTAGGTCATACTTTTAGTTACCCTTTGGTAGGGTAGCCTCTCTCTCTCTCTCTCTCTCTCTCTCTCTCTCTCTCTCTCTCTCTCTCTCTCTCTCTCTCTCTCTCTCTCTCTCTCCATGTCATTGTAATAACAATCCTTCGAGCTCAAACCACCTTTGTGACACTTGACTTCCCTAGAGAGGTTTTCGCACATCATTTTCTATGTCTTGGTTTTTGGTTGTTTGTGTTTCTCTTAATTTTTTTTTCTTCTTGTCTCTTACTCTTTCGTTTGAATGCCTGTGTTGCACTCAAATGCTACCTTCAAGTTTTATCTAGAAGGAATTTTCTATTCTCTCATGTTCATCTCTTTGACCTATTGTATCCTTCTCCTCAATCTCTCACTTTGGCCTCCTTCAATGTGTGCCCTATCTTTCGACCTATTGTATTCACATATGATTTCAATTGGATGATAAATTTCAATCAATTTCAAATAGAAAAATGTCCATAGTAACTCTCTCTCTTTTTGTCTTAACCTAACCATGGATGTTTCAAAATCTTGTGACTTGTATGCAAAAATGGATTGCCCTACTAATCTCTCACTCGTCCTTCTTTTTGCACTTCCTATTGCTATGCATAGTAGAGAAGCAAGTACTTTGGATGTTTGACTCCATGGTCTCAATAATGGAACTAAAAAGTCAATGCACAATTGTACCCAATCATGAAACAAGTCTAGAGCTCTTCTTGTTTCAAGAGTTTGATCAGCCTATGTAGACCAGTCTTCATCCACTGGTCACTCACCTCTCCCCTCATAACCCCTAGCTACTCTCATTACCAATAACAACAATCAATAGTTCTCAAGATTGTAGTAGATACACCTAGAACTTGCTCTCTCCAATGCAAGTTAAATTTCATTGTCTTGAGTACAGATCTCCCAAAGAATAAATAGCTTTGCCAATAGCAAATGCTTCTACAAATTCATTCACCACTAGTCATGGACCCACATTTCGGATGGTCACTTTGTTCACTAGTTAAAGATCCTGTATAAACTGAGTATGGTGTAGATGAAAGCTCTAGAATACCCATTGTTATTTTTTCATTTAACATATGTATGAGTCTGGGCAAAGTTAGATCACCATGGATGCTACTACTCTTATATCCATACAACCTATTTCATATGGAAACACTTTATGCCAATCTTTTGTTCTTTAAGAGATTCTTCTATAAATTTATGTCCAATTTTCATTGGATCTCTTAGGTTTGTTTTTTGGAAGCCGACTAATTAATTATTTGCTCTTTGGAGACAACAACACTACAACAACTTTACCTTTTTATCCATTGTCTTGGAAGATAGTACATAGTCGAGACATAGTATTTAATGAGACAAAGTTATTAAAAAATGCTACACATGGTAACCTTGATAAAAAGAATGTCAAATTTCAATATGAATAGTCATCCATTTAGCAACCATTAGCTAAAGATTATGTTCCTTTTGATGCTAAAAATGAATAGCAACCTATTATGCTACAACCAGAAGATAATGGATAGCAAACGAATGCACAAGATAAAATAGGATAGTAAGAACATGGTAAAGTAGGTTACAATAGTAAGAAAATGCTAAAAATCAATCACCATGTGATGATGTGCATATACCTAAGAATGTAGGTCCATTGCCTAACAATATCTTTGGATTGCATTTTATTGATCGAGGAAGGCAAGCCTCTAACATTTAAAGAGGCATAGTCATGTAAAAGTAAGAGAAAGTGGGAGCTTGCTATGCACAAAGAGATAAAGTCTCTATATGGAGATAACACATGGCATCTTGTACATTTGCCCAAGCATAGGAAAGCTATCCCTAACAAATGGATTTACCAAGGCGAGATGTATTGATGGGAAGCCCAAGTATAAGGCACGTTATCGCAATGCGTAGGGTTGAAGATCACCATAGGGGTTTGGCAAGAAAACTGGACAAGATTGATGAAGATGTGTCTTTAGGAGATAAGTAGATTGCAGTGAATGTTTAAAGATTCAAGAGGTACTTCACGATCAATCACAGGGGTTTAAGAGAAAAGAATGTATGACTCTAGCTTCAACCTTATTTTTTCCAAATGGCTCTTCATACATCATAAATTCAACAATGAATTGAACATATCCAAATAATTTACCTCTATAATGGTAGACTTGATACTCTGCTATGTTTTTACTATAGTTAAAATCTTTGCAAAACTATGACTACAAAAGATATCCCATCATATAATCTTGTAGTCCTCTCATTATCTTGCATAGTTGAAATCTCTTTGTAAAATTGTGGGATCTATGGAAGATACCCCATCATATAATCTTGTAATCCTCTCATCATTTTGCAATAAACTTTGCTCTTTCATACTTAAACATAATTTTTAAAAGATCTATCAAATTCTTTAATCCTTTGGAAATTTAAGGAACCTATTGTTGAGAATCCTATGAAGCATGAAGTAAAGACATCTTCACCTATAGCAATAGGTGAGTACTTTATGCTCTTAGTACTATTGTAGTCCCACAGTACTATTGAACAGTGCGCGAGGGAGACTAGGAACAAAGGAAAAGAGAGGAGAAGAGAGACACGAGACAACGGAAGTGGAACCCCAGAAGTACGTCAACTGAGCACACATGATAGGAATATATAGAGGGAACATGGGACGCTATATATAGACAAACTATATATAGCCTATATATAGACAAACTATATATAGCCTATATATAGACAGACTATATAGAGCTAACACCCCCGCTCAAATAAAGGTCCCTTACTATGGATGAAAAAACCCTTGGGGGCTTAAGGGAAAAACCCACAGCTCAATATAGGCCTACCGTTATATTAATATTCAAAATATAAAATTACAAAGTTGAACATACAAGAGCCTATTCATAGGCATCAAAGGAGCTACATCACTCATAAATTACAACATCAACGGAGAAGGAGCTACATCACTCGTAAATTACAACATCAACGGAGAAGGAGCTACATCACTCAAGAGCTACATCACTCCTGAATTACAACAGTCTATTCAGAGGCATCAAAAGAGCTTTATCACTCCTAAATATACAACATGTAAAATAAGGATAAGCGACATCACTGCAAAAGATAAAATCTCCAAGAAATTCCTTCAACTGAACTTGGAATGTAAGCAGTATATCTGTCACATCAAAACTTGAAGAAAAAACGTTAGTGACATTAGAACAACACAAGGTCTATAGAGATGGTTCGCGACGCCACTCTATAGACAACATAACACATGTCGGACCCCATAAATAGAATATAAATAAAACAATTTGTCATCAGCTGAAATATAGACCCTCATCAACTGGAAAGAATATAAACGAAACAATGTATCATCAGCTAGAATATAGACGCTCATCAATGGAATAACGAACGAGGACGATCATCATGAAGCATGGCAATATCAACATCCAAAAGTGATGTTGATGTTGAAATGTAGCAGTAACTCAAGTGGCCTTTGCGTCGCAAGATTTGTAGCAGTAACATAGGGAAGAAGCAACTTGCTCTTTCAGGCGGCCTTTGCGTTGCAAACAGGGCTATTCTTCACTCTTGTGTGCGAGGCAAAAACTCAGCAATATTAAGAGATTGCAAATACGTTCCAAAAGAAATCACAAATATCTGCCGAACTTCTCCTGTGGATTGAGGAATGGAAAGACCAGTGAGCCATCTGTTCCTGATAGCAATACCACTTAATTTCATGATCCATAATAAAAGCATTTTTATCGAGAAAGATAGCTGGAATTGCTGCTTTTGTGATGGGAAAAGGAAGCTCGCAGAAACATGTACAGCTTAAACAGAAGCTACACTTGACAATCGTCTGGATCACACTTTTGGGCAGTCCGATTAATAGATCCATCGTCGTGTGGCTGTACACTGGTAAAATTTTGTGAACTCGATCAGATCATGTGTAAAATATGACAATGCTGGCTCGATGCCTTGCATCGAAGCAATTCTGGAAAGCCTCAATACTGCGTTTTGTACAGCTTCGCTATAATAGATGATCCTGTGAGAAATCGCCGTTCTTCAAAGTTGCATGAGAGGAACCTGACAGAAGCATTTGCCCATATTTTGGAAAAAAATCGAATAGCAGAAACCCGTTTGGTATGTCCACTCTATGAGTGTATCCATCTTTTTGGAATGTAACAGTGATCGTTTGATGCTTTGACATCTTTAGGAGCTGCTTTGATATCTTTAGGAGCAGCAATCCATGATCTTCCCTGATAATCACGCTCTTCCTTGCCATGGAACGTGCTTTATCCTGGTGTTCAAACTTCTCTTCTTTGTCTTTCTCACCTTTCTTCTCAGCATACTCTTGTCCATACTTCTTCTGTTCCTCAGTAAGCTCAGTCTGCAGCCCTTCTTTCTTTCCTGACCAAGGACTTTTTGGATTTTTCTGGAGCCACAGATCAGAAGCAGGGTTTAACACCTCCTGCTGCACCTCATCATCCATATCATCAACACTTGCAGACGGGTCCGTTGCATAGCCAAACCTGTGAAAAGTGTTGTACTGTTCATCGAAGATGAAGGACTGCATAGCCAAACCTGTGAAAAGTGTTGTACTGTTCATCGAAGATGAAGGACAAGATACCTGCGTCTAACACCTGTTCTGCAACATTCTGAGGCCCTAACTCTAACACCTGCTCTGTAATATTTTGAGACACAGGATCAGAATCTTCCTCAGGCAACTCATTAAGATCAAACATGAACTAGCCCTTGGTTGCCATGTCGAATGTTGGAAACCACTGGGTCAGCCGAGGCATGAAAGGTGTACATCACAGCGGTTCAATTTGAGCGCCACGAGGCGCACACATAGTGCTCTGTTCTGCCCCTGGTCTATATCCAGCTTCTCTTTGACACGAGGAACCAAGGATCTCAGATAGAAGCATCCTCGACAAATCCCAATTTGTGATTTCGCATGCCCTGAACAATCCCGTCCTTTGCATAGGGATGTGCAGGTCCAGCGATGGGAGCCCACAACTGATCGTACGAGGTTGTGGCGGCACTGGACGGAGGTCTTGGTGGAATCGAGGCCGACACAATGGGCGGCGAGGGACTCAGCGACCTCCTCCCAGTGGGCGGTGCGGAGCTGGCCGCGATTTTTGGCGTACCACTTCTCCTGGTAGGCGGGTCCTGGTGAGAAGGGTGGAGGGGGCGCTTGTAGAGGTGAGCATCGTCCTCCTCCTCGTGGCCGTGGCGATGCTGGGAGGTGTCGTCGTCTGTTGCCGTGGCGATATCCAGCTTCTGTTTGACACGAGGAACCAAGGATCTCAGATAGAAGCATCCTCGACAAATCCCAATTTGTGATTTCGCATGCCCTGAACAATCCCGTCCTTTGCATAGGGATGTGCCGCCTGCTGGCGGCACTGGACGGAGGTCTTGGTGGAAAATCAAATTGTAATTATCCTGATTATATCACATTTTCAAAGCCATAACTCAAGTCAAAACTTGCAACAAAGTATAGCCATAAAGATTTATTAACATACATATGATATAAAAGCAATATATATGAGCAACATAAATATGAAACCATATACATGAAAGTAAGATCTAAGAATGAACAAAGAAGAAAAACTTATCTTTGCATAATTGTGAAACCTCGCTCTAATACCATGTTGAACAGTGCGCAAGGGAGACGAGGAACGGAGGAAGACTGGGAGGAGGTGTCGGCCTCGATTCCACCAAGGCACTGGACGGAGGTCTTGGTGGAATCGAGGCCGACACAATGGGCGGCGAGGGACTCAACAACCTCCTCCCAGTGGGCGGTGCATCGAGCCACCATTGTCAACTGAGCACACATAATAGGAATATATAGAGGGGACCTGGGGCGCTATATATAGACAAACTATATATAGCCTATATATAGACAGACTATATATAGCTAACAAGTACAACAATACTTCCTAAAATCATGGCTCCCAAAACTCTCTAGTATTGAAAGACAATGGATAATCCCTCAATGAATCCTTGTTTCTTACATGATTGACACATACTATCATAAATTGCATTACTTTTCTGTTATCTTTGCCCTTGATTATTGCATAGAAAGAACCATCATCTATAACTTTAGTCTCCATCCTTGTTTTAGTAATAAATGGTTACCCTAAGATCATTGAGTATGATGAGGTAACTTACCCAAAGAAATGGTGATTGTCCTATACATCTTCTATTGGTAATGTGCACATTTGGACATGCAACATGCAGGTTTCCTATGGAGTTTTTGGCTACCCACATCCTCCATTTGTGGTCAACATCTTCTAGTCATCTTCCATTCGCATAAATACTCCTAACCATGACTTTTATCTCTATGTCATGGCCTATTAGTGCAAAACATGGAGTTTCTAGATCTCCAACCTTCATTATAGTCTCTGTGGTAGCAGGGACCCAATGCTTCTTGGAATAGTGACTATTGGGTATCACCCTTAAAGCCACTTCATTCTTTGTATAGTGTATAGGCCATATATCTCTTGCATTTTTATAGCATATCATAGTGTTCTCTCTACAACACCGTTCACTTTGATAATATCTACAATAATATCTTTTGCTTCTTCATAGTAGATAGTTTTTGCATCTATATCATCTTCAAAAACCAAATTTTTTCCTTGTAAACCTATTTTTTCTTCTATTTGATCGTATCTTGAATTGACTCACTCACAAATTGTCTTTTTCCTCTTATAATGTCTATACTTTCTTCATGGAACTCTCTTTTTTCTATTTTAAGAATCCTGGGGCTAACACTTGACTTTATTGTTTAAAATCTTCTCTTTCAAAACCTTTTTAAGATATGTAGCCATCTCTATGCTAAAGAGTAGCTTTTAACTTTGTTGATTTTCCTTTGGCTTTTCTTGTGTCTTTTCTTTTTGCTCCTTCTTCTTGTATATATCTTCCATGTTTTGTTCTAGATTGGGTCTAGCAAGAAGCATATACTACTCAAGATATGTCTTGCCACCCATCTAGTGATCCTCTTTGAGGTCCTTTGGTTTTCATAATATATTTTCCTTTTATTTTGATTATTACATCCATGTTCTATTGCTATAGCAAATAAGCATAAATAGAACAAGAATCCATAGGGGAATCCCACCAAGTTTTCTCTCTAATATTTTGACTTGCATTATTTAGCCCTTTCTTTAACATTTTATCCTTACCTATAGTTTGCATGGCATAGGTCCATAACTTTGTTTTTAAACCCGTATTAGAAACTTGAGATCTCTCTATTTACAACCCATAGATAGCAACATCTAACTGCATATGCATTCCACATGGCAAGATCTTCAAGAATATTCTTCATATCTCCATTCCCGATGTTTGTAGAAAGGGGCATACACGTGAAGAAAGTTGTACCATTAACCCCTTCATGTGTCATATGAACGAACCAAGAGAAGTCCCTTTTTCATGGTCAAGACTGAATAAGTTCTTTAAGGAGATCTTTGAGTTCTTTCTTTTTGCACCATACAATCTAGTGAGTTTTTTCTACTTAGCTTTGGCAATTGAGAGTTCATCAACATGGTGAATCAATGTTTGATCCAAGTGCAGCACAATAATTGATTGGATTCGTTCGTCATCTTGATGCTCTTTGGCATTGGATAAATTAATGATACTTGTAATAGTGATGATGGTCCAAATACCTCGACATCATTTTATACTGTATCGGGACTTGCTAGGTACGAAAGCCTTCACCAGCAATAGTAAATTTTTGAATTTCGACAATGTCCTTGGATATTGCCATAGAGGAGTCTTACTAGGATTTATATATACACTTGGCAATTTCTACCTCTTTACAAAATTGGCAAGTAATATAAAATTCATAATGTATTGTCACAAGGCCATTGGTTAAAGGCTGGTTTTTTAAAGGACATTCACATCCCCTCTCTTTTTTAAAAAAATTAATGAAGAACAACATAGAGATAAGGTATATCCTTATCCAACAGTCAATTGTGGATTAGATGCTGATGTTGATTGGACAACTTGAGTCCATGGAGTCAGATATGTGAGCAAGTGTGGTGTCCTACAAGTTGCATTATCAAATGACTCCCATGGTAAAACATGGCCAACTACAACATGCAAACGTGTTGCCAGTAGAATCAACAATAGGTCACTGCGTTGTCGTATTGCTGTGCATCCGAGGTGTGAAATCCACCAAAAAGTTGTGTGTGGGATTTGATACTTTGTACATACTTAGTTGTTATGTTTGCATTTTTATTCTGCGTGGGTAATATAGTAAAGAGGGGCTAGAAAAAGATACTGTTGTTGGCAGTGCATTGGTTAATATGTATGCCATGTGTGGTTTATTTGCAGATGCACAAAAAGTGTTTGACAAGCATCGACTTTGTAGCGTAATCTCGTGGAACATGTTAATTTCTAGATACATCCAACAGGGAGTTGTTGAGAAAGCACTTCAGTGTTTTGAACAGACGCAGCTTGAGGGGTTCTTGCCAGACAGAATCACTTTTGTTTGCATTTTGAAAGCTTGTGGAATGACAAGAGCTATAAACACGGGCCAAAAAGTACATGCTCAGATTATCGAAGGAGGTTTGCTAGTGAAAGATCTTTTTGTTGGCAATGCTATAGTCGACATGAATGCCAGATGTGGCTTAGTTGCAAAAGTACAAGAAGTTTTTGACAAATTTCCAGTCCGAGAAGTGGCTACATGGAGTGTGCTAATACTAGGATATGTACAACAAGGTTATGCTGAAGAAGTAGTGAGTTTTTTTTTAACAGATGCTATTTTGAAAGGGAAGGCTATATTCAAATGGGGCTTTTTGGGGGGAAGACGCTTAATGGAGAAGAGCAGAGCAGAAAGCAGAGGAATCACAAGCGGAGAGGATACGAATCAAAAAGGATTTTCTTGGATAATAAGAGGCGACATATTTCAGATGTGGAGTGGGAGGAGACGAAATTTTTCAGGCAAATGGAGAGCTTACGACCTGTGTTTCTGGCTTACATAAAGAGGACGGGAAGTTCCACGGAAGAGAAAGGGGAGATTTTTCGGCAATCAGAGGGACTCTACAACTTCGGAGGGGGGGAAGTTAAGGAAAGAGGGAGGAGAACGAAGTCTGGAGAATAAGCATAAGGAAAGGAGACTGAAGACGGTGGATGAGGAGGCAAAGAACAGCTCACTTGGTGCTTCCTTCTTGAGGACTAGCTACAATTTGTCTCCGCGCACTGTCGATTGAGTCTATCAAGAAGGACTGTTCTGTGACATCCTAACAACGACGCAGAGGCGATGAGGAGAAACAAACGATGCAGAAGCTAGCTGGGAGATGTAGTACAATGTTGCAAAGGATGAGCTGGAGCCACTTGGACGACACTGCAGCAACTGACAAATGAGAAGCATTGACGAGCTTAGTGATTTCAAAGGAGAAGAAACGAAGTGATGCTCATGTCTTTGATGTGTGTATCAGATTCCAAAGACTCTTGGTTGAAAAATTGCAACTACTTGCTGCCTAATCCACTCAATATACTCTTGTAATCAATTCTTTTATGCCCTGCAAACACATTAGCCAAATATGCTTCCTAATTTACAAACAGATTACATTATGATGGAAGCATCTCTGTTGTCCAGCATATTTGACAATTTGAGCTCGAGACCTGCCAGTCGCATGTATAGTGTTTGTTCAACTCTTGAAAGTACCTTGTCATAACTTTGTAGCCAATCAACAAGCTGTTCCAGAAGCCATGATAATGCATGCTCATAAACATTAAAAGTTTCTCCAAGAAGATCCTGTATGGTCTTCAAGAGTGTTGATCATTCTGTATCTATTTTCTAGTTTAAACAGCTGCTTGCTTGCTATACCAGAATAGCACAATGCAGGAATATGCCCGCACAACAATGTGACCAAGACAAGGTGGAAATTACATTACCTCAGAAGTCAGATTGCAACTGCTGGTGATATGTTTGTGAAGGTGATGTAGTAGTTCTTACACATGATTATGGCTGTTGTTCATATGTTGACATTGCTAACATGGAAGAGAAAGATGTGCCATACATTGCCACAAGTCAGTTTGTCAACTTATGGAGAATGCAAATGAATACATGGTTTTAGATCACCCGTGGCCAACCCTCTTGTTCTTGGAAGGGACCCACCTCTGAAAGACATGCCTGCAACATTGACTATTGCTCGAGATATTGTCCACCTCATCATTTGGAATCAAGTTCCCTATGGGTTCATTGTTAAGTCTGTGGATCCATAGATCCATCCTTTGGCTGATGCTACTGAAAGAACAATGCTGAAATTTATGTCTATAGTTGATAACCAGATTTGTACTGAAGGTTCCTATGTTGAAGGATGAGTTCTATGCTCAGCGAAAAACTTGCTTTTGGTCCTATCATTGCTGCATAGACAAGGTCTCGTTGGAAGCTTGGCGGATCTATTACTGCACACAAATCCTCTCATCTTGCTTATTTGTATGATTGATCTTCTATCGTGAAATTAGCCAAGGTCCTCTGTGGTTGCGACTTTGCTTTCGAAAACCCTTCGACATCTTTGGTGAACCCGACGTGAAAGCGTCGTATAAATTTCAAGATGGGAGATACTTCAGCATCCATTTTAGCCTCTTCTACAATTCCTGCTTCGTCCTCTACTGCAGCTCCATCATTGACTGCGGCTTCAAGTACTTCAACAGATGATCTAAAACATATTTTGCAGAATATGTCTATGTATATGCAGCTTCAAAATCAGCAGACACAATTGTATATGCAGCAACAGCAACAATTGCATCAACAACAGTTGTCTCAGCAAAGGCAACTATATTTGGAGTAGGAGAATGCAATCAGCGCAACTAAGGCGATTGAAGCAGTTGAGAATGAGAAGAAGCTATTTGATGGTTGTAATGTTTCAGCTTACTTGAAGACGTATGAGATCAAGATGGGATGTTTTGGAGTACCAGCTGGACTTATGAGTAAGTATTTCCTTTGTCTTGTCACACCCGCCTTGAGGGCAAAAGTGACTGATCTTTTTATTCAAAATTCGCATTGGCAAGATTTTAAGAAGGCCTTGAAAGAAGAGTATTTCCTTGAGGACTTTGGGATGGCTACACGACGGTCATTCCGAGAGTGGGTCTACATGCCAAACAAAGGTCTAGCTGCTTCAGAGTTGATACGAGAATTTGAAGAAAGGTATAGTCAGCTTGATGCCATTGAACAAAGAGCATTGGATGTTGAGAAAGTTGAGCTTTTCTTACAAGCTGCAGATCTTGCTCTTCAGGAAGAATTAGGAGAGCTTCTTGAGGATCGCACGAAGCCTATGGGTCTTAAAACGGATTGGCAAGATGCCCAGGATGCAATCTCAACTTTGACCAAGAGGAGGATATGGAAGACCCGCCTACATAATGGATCTATGACACCAACGCCGTCTTCTGCTCCTATGCTTGCTTCTATCCCTGTTATTTCTTCTCTTCCTCAGCCAGTTTCTTGGCCTATGCCAATGCCTACTGTTTCTACTCCTCCTATTCCTCCTGCTCCAAGACCAATGGCGGCTCCTTTTGCTCCAAAACCATCCACTCCGTCGATGCCTTCCTCTCTTGATGATATAATCAAAGGCATAACGGATTTGACACTAGAGTCTGTTAAAGCAAAATTGGTGGGAAAATTGAAAGAGCAGTTTGCTTCGACTGCGCCTACTATTTCTTCTAGTGCTCCTACTGCACCTAGGAGAGATCGAAGATGTATTTGGTGTGATAGTACAGACCATTAGCATTGTAGGGATTGTGAATCTTTTCAGGATGCAAGGAGGAAGAATTTGGTATTTTGGGGACAAGATGGTAAGATTTGGTTGACTAAAACAGGAGCTCCGCTTGCTACCAACTTTGGGAAAGGCGGAATGAAGAAATTAGTGGATGACATGGCTGCGCGTACTTCTTATGTGGCAGCTAGAGGAGATGCTTCTGCATATGAAGTCCAGATTGAGAAAGGATCAGAGAATCAGTCAGCATTATGGACTTATGCTATGGAGACGACAAACAAGGGAAAAATTCAGCAAACTGTTTTGACTAGTGCGGGCTCTAGTATCAGATCTGAGACAGGTTGGGATTCGCCTTTTGACAGGTACACTATTTATGCCTACTTGGCTAAGTCTCAAGGAGCAGATGTACTTATTGTGGAGAAGTGTAAGAGGGATGAAGAAAATCCAAGTGTAGCTAAAAAGACTAGAGGGGGTGAGTTTGTTACTCCACCTATTGCAGGACCGTCTTTGAGACCAGGGCTAGAACGACAGATGGAAGATGCTTAGAAGAAAGAAAAGAGGCAAGAGCCTAGAGAGAGAAAGCAGCCATGGTTTAGATTGATGTCCGATATTGAGACATCTACGGACATGAAGAAAATCTTTAATGATAAGATACTTGGCAGTGAGGTGACTTTTACTATTTCTGAAGTTTTGGGCATCTCGAAAAGAGAGTTTCAAGATCAGTTCCAAGAGGTCTTGAAGAGGAAAAGACATGCATTGCCTACTACTGATACACAGGGAGTTTTGATTGGGGAGTTGGATGAGGATGAGGATAAGGTTATGGTTGAGAATGCTTTTGTTTTTCCACAGATAGAGAAGAGAGTTCAGCCTATGCATTATGTTGAAACTGATGAGCATGTCTTAATACCGCGTAGTCACTTTTCACGGAGTCATTGGGCTAGGGAAACTACAGAAACGATGGTAAAAATTGGAGAGAAACAGGTGCCTTATGTTGCTTTGATGGATCATGGTTCAGAGATTAATCTCATAGTTCGTGGAGTTTATGAAAGTAACAGATGGCCTATGGATATAGAGCATGGGTGGCGTATGAGAGCCGCCAACAACATTGCAAGTGATTTGTATGCTGCCTGTCCCAGTGTCAGGGTTTCTATTGGAGATGTAGAGGAGGATTTCCATTTCTTTGTGCAGGATTCATGCTCTTATCCCATAATTCTTGGACAGCCATTCATCACAGAGATGTGCATGGAAACAAAGGTAATGGATGATGGATCTGCTTATGCATGGATTCACAGTAAAGATGGCATGAGAGCAGTTCAGTTTATGACTGTGTGTGTGAACCATGTTAGAAACAGGGATACTCTTAGAGATGCACCTTTGCCCACTATGAGGGATTCGGGTTTTCATTAGGTACCACTGTTTCGCGAGACGACGGTGGTACAGAGCAGAGGAGATTGGAGTTCTCCCCTCCTAGCAGCAGTGTTTTCTCCTCCAGTTTTATTGGAAGTTTAGCAAACAGTTCGATGAGTTATCAGAAGACTTCTAAGTTGCCTAGAGCTGCCAGACAGTACATATGCAGGAAGGAGAAAAATTTGAAAAATGCAGGTATTTTAGAGGATGATGAGCATATAGATGGGATGTATGATAGTATGGTTTGTGCAGATATGATGACAGAGATGGAAAATATGCTAAAAACTGATATGTAGAGTTGTCATAGTAATGTATCAGTGCAATCCCTAGACATGTTTCATGAAATTGCAGATTTTGTGTCACAGATAGAGTTAGAGGCTGAGGTGACTCAGCAAAAAGTGTTGAGTGCTGAAGAAATTCAGCAAACAGAGTTTCTGGTTGATTATGATCAGCTTACAGAGACACAGAGGGCTGAAAACTTTCAGCCAATAGAGTTTACTGCTGAAATATTTCAGCATCCAGAGTTTAGGGTTGTTCCTATGCAGTCCATAAAGCAGAGGGCTAAGGATATTCAGTCACACTGGAGTGCAGAATTGCTGATTTACAGCAAGATTTGAGTAATACAAAGGATCATAATGAAGCCAGGGTTGACACGAAATACAAAACTGTGGATAAAAAGGTGAAGCCGGTAGCTGTACTGCTTCCACCTGACAGTGATCAACAAATAGAGAGGGCTGCCAAACAATCAATTTTGAGGAATCCAGAGCATATAGGCCATAAATTTTCAGCAGAGACTCTTGCTGAATTAAAAATTGAAAATGGTGATTTCTTGCTACCCACAGAGAAGCAATGCTTTCAGGAGATGCTTGAGTGACATGGAAGGGGGTTTGCTTTTTTCCCGCATGAGATTGGATGTGTAAATCCGAATATTGTTGCTCCTATGGTGATCTTTATTATTCCTCATATTCCATGGAACCTCCGACCTATTCCAGTGCCTAAGGCACACCTGCCAAAGCTGATTGATTTGTTGAATGAGAAAATCAGGATGGGAATCCTACAGCCTTCATTTGCCCCATACTCAAATAGGTGGTTTACGGTTCCAAAGAAGAATGGTACTCTCCGATTTATACAGGACATGCAGCCAATAAAAAGAGTTACCATCAGGAATGCTGGTATAGGTCCAGTTGTGGATGAGTTTGCATAAGCATTTGCTGGACGTGCCATCTATTATTTAGGTGATTTGTATTCGGGATATGATCAGTTTCAGTTGGCTTTGGAAAGCAGGGACATAACCACTATGAGAACTCCTATTGAGCTTGTCAGGATGTGTACCTTGCCTCAAGGTGCCACTAATTCTGTTGCACATATGATGAATGCCATGCATAAGGTCCTTCGTGATTACATGCCTCAGCTTACCATGCCTTTCTTGGATGATGTGCCCATTAAGGGGTGTGCAGAAGAAGAGAAGAATGAGAGTCTAAATGAGCAAGGATGCAGATACTTTGTGGCTGATCATATTTCAGCTTGTGAGAAGATTTTGGCCAGGTTAGAAGAAGTGAACTTGACACTATCTGGGCAAAAATCTATTTTTGGAGTAAATGAGGTTGTCATTGTTGGACATATGTGTGGGTATTATGGCAGGAAACCCTCACCTGAGAAGGTGGATGCTATAGGCAAGATTACGGAGTATTGTTCTACCACTTCAGAGGTACAGAGATTCATTGGTACTTGTGTGTTTTATATGATTTGGATACCCCATTTTGCACACATAACAGATTGTTTATATTAGCTGCTTCGAAAGGGGAAGAAATTTTATTGGGATAAGAGCCACATTAGAGCCATGCGGAAATTGAAGAAATTATTGCAGATTGCTACTACTCTCAGGAAAGCGGATTATAATTGCGGAAGGCCTATTGTATTGACAATTGACACTAGTCCAATTGGCATAGGCTGGGCTGTGGGTCAAGATGATGCAGATGGAAACAGGTATGCTATTCGGTTTGGGGCGAAAGTCCTAAACGAGGGACAGAGGAGATATCCGCAAATCAAGAGGGAGTTACTGGGGATTGTTACGGCTCTCAAATGTGACAAGGAGTACTTTATTGGAGCTTCAATTGTGGTAGAGACAGATTGCTTGCCATTGATTGGTATGATTACGAGTTGCTCTACTCCGAATATAGCTATGTTGAGATGGATTGCATACATCAAGTCATTAAATCCGGAATTTAAACACATAGCAGGGAAGGATAATCCAGTGGGCAGATATGCTGTCTAGAGCCAGATATGATGATGAGGAGATGCTATTTGCAGAAGAGGATGATGCAGAAATTTCAGCCACTATGGTTGATCATGTTTGCCATGTCTATGATATTGTGGCTTTCATAGAAGAACTTTATGTTGGAGATTGGTTGCAGATTGGCAAGTACCTTAGTACACTAAGCAAAAGAGATGAATGGACAGATGAAGAGTTCAAGAAGATCAGAAGGAAAGCCTATGGTTATTTTCTCAAGGACGGATTTCTTTGGAAGCATCCAAAGAAAAGAGGCGGATTACCTTTGCGGGTTGTCTGCGATAGAGGGACACAGTTACAGGTGATGAGGGAGTTTCATGAGAGTCATTGGGCTGGTCATAGAGGAGCGTGGGCTACTTATGAGAAAATCAAGGAGAAATATTGTTGGAAAGGCATGTATAGAGATGTTTCTCACTTTGTAGAAACATGCAGAGATTGTCAGATGTATTTGGTAGTGTGTCATCGAGATGAGCTTCATCCGACCTATCCGCTATGCATTCATTATAAGTGGGTAGTTGACTTGGTTACTATGCCTATGGGTCTATGGCAGATGAGGTATATTGTTTTGGCTAGAGAGGATCTTACCAATCATGTTGAGGGCAGATCTTTGAGAACGAAGACCGCTAGTGCAGTGTGTAAGTTCTTATTGGAAGAAATTTTCTACAGGTATGGCTGTGTGGGTAAGATCACTGCAGATCGTGGTGAATTGGATGCAGATGAAGCTAGGGAGTTTTTCTCTCAACTAGGAATCAAGTTGGCTCTAACCATAGCATACAATCCAGAGGGAAATGGGAAGAGTGAAAGAGGGCATCCGCCGATAGTGAAAGCATTAGCCAAAGCATGTAGAGGACAGATTGCAGAATGACCGAGACTTCTACCATTTGCTTTGTGGGCTGATCGTACGACTCACAGTGTTACCACAGGATATATGCCCGCAGAGTTGATGTATGGTCAGAAACCGGTTATGCCGACTGAGACTTGTGCTTTGACTTGGTCAGTTTTACCTTGGCAGGAGGATTTGACGAGAGAGGAGCTCTTAGCTCTTCGGATTCAATAGTTGCAGAGAAGACCAGAGGATATTCAGCTAGCTATTGACAGGTTGAAGGTTGCTAGACTAAGAAATAACGACAGGTTTGACAGCAGGCATCGCTTGCGGCCTAGAGCAATAGAAGAGGGAGACTAGGTATTAGTCTTTGATAGCAGCCTTGAAAATCAATATACTACACTTCAGAAGATGGTGAAAAGATGGTTTGGGCCGTACATAGTCAGACACGTCTTTGATAATGCAACATATGAGTTGGCAGAATTGGATGGGACAGTGCTTAGAGTGCCTATTGCACGAAAAAGAATCAAGATTTTCAAGAAAAGAGATGATGAGGATTATGCATTGGAAGAATTTGCAAGAGAAGAGCAACAAGAAGAAACTTCAATAGAAGAGACAGATGATATGATAGATAATCTTGCTGAAATACCGGAAATACACCATGAAGAGATTGATCTATTCGTGGATCTTGATGATAATGATCATGGGTAGTTGGCCCATCCGGAGGATGCGCAGGATCAGAGGGGGTGGATGTCGTATTGCTGTGCATCCGAGGTGTGAAATCTACCAAAAAGTTGTATGTGGGATTTGATACCTTGTACATACTTAGTTGTTATGTTTGCATTTTTATTCTGCGTGGGTAATATAGTAAAGAGGGGCTAGAAAAAGATACTGTTATTGGCAGTGCATTGGTTGATATGTATGCCATGTGTGGTTTATTTGCAGAAGCACAAAAAGTGTTTGACAAGCATCGACTTTGTAGCGTAATCTCGTGGAACATGTTAATTTCTAGATACATCCAACAGGGAGTTGTTGAGAAAGCACTTCAGTGTTTTGAACAGACGCAGCTTGAGGGGTTCTTGCCAGACAGAATCACTTTTGTTTGCATTTTGAAAGCTTGTGGAATGACAAGAGCTATAAACATGGGCCAAAAAGTACATGCTCAGATTATCGAAAGAGGTTTGCTAGTGAAAGATCTTTTTGTTGGCAATGCTATAGTCGACATGAATGCCAGATGTGGCTTAGTTGCAAAAGTACAAGAAGTCTTTGACAAACTTCTTGTCCAAGAAGTGGCTACATGGAGTGTGCTAATACTAGGATATGTACAACAAGGTTATGCTGAAGAAGTAGTGAGTTTTTTTTTGAACGGATGCTATTTTGAAAGGGAAGGCTATATTCAAATGGGGCTTTTTGGGGGGAAGACGCTTAATGGAGAAGAGCAGAGCAAAAAGCAGAGGAATCGCAAGCGGAGAGGATACAAATCAAAAAGGATTTTCTTGGATAATAAGAGGCGACATATTTCAGATGTGGAGCGGGAGGAGACGAAAATTTTCAGGCAAATGGAGAGCTTACGACCTGTGTTTCTGGCTTACATGAAGAGGATGGGAAGTTCTATGGAAGAGAAAGGGGAGATTTTTCGGCAATCAGAGGGACTCTACAACTTCGGAGGGGGCAAGTTCAGGATAGAGGGAGGAGGACGAAGTCTCGAGAATAAGCATAAGGAAAGGAGACCGAAGACGGTGGATGAGGAGGCGAAGAACAGCTGACCTAGTGCTTCCTTCTTGAGGACTAGCTACAATTTGTCTTTGCACATTGTCGATTGAGTCTATCAAGAAGGACTGTTCTGTGACATCCTAACAACGACGGAGAGGAGATGAGGAGAAACAAACGATGCAGAAGCTAGCTGGGAGATGCAGTACAACGTTGCAAAGGAGGAGCTGGAGCTGTCAAGATTGTGGGAGAGAAGGAAGGAGTCTCGCTTGAAGCTTTCTTGCTTGCACAATGGGGGAAGACACACAAGGGTGGAGGCTGAAAACAGTTTTCCTCTTCTTAGTTGTGTAAGCCAAAAGAACTCAAGTACAAAGAAATAGAAGAACCCTATATATGGGTCTCAAACCAAACTCAACTAACTAAGGTGGCATACTAACTGAGCCACGAACTAGAGTAGATAAGGATAGCTATCATGTAGCTATTATTCATGGGCGGTGTACCAACCGCGTCTGCAACTGACAAGTCGGTGACATAAATACACAACGGTCACCCTGGCGTATCACGAGTGGAGCTCGATATCTCAACACTCCCCCTCGAGCTCAATCCCAATTCCTGCACACCAAGCAGGTCTCTGAACTTGCGCAGCTTCTCTGCGCCCAATGCCTTCGTAAATATGTCAGCCACCTGATCCTCTGTGCTGACATAAACTAGATCAATAAGACCTAGTAAAACCCTCTCTCGCACATAGTGATAATGCACCTCAATGTGCTTTGTTCTAGCATGATAGACTGGGTTATTTGCCAAGTGTATACTACTCATGTTGTCACAATAAATGACAACTAGCCCATCTGTAGACTGATGCATATCATAAAGTAGCTTATGCAACCAAGCTACCTCACATGCAGCCATTGCTGCACCCCTGTACTCAGCCTCTGTGCTCGACAAGGCAACTGTAGGCTGTTTCTTGCTGCTCCAAGTGACTGCAGCACTCCCAAAAGAGAACACATATCCACTGGTAGATCGTCTATCAGAAATGCTACCAGCCCAATCAGCATCAGTGTATCCATGCAACTGTATCTGAACCCCAGTCTCATAAAATAGTCCATACTGCAATGTGGACTTCACATACCTGAGTATGCGTCTAGCCGCATCCAAATGTGGTTTCCTTGGAGCCTGCATAAACTGACTTACCAATCCAACAACATAGCTCAAATCTGGCCTGGTAATAGTCATATAAATCAAACTTCCTACTATGCGTCTGTACATAGTAGGGTCTTCTAGAAGCTCACCTGCATCTGTGCTCAGCTTCACATTCTGCTCCAAAGGAACTGAAATAGGCTTACAGCCTGTCATCCCATATTTGGACAGCATGTCCAATCCATATTGCCTCTGCAAGAGCTGTATCCCACTTGGTGATCTAATCACCTCAATGCCCAAGAAAAAACGTAGCTCTCCCAAATCCTTCATCTCAAACTTCTGCTTCAATAGCATTTTCACATGAAGGATATCTTCATCACTGTCACCTGTCATAATAAAATCATCAACATAAATGACAAGTAGCATAATACCTTTCTCTGTTTTTCTCACATAAAGTGAGAAATCTGCCTTGGAAATCTGAAAGCCAATAGTGACAAGATACTGTCCTATCTTGTCAGACCATGCTCTAGGTGCTTGCTTCAAGCCATACAAGGCTTTCTTCAACCTGCAAACAAACTCAGGATGAACAGCATGCACATAACCTGATGGCTGCTCCATATAGACCTCTTCTTGCAAATCACCATGCAAGAAGGCATTCTTTACATCCATCTGATGTAAAGACCATCCCTTTGATGCAGCCATAGCAATGACTGCTCTTACAGTTGCCATCCTTGCAACTGGACTGAATGTTTCTTCATAGTCAATGCCATATGTTTGTGCATACCCCTTGACTACTAATCTTGCCTTGTATCTGTTCACAGAACCATCTGCATTGTGCTTCACCTTATAAACCCACTTACAGCCAATTGCATTTTTACCTTTAGGCAAAGGTACCAATTCCCATGTAGTATTTGCTTCCAAGGCATCCATTTCTTCATCCATGGCTTTCTCCCATTTTTCTTTTCCCATGGCTTGCTCAAAAGAAGTGGGTTCTGGTTCCTGTATCACTTTGACCATATATGCATAGTGAATGGCTGTAAATCCATCATATTTCAGCCTATCCACAGGATACCTAACTCTGGTAGACCTGCGCAAAGTGGGTTCACTCCCAGGTGCTCTCAAAACATCCCTGGTCTTCCTTACTCCAGGTGTAACAATAGAAGGAATACCCAACTCATCATCAATGCTCTGTTCTGAGCCACTGGATTCACCATCCACATAAGAGTGACCTGCATTCACATCAACCATGGGCTGATCAACCTTCTCTTTTCCTTTTCGTGATACCTGCATACCACTATCTGCATTGCTTTGAGAAGATTCTCCTGATCTCAATCAGCCTGTCCATGGCGAAGAATGTGAACCACTGCTAGAGGACGCTCCAGGTCCACTAATATTTTGTGACTGCTGCTGTGAATTCTGTGCAGCATTACCGTTTTGTGCATCTACATCATCAATCACATTTACTGGTTTATACCAGCTACTCATCTCATCAAAAACAACATCTCTGCTCACTGTAAACTTCCGAGTAGAAGGGTTATAGCATCTATACCCTTTTTGCTGCAGAGAGTAACCAATAAAGATACACTTCTCAGCTTTTGGATCCAACTTGGATCTCAACTCATCTGGCACATGTACATAGGCAATGCAACCAAAAATTTTCAACTGAGAAATATCTGGTTTCCTACCAGTATACCTCTCCTCTGGAGTCATTCCATGTATTGCTGCAGTGGGAGTCCTGTTCATTATGTAGACTGCTGTAGCAACTGCTTCAGCCCAATAAAAATCTGGCAAGTCTTTTTCATTGAGCATGGCACGAGATACCTCTCCAATATGCCTGTTTTTCCTTTCTGCAATTCCATTTTGTTGTGGGGTATAACTGCATGAATATTGCTGCTTTATGCCATGCTCCTGCAAGAGCTTTGCAAACTCATTTGAGAGGTACTCTCCCCCTCCATCTGACCTTAGGCATTTTATTTGTAGACCTGTTTCTTTTTCAGCCATAGCTTTAAGGGTTTTGAAATGCCCAAAAACTTCACTTTTCTTTTTCATAAAATACACCCAAACTTTTCTGCTATAGTCATCAATAAAAGTGACAAAATAATGACAGCCTCCAAGAGATGCAGCTTTAGTAGTCCACACATCAGAGTGGATTAATTCCAATGGCTTCTCACTCTCTTGAACATGTCTAGGAAATGGTTTCCTTGCCTGTTTTCCAAACTGACAGGCTTCACATACCTTATGCATTTCTGCAACCTTGAATTTTGGCAATCCTGCAACAATATTTTGGGCCTGCATTGATTTAAGTCGCTGTACATTAACATGACCAATGCGTTTATGCCAGATATCAATATCTGCAACTACACCAGTCCCATGTGCAAACATTGCTGCACTCAATTCAGACATGTCTGCATCCAATGTAAACATTCTGCCCTTCTTCTTTCCTTTTGCTATCAAGCGACCTTTATTTTTCATATCCTCAACAAAGCATCCATGAGGATTAAATCTGACCTGCAAGCCCTGTTCAACCATTTGACCAACTGAAACCAGATTCTTGGTGATATTCGGGACATGAAATACATCGGACAGGTATTTCTTTTTCCCATTCTGCATAGACAAAGGAATTTTTCCAATCTGCACAATAGGATGTGCAGTATCATCACCAGTCTCCACAAATCCTGGTTTTTCCATTTTCCTTGCATCCTCCATCCATTCTGCATGACCTGTCATGTGGTTTGATGCACCTGAGTCAACATACCATACATCATTCCTTTCTTCAGCACTTGTCATAGAATTGTTCATGTGCTGCACCATAAATAAATGCTCATTTCTGTCATCACCCTGTCTACTAGAAGATGCATAGTTCCCTTGTTGCAGTTTTCCATTCACGATGTCATTCTGCTTTTTATAGCAGTCTTTAGCCATATGACCCATTCTACCACAGTAATAGCATTCAACATTACTGTTTGCATTTTGGCCTCTTTGCCATCCACCACGACCTCTTTGGCTCCCCCTGCCTCTAGAGTTACCACATCCTCCTCCATAGGACTGGTTTTCTTGAGTTTGCTGCATATTCTGATTTCTGCCACGCCCTCCAAATCGGCCTCCTCTACCTCTGCCTCTACCTCTTCCAGCATTTGAGTAGAAGACAGCTTCTTTTGAAGTTCCTCCTGAAGAAGATGCACCACCATTTCTCTGTTCCTCAGAAATTAGAAGAGCAATCAACTCCTCAAAATCAGGAAATCTTTCACGATCTGAAATGGATGTCCGAAACTGTGCATAATCCTTTCCTAGACCATTCAAGGTCACAGAAACTAAATCATCATCTTCCACTGGTGACCCAATGGAAGCAAGTGCATCTGCAATCTTCTTCACCTTCATGTGGTAGTCGTTGATGCTCATATTTTCTTTTTGCACATTGTGCAACTCTTGCTTGAGCTGCATTTTCCTGGCTTGCGTATTTGTGCTATACATTTTTGACAAAGTATCCCATGCCTCCTTTGGCGTACTTGCATCCTGAATATGCACAATCATAGAGTCAGAAATGCTGATAGATAGCCAGTACATAACTTTCCTGGCTCTCTCATGCCATGTTTTAAATGCCTGCATTTGCTGTTGATTGGGAACATCAGGAAGAACTGGTTCTTCTTCATTTCCTGCAACAAATTCCCAATATCCTTTTCCCATAAGGAAATTCGTCATTCTAAACTTCCATGCTTGGAAGTTGTTCTTGTCAAGCTTTTCAGTGACAATCTGTGAAAGAGAATCAGATGCCATTACAGAAGACTGCAAAAAATTCTGTCACTGCAAAAACCACAGCTTCACCCTCACAAGGAAAAATTTGCAAAACTGGCGAAAGTGGTATTTGACCACACAGTCACTTTCTAGTGACGATTTTGCATCAACAGGCAACAGGGATGATTCTGTAACTCCCAATGTCTCTGCGCACAAGCATACAATGCAATTTTTACAGTAACTATTCACCGACCTGTAGAACAGTGGCTGCACAGCATAAAACTGAGCCTTTTCCTGAGTGCGTGCAGAAAACTTCCGCCTCCAAAACAGGCCCCGAAATGGCCTCAAATCAAAAAAACAGGGTCGCCATGAGCTAAAGCTCTCTCCCGCAACATATACTGCCCTCTTGCTTCACCGCGAAGGGCGTCTCAACCTGAGACAATGCACTCCTGCAATTTTCGGCTGTGCTACCTGCAGAGATCTGCTCCCAAAACAGAAAATGAAAGCAACACTGCTCCTCTTACCAGAACACCGCGAGCTTGGCTTGCTTTCTTGAGCTCCTTACCATGAACAAGGCTCTGATACCATGTCAAGATTGTGGGAGAGAAGGAAGGAGTCTCGCTTGAAGCTTTCTTGCTTGCACAATGTGGGAAGACACACAAGGGTGGAGGCTGAAAACAGTTTTCCTCTTCTTAGTTGTGTAAGCCAAAAGAACTCAAGTACAAAGAAATAGAAGAACCCTATATATGGGTCTCAAACCAAACTCAACTAACTAAGGTGGCATACTAACTGAGCCACGAACTAGAGTAGATAAGGATAGCTATCATGTAGCTATTATTCATGGGCGGTGTACCAACTGCGTCTGCAACTGACAAGTCGGTGACATAAATACACAACGGTCACCCTGGCGTATCACGAGTGGAGCTCGATATCTCAACAGGAGCCACTCCGATGACACTGCGACAACTGACGAATGAGAAGCATTGACGAGCTTAGTGATTTTGAAGGAGAAGAAATGAAGTGATGCTCATGTCTTTGATGTGTGTATCAGATTCCAAAGACTCTTGGTTGAAAAATTGCAACTACTTGCTGCCTAATCCACTCAATATACTCTTGTAATCAATTCTTTCATGCCCTGCAAACACATTAGCCAACTATGCTTCCTAATTTACAAACAGATTACATTATGATGGAAGCATCTATGCTGTCCAGCATATTTGACAATTTGAGCTCGAGACCTGCCAGTCGCATGTATAGTGTTTGTTCAACTCTTGAAAGTACCCTGTCATAACTCTGTAGCCAATCAACAAGCTATTCCAGAAGCCATGATAATGAATGCTCATAAACATTAAAAGTTGCTCCAAGAAGATCCTATATGGTCTTCGAGAGTGTTGATCATTATGTATCTATTTTTTTAGTTTAAACAACTGCTTTCTTGCTGCACCAGAATAGCACAATGCAGCAAAATGCCCGCACAACAATGTGACCAAGACAAGGTGGAAATTACATTACCTCAGAAGTCAGATTGCAACTGCTAGTGATATGTCTGTGAAGGTGATGTAGTAGTTCTTACACATGATTATGGCTGTTGTTCATATGTTGACATTGCTAACATGGAAGAGAAAGATGTGCCATACATTGCCACAAGTCAGTTTTACAGCTTATGGAGAATGCAAATGAATACATGGTTTTAGATCACTTGTGGCTGACCCTCTTGTTCTTGGAAGGGACCCACCTCTGAAAGACATGCCTGCAACATTGACTATTTCTCGAGATATTGTTCACCTCATCATTTGGAATCAAGTTCCCTATGGGTTTATTGTTAAGTCTGTGGATCCATAGATCCATCCTTTGGGCTGATCCTGTTGAAAGGACAATGCTGAAATTTCTGTCTGTAGTTGATAACCAGATTTGTACTGAAGGTTCCTATGTTGAAGGATGAATTCTATGCTCAGCTGAAAACTTGCTTTTGGTCCTATCATTGCTGCATAGACGAGGTCTCGTTGGAAGCTTGGCAGATCTATTACTGCACACAAATCCTCTCATCTTGCTTATTTGTATGATTGATCTTCTATCCTGAAATTAGTCAAGGTAATCTGTGGTTGGGACTTTGCTTTCGAAAACCCTTCGACAGCGTGGAATGCTGATTCGACAGCGTGGAATGCTGACCAAGTACTACACACAACAAAGGTACACTTAGTTTACTATGGATAGCGACAAGCTTTAATATAGGATCAAGGAGAAGTAATTTTCAATGATGAGGAGACACAACAAAGGTACACCTAGTTTACTATGGATAGCAACAAGCTTTAATATAGGATCAAGGAGAAGTAATTTTCGATGATGAGGAGACACTACTCTTGGTGTGCTAATATAAGAGCTATCAAGTAGCTCCCATAGCCTACTTTACCATAGATAGGCCTAGGTGACCTGATGATGAGGAGATGGCTACCAAAATCTAGTTTGTGTGAATAGGCACTCATAGGCTATGATAACCAATTGCTATGATGCTCGCCAGTTGAAACAGGAGACCCACTCAATGATTAGCACTGATAATGGCCAACTAAAATGGCATGTGGCTTGATTATAGGGTAGCCACCCTGCTTAGTTGGTTTGTATCTCGAATAGCATAAAACAAGCTGCTAGATAAGGAGAATCATTATTAGCTGTCTATAAAGAACAATGCCTTCTCTTTGTCTTGCTTTAGAATGCATTCACCATATTTACAAAGCTCAAGGGTCAGCGACGTGATCACAAGATGATTGGTTGTAGCCAAAAATATGATAGTTTGTAGATAGATAAAGCAAACTCTATGTACACAATAAACCAAGCTAAATGATTGAAATTGTCATGTGTCTACCTAACAATTCCTTGGTAGCACATTTTAGTGGTTCATTAGAGAACTATCCCAAATGGCTTCACTCGGCATTTAGGAGAATGCATGGGGTCTATTGTCTCAGTTTCCCAGAGTCCACCCCGTAACACAAGGCACTAGTCGTTCCCATGAGGATCAGCCTGCAAGCTTGGGGTTCTAATTAGACAACTAAGGTCTTGATGCATCAGCTAGCTCCATCGAAGGTGTCCCGCAAGGGCTTCTCGTCCCATTGGAGTGATAATAGTTACCCTTGGTTCATGGAGTGCAATGCTTTTTCCTAGCAACTAGTTAGGATTCATGGAACCTTAATGGAGTTCTTGCATAGCTACTGCACCTTTCCCTTAAGATAATTATAGATCAAGGTAAGGGCTCTACCTAAATTTTTCCAATTAACGTTTTATTCAATCTCTTGAGAGAAGCTCCCAACTTACTAGGACCACCCAATCCCAACTTACTGGGACCACCCATCCATAGGACGGATCTGTTAAGGGATCTTGCCCACCTGCTTCTCACAAATGGTTTTCTTTAGTTTTCTAATTACATGTCACATTAAGTTATGAAATATGAAAGAAACTTCGTTAATCAACCCGTTATCACATGTTCCTTTGTGTAATTTTTGGGGCACAATACAAAGACAGAGCAAACGGTCTTTTGGCAAAATATATTTTGCAAAGTTATTTACAATGATTCTCTCTTTATGCCTACATAGAAGATAAACCTCAGTTCATCGGAAAATCCCTTTTGTCTGCGTAGAGGAAAAGAAACCCTCCAAGTTTTCCATCCCTTCACTAGCATTGGGGACTCCAGGATCCCATCTTGATTCATGTGAGGGTCAAGCATTTCCTAGGAGCAAACAAGAGATTTATGGCCAAAGCCCTCCTTGGCAGTCCCGCCTCCTCCTACCTAATGGATTCCTCACTAAGTGATGTGTCACAGTCGAGGCCAGTCCAAAGCTCCTCGCGGTGGTACAAAACAATCCCCCTTGGAGTAGGGTTTTGCATCTAGCCATGGGGGAGGTATAGCGTGACCTTTCCTCTTATTATCCTAATTATATATTTTGCAAGCACAATCAATCTTTCCTATGCAACCATTAATGCATGCACAAATAAAAAACAAATAGTAGCAAGTATTTTTAGCATAGGAAGTAGCCCCACCTAAATCTAGGGTTTCTGTTTGAAGGTTCCACCTTATTCTTAGGGTTTCAGTTCCTACTTGCAACTCTTTTTCGGGATCCAAAAGTTATTTTGTGGATTTGAAGCCTATTTTATCCTTATGAGAAATTTAGTATTTTTTCCCTAACAGATAGTATGGGCATTTATACGTATGGTAGGTAGTCTATGCACTGCCCTGCCCTAACCTATGCTTAGCAGGATTTCAAATGCTTTTCCAAGTATGTTTAGACTTTAGAATTCATATCAGCAAATTATTATCAATGTCCAACAAGTCCTACAAACTTTCGATATTTATTTAATTTCTTGATACAGATAGTTTCAGGGTTGTCGAGTATTTCATAGTTATTTTTGCTTTAACACGTTATTTTTGTATAAGTTAGGTTCTCTCATTGACTCATACGTGGGTCAACTCATGATATTGACGCTCTCGCTAATATAATCATTAATATTAACATTGCATATGTTTTTAACAAGAAAATAATTTTTATTTTATTCTATTCATATTCTATGGTTTAATTGACCATGTTCAATCATTTACCAAACTTTCAACATTATCTAGAAAGATCAATTTTCATTTAGCTATGTCCTAAAAAGTGTAATGCTGATTGTTTTTCTAAAAAAATTATTTCAAGTAATGCAAAAATCATAAGTGTAAATTTTCTTTCATCTTTGAGACATTGAATTATATTTTCACGCACCTAATTTATGCTCATCTACTATATATTTTCCTATGAAAATTTCTGTTGATTTAATGCATTGATTATTTCATGATACTATCTAAACACTTTTCTATAAATCACTATAAAATTCATATGTGTTTGTTTATCATTAGCAAAATGAAAGAGAGATAGTCACTTTCAAGGAAAAATTACAAAATATTTTCTTTCTTAACAACGTTTACTATTTTTTTGTTATTTTGATCACATGTGTAATTAATGAATAACAATAAATATAATGAAATAAACCATAATTAATACATTTTCTTAATGTCAGGTATATGCTCATTTTTCAAGTGAAAGAGTATTCTCACTGAATAGTTAATTATTATATTACTTAGGTTATTTTCCTAAGCGAAAGTTATTTTTGCATTTTCATTAGAATGTGTTTATAATCGTTTAAAGCCAAATAAAGTGATAAGCTTATAAAACATTAATTTTTTTCCAAACCAATGAGATGTTACCTCTCTCAGGTTTGCTATAAACGAGGGTTTAACTAATTCTTGTTGCGTCATCTTCTCCATCAGCCGCGTTCCTTGCTTCCATTACTTCAAATGGGCTTTTTGAATTTTCGTGACTTCACAGGGCCATTGGATGTCACACAAAATTGATGTGGTAGTTCAGGAGAGTTGATGGTACTCTAGAAAAATTTTGCCAATATTTCGATTAGTGGTATGGTTGTATGGAGCAAAGGTATAACAGGAGGTAGATAAAATGAAGATGAGGTAGAAGTCTAGCAAGTGGGATCAAAATGGTCTTTGCCCCTGATGTTTGAGAAGGCCGATCTCTCTCCCACTCTCTCTTACTCTCCAATTTCCACAATATCATGGCCTATGAATCTCTCTTTCTCTCTGAGTTGACATGAAGAGAGATGGGATATTTTTCTCTTTCAAGCTTCAAAGCTTCAATGAATAAGAGAAGTAGAGAAAATTTTCCATCATTAGGAGGTCTTCTTTCATGCTTTTTTGTGAAGGAGAGGGGGTGCATTTATAAGCATGAGGGGGAGTATGCAGTTGACTCATTCTTTTGGCTACTTGTCAAGAGCTAATTGAGCCTGATTAAAAATGTATTTTGATTGCCTACCTATCAGATGGTGGCATGGGGATGATTATTTTATGATTTCTCTTTTTCCACGCATAAAAAAGTCATGAATTTTAGCCTAGTTTTTAAAAAACGTTTTCTTTTCTTCAAAATGACATCATCTGGTGTTTTCTGGCAAAGTTACCTCATGACTTATCTAGTTTGTAAAGTCATGTCATACTCTTTGATACTTAACTTAATCAATATCATGCTCGTTCATGCGTGTTCTTTGTTTACCAATTAAGGCTTTTGTGATTTGTCTTGTCGTTACAAAATCAATGAGATCTTTGACACATTAAATGGAATCAAGACTGCTAAATCAAATATAATGCGAAAGAAATCAAAATCAAGTTGTCGTAATATTATTTACAAGGTGTCTTTGATTTTTGTTGATTGGGAACATTGAGACATCTTTTTGTATCAAATTTCGAAATTGATTTAATGCGAGACTCGATATTAATAAAATTACGTGCGGTCACTGATGTGATAGCTCGATGAGTACTTTTTAAAACGTCTCAAGCCCGAATTCGTTTCTTCTTATGAAGTGCTATTGGTGCGTAGATCGGATGCTATATGCTCGCATAGTGAACGCCGAAAGGTCCCCAAGAACAAAAGAACTCTACTTTTAGAAGCATGCACGACATGAACAAGAGACCAATTGGGTGCAATCTCCCCCCATGCCTTGTGTGAACGCTCCACAAAGCATGTATTTTATGTATTAATAATCTTCAAGCTCAAATAATAGCCCAAATTACAAAGTAGCACGCTTTTGGCTTTTGAGTTTGCTTTAGCACAAAATAGAAATAAAGCTAATGGGCAGGCACCCAAAGTGTAATGTGTTTACTAGTATCATCCAGGGCACGTCTTAGCAGTCCATCAGAAAGGATGTCTAGAAAGCTCTGCCCCGCACTCCCATGGAATGCTACGGGGTTTGCGATCTAGGGTTTTCCGTGTCTGCCATGTAGTGGAAGTATTCTGGCCGTTCCCCACTTAGGATCGACCGGAATCAGGGTTTTCCTGATCGGTCATTTTCTAACAGCAACTAGCGTCGGACCCAAGCGAACTACTTTACGCAGAAACGTCAAGTCCGAAGCGGATTCACGTTGCACTTTGGTTCAAAGAGAATGGGAAACGAGAGGGATGCAAAGCTCAACCTCTCTGCCCTAAGGCATAGTCCCATTCCATTCCCCTAAAACAACGTAAATCGGTTAAGACATAACTCTAGGTGAACGCTTTCGTTGTTCGTGTCCCTTGACAATCATCCCACTGTTCTTCGAGATTTGAGAAAAGTTCCCGGCCAATTGGGACCACCCAACTGTAGGACGAACCCATGGCCCATCCTCCGCACTTTCCTCGATTTGTTTTAGTCAGGTAATTATCTAAAACGTTAGTTGGACATGTAACAATCAGCTTCTTTAATTAAACCGTTAAGCACTGGTTCCTTCACGTAATCTTATCACGTGACATAGAAAAAACAATATCAACCAAGTTCTTTATTAACATATCATCATATTTATCTTTGAAATACAAGGAGTTCCGCCTGTAGGCTTGTCCATAATCCGCTCGAAGGCTATCCAGTAATCCAAAGGGATCATTATTCAAAGTTTCCGCCCGTAGACTAGTATGTGGGCCTCGAGATCCAATCCCAAGTCACGTTAACCTCTTGTGCAAGACCCGGAAGGCGAGGGATTTACAGCCAGAGCCCCCCTGGCACCCAAGCGTTCTCCTGATCCAAGTAGTGCTCAATGGAGAGACCTCTCGCGGAGGGTTTGGTCCACATTCCCGGCGCGGTCAACAACCCCCCTGGTTAGGGTCAGGCAGGCAGTTGGGGGTAACTAAAGCTGCCTCTCCCTTCAGGCCTTCAATCTGAAGTATAGATATTTATTTAGTTTGTAATTCATAAATCGAACAGTACTCTAAAATCTCTAGCAAGCACAAACATTTCCATTAATCAATCTTGTTGTTGACAAACTGCTAAGGAAGGAATCCTTCCTTTTGAATGCATCTAGCACTCGACCTAGGGTGCCTTGCAACTTGGCAAGATCCTTTGTATTCTGGGTTAGGACGTACCCTATAAACCCGATTTGGTCAACCCTAAAGTTCATTGGATACTTTAGTTTCCAGATTTTAACCTTCCTTACTTAGAAGGATATCAAAGAATACATCCTTTTGCAAGATAACTTGCGTAAGGATCCGCCATCCTTGTTGAGGGTATTTAACCTTTCTTCTTGTGAATCAATCACAAGACCATATGACTTTGTACTTGCTGCGCAAGTCCTGCATCGTAATATGCAATGAAACAATCCATTTCAGTTTCTTTAAGCTGACGTTTGTCAGACCTAGGGTCTCCTTTTATTATTTTCTTTAAGAACCTCACGGACAAACCCTAGTTCTTTTACGTTTACGATTTATTGACCCTACAATCAGGGAAGATGGGCAAGTATTTAAGGTATAAACGTTTCTTGGATTTAAATCATTTCCAATGCATATTTTGCAGCACAGGTATTTCTAAGTTTATATTAATTCGGTTAACTTTTAGAAGGTAATATCGAGATCACCTCGGCACGATTTGTTATCAATGTGACAATTGATTTTTCAGTCCTAAACTTTATTGCTTTGAGGTTAGCTAAATTCAATTAATCTTCCTTTTTCCTTGCGAACAAAACTCATGCCAAATAAACAATCTTTTCCTTGCTAAGATATGCAGTTAGCAATGATAACTTCCTAGAGTTTAAGCAACGTAAGAACCCTTTCATGAATTTCACCTTCTATGATGATTCGTTGTAAAAAGAATAAGGGTTAATGGTGCAAGATGCAGTTTTTATACCTTCAAAATTTAACCAAAATATACTACTATAGTGGGTAGATAATCTTGCTTGTAATTCGTTTCAATGCACTCGTAATTCGTTTCAATGCATAATGCTATTAAACTAAATTCTTTCATCGTAAATAACTAGGACAAAATATATCTCGTCCCTAACAATTCATCTTACATGATTGAATTAAAATAGATATAAAATTAAGAAGGAAAAACCTGGTTTTGGGATGAGATATCCACATGGATACCGGGAGATGACCCTCCCGCAGCTACTCCTTGGACTTTCTTAGGCAACATCGCAGTTGTAATCCTTCGAACGTGAAAGCAGCTTTACACTCCTTTTCGGAATTCACCGTCGCTTCAATATTCTTCTTCTCTCTTTCAAGTCAATGAATCGTTAAGGGATTAACCACGAGAAAGGGGTAACAAGACCTTTAAGGTCTTAGCTTCTTCGGAGAGGGAAAGGTTTATAAAGCCTAAAAGAAAAGGTCCTATAAGGATTTATACGCGGTGAAAATGGTGTGTGTGAGCGTGGTTTCAAAAAACATATGAAGGGGCCTTGGGAGATCTTTGGGCATGGGAGTGAAAGGGGTATGGGAAGGGGGATCTTGAAGGGATTTTTTTTTGGACACAGGGGTAAGTTCCAAACCAAGGGGAAAGGTGAAGGGTGAAAGGGCTTATGGCACGGGGGGAAAAAGGTGATAATGGCTCCGGGGGAATGGGAACCCGGTTTAAGCACGTGTATAAAAGGGGATTTTTAAAGGTCAAACACGGGGGTGAGAGGGGAAAATTTTAACACCAGGGGGTAAAAGGTGTGTAAAAAGAAAAGGGCACGAGGGGGGGTGAAACACTAGGTTTCAAAAAAACACAAGAAGGGGCTTATAAATTTAAGCATGAGGGGGGGGAGGGGGGGGGGAAGTAATAAGGCTTTTCAAGCCTTAGTTCTTTTCAAGGGGTGGGTCCATCCATGGGAAGGGGGCTTAAGGGTTTAAAACCTGGGGGGGGGGGGGGGGTTAGTGGTTTTTGAGGCCACGGGGAGTGGGGCTAAGGTGGCTTAAGCACGGGTGGGGGGGTTTAGTGGCTCCACGGGAAGGGGGGCTTAGAGGAGCCCCCCCTTAGAAGCTTCAAGAAGCTTCTGTGGCTCGAAGGCCACGTGGGGAGAGAGGATGGAGGTGGCAGATGATGGCGGCAGCGGCAGCAGCGGCGTTGCAGGTGGTGGCGCACTCAGCCCAGCGGCGACTCCACGACGGCTCCCTCTCCTCCTCTTCGTCAGTCGCCGGCAGTATGGCAGCTTCCACGGTCGTTCTCACCTTCCTCCTAGTAGCCTGCGGCCCTCCCTAATTATATAGGAGAGGGGAGGGAATCCTCCCCCTTAAACGTGTCCATTCGCATGGATCCTCCTTGTTCCAAGCTCCAGCAAGGAGCTTGGTGTCCCATGCTTCCCTCCCTCTCCCCCAGCTCGACAGTCGGCTTGGGGAAGGAGGGAGTTAAAAAAATTTGCCTTAAAAAAAAAAAAGAATTAACCCAAAGCCCTATTCACGCGTAATAAGATTTAGATTTATTACACAAAGAGTTAGGCATACCCAATACAATGTCCAAATACAAATATCATAATCGTGCACCCATGCACATACAAAATAATAAATAAATATCGAACACCTTAATAAATAGGCGCGACAAAATATAGGCGCCATGCCTAAGGTATGTGCCCATCAAAATATAAGTAATAACTCGAATACACACTATCCTCCAATGCTTTTCTCCGCCACTGCTACTATCTCTACACATCAACTGAAGCATTTACAATCGTTAGTAAAATAATACAATTAAACCGACAAAAGTGAATACCTAGTAGTCTTCAGCTACATAAATAAATCAATTGGTTAGGAATCAATCCTAACCTTAAATTATCACAAGTTCGCACTCTAAACTCATAAACGTTTATTAATTTAATATGTATTTTGCGGAATTACCCACTATGGAATCAACCATGTACACACTAAATTAATGAAACGCTTGAAAAGGATAGACGTCCCCATCAACTTCTCGCACAAAGAATCCACTTTGTGTATGAGCCCCGGCCAACAAAGTTTACGGAATCCACTGTAAAACCTCACGGAATCCACCGTGGCACGGAATTTTAGTCAAAGGCAAAGCAAGTAATGAAAAATTTCGCACAAACTTTCTGTAAAAACTAGCAAGACCTAGAAAATAATGTAATTCATCCGCATTTTTGGGTATAGGCCAGTTTGATATTGCTTCTATCTTCTTAGGGTCAGCCTTAATACCTTCTGATGACACAATATGACCTAAATATTCAATTTCTGTTTGAAAAAACTCACTCTTTTTTGGATTAGCATACAATTGATTATCTTTCAACAACTTGAAAACCAAAGACAGATGTTCATAATGCTCTTTCTCATTTTTACTGAATACCAAGATATCATCAAAGAATACTATAATACAATGTTGATATTTCAAAAATATGCGATTCATCATTCTACTAAATGTAGCAGGTGTGTTAGTCAATCCAAAAGGCATCACTAAAAATTCATAATGACCAAATTGTGTTTTAAATGCAGTCTTGAATATATCAGATTTATCTAATCTCACCTAATGATAACCAGATTTAAGATCTATTTTACTAAATATGGTAGAACCTTGTAGTTTATCCATAAGATCATCTACTCTAGGAATTGGATATCTATTCTTTATAGTAATCTTATTTAGGGCACGATAATCAATGCACATACGATAAGTATTATTCTTCTTCTTTACCAACAAAACAGGTGTGCCAAATGGAGAACTACTAGGTCTAATTAATCCTATGTTTAATAATTCCTCAACTTGATTTTGAATTTCTTTCTACTCTATCTGGTTATGCCTATATGGTGCTTTACAAGGTGGTCATGTACCAGGAATTAAATCTATTTTGTGGTCTTCAAGACGTGAAGGAGGTAGTCCAGGTGGTAGATCTTCAGCAAAACAATCTTTAAATTGTGCAAGGAATTCTTTATGCCTAGGGTGCATATGTTTTTCTTTAGCTTGAAGTTCATTCACCCAAATTAGATAAGATTTACTACTTTTGTGTAATCCACGTTTAGCTTGAGTATGAGTAATCAGTGGAAAAGCATTAGATGTGTGCATACCATACAATGTAATGTGTTTTCCTTGAAAATGAATTTTAATTGAATGCGTTGAATAATCTATGTCAGGATTATGCTGATGACGCCAAGGCATACCTAGGATAATATCACTAGACTGTAATGGTACAACTAGAAAATTCA
Organism: Lygodium microphyllum; assembly: GCF_053477565.2. Classification (NCBI taxonomy): domain Eukaryota; kingdom Viridiplantae; phylum Streptophyta; class Polypodiopsida; order Schizaeales; family Lygodiaceae; genus Lygodium; species Lygodium microphyllum. The sequence continues at coordinate 40,392,302 of NC_141143.1, forward strand.
TTCTTTCAGTGTATTCACCAATTTGAATTTATAAATCATGCACCTCTTGTGTTCCATTATACCTTGTGCCTAAGAATGCTGCTTTAATACGATAATGCGTAGGAACTATTGAGAGAGAGAGAGAGTACGAGAGAGATACACAAGACATGCTCCCAAAGAATGAATCATATTGATGTAGAGTTAGTATATATAGGTGAGACCCAAGTCAAGTGAGAGATGATATATATAGTTGTAACATCCCTCCCCACTCAAACAAAGGTCTCTGGCTGTGAGTGAAAAAACCCTTGGGGAGAACAAGGGAAAAACTCGAGCCCCTACACATACCTATGATACAAAAAAATGATTTACTATAAAGTTTTCTTGAATACAATGATATAGGCCTCAATCAGTGAGACAAGAACTTGGAACAATACCAAGTGCATGTCTTAATGAGCTAAAGCGAGCTTCACTAAGAGCTTTTGTGAAGATATCTGCAACCATTTGATCACTGGGACAATGCTCCACCATAATGGAACCTTTGTTGACTTCATGTCGAACATAATGATAATAAATAGAAATATGCTTTGATTTACTATGTTGTATATAGTCTTTGGTAAGACTAATAGCACTTTGGTTATCGCATCGAAAAGGTGTACTAGATGATGAAGGATGTCCCAAATCTGCAAGTAGTTGTCGAAGCCAAACTAGCTCGCGAGCTGCTAATGATGTAGCAACATATTCAGCTTCAGTTGTAGAAACTGCAACACATCGTTGTTTCTTGCTGGACCAAGGAACCAAACATCCATTTACAAAGAAACAATTCCCACTTGTAGATCGCATGGATAAGTGTGAACTTGCCCAATCAGCATCTGTATATCCAATAAGGTCAAGAGAAGTTGAAGAAGATAAAGAAGAATCCTCTCGACGACGATAAATAAGACCAAATTCCTTAGTACCCTTGAGGTACTTAATAATATGTTTTGCAGCACTCCAATGAATAGTGGAAGGGGAAGAAAGATACTGTCCCAAAAAGTTAGCTGCAAATAAAATATCCGGTCTTGTGTTTAAACTAATAAATTGAAGACAACCAACAAGATTAGCAAAAGGTTGATGAATGGCTGATTCTTCATTGCGTGTTGTAGATGTACCCTTGGTAGAGCTTGAAAGAATGGGAGTGTTTGCAGAGTGCGCATTTGTCAACCCAAACTTCTTAACAATATCATTAATAAACTTTGTCTGGCGAAGAAGAAGAATGCCTTGTTGTCGGTGTCGTTGAACTTGAATACCCAAACAAGAATGTATCTCACCAAGATCAACCATTTCAAATGCAGTTGATAAAAGCTTCTTCATGGCATCCAAGAAAGCAATATTATTTGACACAAGAATAGTATCATCAACATATAGAGCAAGAATAATAAAATATTTATCCTCCCTTTTGATGTAAAGATTTGGGTTAGCAAAACATGCAACAAAACCTTTAGATGAGAGGAACTGATTAATCTTAATATACCAAGCACGAGAGGCTTGCTTCAATCCATATAATGCACGATGAAGCTGGTATACAAGATGCTCCTTTCCTGCAATCATAACCTTCAGGTTGCTCCATATAGATTTCTTCTTCAAGATCTCCATTGAAAAAAGCCGTTTTAACATCCATTTGGTGAATTTCTAGATCAAATAGTGTTGCAAAAGCCAAAATCATACGAACAGTTGTGGAGCGCACAACGGGAGAAAATGTTTCTTGATAATCTACTCCTACAATCTATGAGTAACCTTTTGCAACAAGTCGTGCTTTGAACTTATCAAACGAGCCATCAGCTTTGGTCTTGGTTTTATAAACCCATTTACATTTGATAGGAATACGATTTGGGGGGAGTTCAGTAAGAATCCATGTACCTTTGGAGATTAAAGAATCGTACTCAGCTTGCATAGCTTCTTGCCATTGATCCCTTTGAGATGAATTGATAGCTTCCATATACGATATTGGATCCTCTTGGACAGACATAGCATCATCAAATACATCATATTCAATAGAATAGAATCCATGCTCTATCTCAATAGGAAGATCGACATAGATCTCCAAATTTTCATCAATCTTCTTTGGAGGTGAAGGAGGTTTATGATCATCAGAATTAGTAGAATCACAAAGCAAGTAAGGAAATGCACTAAGCAAAGACTGTGTATCATCTGAAACATCTGACAACCATGTGCCACTCATAGTCTTCTCATCAAATATAGCATCACGACTAATGATAACCTTTTGAGAAGAAGGATCATAAAATTTGTAACCTTTGGAATGATCTGAATAACCAAGAAAAATAACTTTCAAACCTGGAGGATCCAACTTATGTCGAGTGTCCTTGGGCACATGAATATAAGCAATGCAGCCAAATGTGCGAAAGTGAGAGACCGAAGGTGTCTTCCCTGTCCAAATTGTTATAGGAATTTTACCAGCAGGTGCAGTAGTTGGAAGATGATTTTGAATAAAAACAGTTGTTAGAAGTGCTTCAGTCCAAAACTTTCGAGACAAACCAGAGTGTATAAGCATGCGATGTATAGCATTAAGAATCGTGCAATTTTTGCACTTAGCAACACCATTTTGCTGAGGAGAATAAGGAACTGTAAACTCATAATGAATACCTTGATCCTTACAGAAGTCATCAAATAGATTGGATACATATTCACTGCCATTGTCACTGCAAAGCGTCTTTATAGAGAATCTAGTTTGAAGCTCCACACTTATCTTGTATTGTTTAAATATAGGTAAAGCGTCAGACTTATGTCGAAGAAGATAGACATGCATGTACTGTGAGAAATCATCAATGAAAGTTATAAAATATCGATATTGAGACTTTGTTTGAGGTAAGAAAAGGACCGCAGATATCGGTATGAACCAAATCCATGAGAGCACAGGAATGTGATGAAGTAGAAGTGTGGAAAGGCGAACGATGGTGTTTTCCAAGTGCACAGTACTCACATATTCCCATACGTGGATGAGATTTAGGATCCATACCTTGCACAAGACCATGACGATGAAGATCAAGAATTTTGGCAAAATCGGAGTGTGCAAATCGTTGATGCCATAATTTGCAATCTGCATCTCCAGGGGCAGTAACAACATTTGCAACTGTATCGTTCAATGATAGCTCAAATAGATTACCATGTCGAGGAGCCACTGCTATAGTATGCCCGTCTTTCTCTATACGACATTGATTATGATCAAAGCCAACAAACAAACCAAGATCAACTAGACGAGCAATAGAAAGAAGATTTCTTTGCAAATCTGGAACATGAAGAACTCCTCTTAATATTCTAGTGGATGAAACAGTCCCTAGATATAAATCACCCACTCCTTTGACTTGACAAGTTGTATCATCCGCAAGGTAAACAAACTTCTTGACAGGAAGAGAATGATAATTGTGAAGCCACTGCGATTGGTATGTCATGTTTCCAGTGGCACCTGAATCAACGATGAATAGAGAACCATCATGAACATGAAGTACCTTTTCTGGAGAGATATCATAATGGACGAAATTGAGCTCCTGATGAGTATGATCATCATCAGTTGTAGTTTGTTGAACAATATAAGCTCGAGAATGTTCTTCATCATATCTGCGTTTATAACAACGACGAGATGGATGATCTGTATGTGCACAATAATCACAAGAAGGAAAACTTTTGGACGAGCGAGGTTGCTTTGTAGTAACTCCATGCTCCTCATCATATTGGTGTGCCCAGCAATCAGAAGCCACATGACCTTTCTTATCACAATAAGAACAATGTTTGTTAGGATAAGCAAGACGAGAAGATTTACTACCTGGATTAGGGCGTCCACCCTGCTGAAAACGTGAAACAGGACACTTGCGAGCAACAAAAGCAGCATCAAAATCCCTTTGTTCGCGAGTGACCAAAACAGCATCAAATTTTTCCAAATGATGCTCATGACGTTGAGAATATTCAATAAGAGATATACATGCTTTGTCAAAGTGAATATCATCCTTGTTAGACAAAATAGTGATGATATTGTCATATAAAGGATCTTTGATGGTATGAAGAAGTTGAGTAACAATCTGATTTTTAGCAACAGGAGCGCCGGCAGCACCAAGCTGATTGATAATGTCTTTAAAAGCCTCGATATGAGAGTGCATAGAAGTACCAACCTTATATTGAAGATTCTTCAAACAAGTTTGGAGATATAAAATTTCGGTGACCGATTTCTTCTCAAACGTTGAGATAAGATACTCCCAAATAGCATGAGAGGTTTCCAGATGAAAGACATCCAACATAAGTGAGTCAGGAAGTGCAGACAATATATAACGATGAGCCGCTTTGTCACGACGAATCCAATCAGTATGATCAATTTTCCATTGTTCAAATAATGGACCATCAGTAATCACAGAATTGTTATTCATCACATCAATAGGTTGAACTGGGCAAGACATGTCGCCCAAAACAATATCAAATAATTCGTCACCTTCAAGAATTAGCATCATCTTTGCTTTCCACCCAGGAAAGCCTTGTCCTTGGAAGAAGGGAACCGAACGTTGGCCAGACAGATATCCGTTAACAATTACGCAATTGGCCATGCCTGTATGTCGAGAGAAAACAAATAAGATGAGATCGCAGAATCTGCAAACCATGATTAAGACGAGCGTAGTTGAGATGCATGACAATCAAAATAGGGATATGCACGTAAGAACGACGAAAAGTATTGAGTGACTAAAAAGAAAGCCCGAAATAGAGAGGCATAACGTACAAGACGAGATGACGCATATGAGAAAAGTTCTATTTCGATCGAGCAAAGAACGTGAACGATAATAAAACATCGCTAAAAATAGCAAGATGTTTGCTTGTCGTAATCAACATCATTAACGAAGACGAGCGATTAATAAACTGTAATTGGGGATTAACAAACTGTAATTAGAAATACAGTTTTAAATAAAGGATCGCAGATTCGAGCATAATTGCTGTCTTGAATCCTGAACTGTCATAACTTTTGATCCAGAACTCCGATTGACAAGCTGTTTTGACAGGATTCGAGAGCATGACGAGAGCTATGTATCTGGACCTGGTTTTGTTTTCAAAGACAAAATTAACTAATACTTATAATTTGAACAAGTTCATGTATCAAATCATCACTTGTGCAAAGAATTCAATCAAGTATAAACAATGAAACAACTTATCTTCCTTGTTGTTGCTATGCATTCATAGCTCTGATACCATGTTGAGAGAGAGAGAGAGTACGAGAGAGATACACAAGACATGCTCCCAAAGAATGAATCATATTGATGTAGAGTTAGTATATATAGGTGAGACCCAAGTCAAGTGAGAGATGATATATATAGTTGTAACAGGAACAGTTTGTAATTTCAATTCTTTCACTAACTTTGCAGAAATAAAATCATGTGTACTACCATCATCATGCAAAATAATCTTTTCTTTTCCATGCACTAGACATTTCATTGTCAACAAAGAATGTGGAGTTGGCATACCTGGTAAAGTATCCAAAGGAGTAGTAATGTCGTCCTCATCTTCCGTAAAGTCAGGCATTTCCTAATGTTCTTCATCTTCCATTGCTCCAAGATAGTTGATATGGACATGTGGCTTCTTCGATTGGCAATTGGTTGCTAGATGTCTAGGTTGATGGCATTTGTAACACACTATAGATTTGGCTTTAGATACATTGTTTGCAATGGAAGGAAGTCTAGGAATATTAGTATTTGGTTGTGAAGATGGCTTAGGGTTTTGATTGGTATTTGATGGCAAAGCAGGTGGTTTTGTCTAAGACTTACAGAAAGATGATGAAGGAAATCGACTTTGATTGAATCTTCTAAAATTTGAATTGAATTGCTTAGAACCATAGTTACCATTTACTTGAAATTGTTGTGGACGCTTTCTCTTCCTCGAAGCTTGTCTTCAATGTCATGAGCTAAAGAAATTGCATCTTCAAGAGTTGTAGGCTTGAACATATTGACTTTAGCATAGTAATGCCCAAGTAATCTAGACATATACTTGCGCTTGTGAGTTGCTTCATATACGTCTTCAAGCATGCGTAGTTGGAGTAAGGCATTCCAAAAGCGTTCGGTGTACTGAGAAATAGGCTCATGATCTCTTTACTGAAGAAGGTCCCATTGCTTTATGGCTTTTTCATCGAATTGTGGAGGAAGGAAATTCTGCATAAACTTCTTCTTAAAACTCTCCCAGGTAGTGGGACAATCTATGCTCTTACGAACCACGGTCCACCAAAGAGATGCTCTATCCACTAAATGATTAGTGACACACTTGATTTTATCTTTTTCAGCATATGTCTCTTCATGAAAGTAATCATCAAACTGATAGATGAATGCAAGAACAGTCTTTCCATCTCGAGTGCCATTGAAAGTACGAAATTTGAAATTTCTTTTACTTATCTTTATTTCTTTGCGGATAGATTGAGCTTCGAGAGTCGCATCGATAGTTAGTCGGATAAGATCTTCAGGTTGTGGTCCATCTTTGTCGGTAGTCAATCTTTGTAAATTTGCCAATTGAACTTGCAAGGCTTGCCGGGCTCTTCGTTCTTCGTCCAACTACATCATAATTAAATCCACCTTTTGTTCCATTGTAGGTTCAGGAAGATCGCCTTCAGCCATTAAATCATCCATATTTTGTTCCGTCATCCTGTAAAAAAAATTCAAAAGACCTCACACTCTCAAAATCCAATTAGCGGGATGAGCGTAGCTCAAAGTCATGTGTACAAGGCTTTTAGATTTTTTTTTGGCTTTCACGGTCTTCGACTTTTGCAGTTGCAGGATTTGAAATCTTCGTAAAATCTACATATGACCTTCTACGTGTGCTGAAACTGATTCAGGAAGTCTGCATATGCGAACAAAGTCTTCTAGGGAACAACTTTGCAATTCACTGCTTCTGCGTAGGAATAGTCCTTATGGGAGTTTTTGGCATAAGTCAGTTCTGACTTCTGGTGACTTGACTGACTTTCAGAGTAAGTAAATTTATGTTCAAAGCTGAGAGAGAGAGAGACAGGAAAACTCCATTTTCTTGGGCCTTCAGGCTCTCAAGGTCATTCCTTCATGTTCCACACTCTAAACTTAAAAGCACACACAATACAAATATAAAGTGACCTAGTATAAGTGTAGACTAGACAGACTAACTCTAGTCAGGTCACTAACTGACTATTAACCCGACTTATTTAATGTAGTCACATGTAGACAGCTGCACACACTAGCTGTCATAGATGTCGGTCATAGATAAAGACACACTGACGATGAGCTTGATTTCTAACACTCCCCCTCAAGCTCAAAAACAAAACTCAAATCATCTGCATCACTCCAAGTAGCTGTCTAAAGTGAATGAACTTATATTTACCAAGTGATTTGGTAAAGATGTCTGCTACCTGATCTTCAGACTTCACATGCTCCAAGTCAATCTGATCTGCTAAAACCATTTCCTTGATGAAATGGTAGTGAACCTCAATGTGTTTTGATCTTGCATGATAAACATGATTTCTTGCTAACATAACACTGCTCAAATTGTCACAGTACAGCTTGACTTTGCTGTCCAAGTGTACTCCCAAGTCATTCAGCAACTTCTGTAACCACTTAGCTTCACAGGTAGCTAAGGCCGCACCATGATACTATGCTTCCGTACTAGACAATGCAACTGTAGGCTGCTTCTTACTCTGCCAACTGATCATGCTACTACCCAATCCAAATGCATAGCCGCTGATTGACCTCCTATCATATGTGCAACCAGCCCAATCAGCATCAGTGTACCCCATCAAGTCAAGGGTTTTCCCATATGCATAAAACAGTCCATGATCTGTGGTACTTTTTACATATCTTAGAATTCTTCTCACTACATCCAAGTGTGGTTTGCGAGGCTTCTGCATGAATTGATTGATTAGCTCCACAGCATAACTCAAGTCAGGTCTAGTGATCGTGAGATAGATCAAGCTGCCTACCATCTGTCTGTACATAGTAACATTCTCAATCTCTGTCCCAACATCAATCTGCAGCTTGACATTCTGCTCCAAAGGCGTATCCATAGACTTGCAATCAGCCATACCATATTTTTGTAACATGTCATGAGCATACTGCTTCTATAGCAGCCATATGCCTTGAGGTGTAGAGACAATCCCCAAAAAATATTTCAGCTCTCCAAGGTCCTTCACCTTAAACTCAACCTGTAGACATGTCTTTATTTCAGCAATCCCATTTTCATCATCTCCTGTAATGATTAAGTCATCAACATAGACTACTAGGAAAACATAGCCACTATCTATCTTCTTCACAAATAGACTATGATGAGCATTGCCCAATCAAAAACCATGTTGCTGCAAATAACTGCTTATGCGAGCATTCCATGCTCTGGGTGCCTGTTTCAGCCCATATAGTGCATTTTTCAGCCGACATACATGTGCTGGAAATTCTGGATGTACATAGCCTTCAGGCTGTTCCGTGTAAACCTCTTCCTGTAATTCTCCATTGAGAAATGCATTCTTTACGTCCATCTGCCATAGTTTCCAGCCTCTAGCTGCTGCCAAAGCAATCACAGTTCTAACTATAGCCATCTTTGCTACAAGGCTGAAAGTCTCCTCATAATCAAGACCATACTGCTGCGCATACCCTTTTGCAACCAGCCTGGCCTTATATCTTTCCAATGATCCATCTGATTTACATTTTACCTTATACACCCACTTGCATCCAATAGGTATTTTGCCCTTAGGCAACTGTACCAAATCCATAGCAGCATTTTCAGCCAAAGCTGAATATTCCTCATCCATAGCAGCACGCCAATTCTCATCTGCAATCAAACTTACTTGGTTCTCTAAAACCTCTTACTTTTGTCATATAAGCATAATGACGGGCTGAATATCTAGTGTAAGTATACCTGTCAATAGGTCGTTTGACCCTATCTGATCTCCTGAGCTGTGGCTCACTGAGCTTGCCTCTCATGAGGCGGCACATAACGGCTCTGCCTAACACCTGGCGTCATAATAGATGGAATCCCCAATTCACTGTCTAAGCTGTCACTGCTAGATGAATCATAACCTGCAGTGAGTGGACCTATTACATCTTCAAAAACCTTTTCTTTTCCCTTATCTGTTCTCCCCCTCACTGACATATCCATGTCAGTGGATGCAGTAGTGCGACTCCGTAATCGTCCTGTCCAAGGACTCACTGTAGATGATACATCACCTATTTGACCACTCATGGAAGTACTCTCTGCAGGAGTATTTTCAGCATGACTCATACTGAGTGAGCCATCAATAGGCATTGCAACAGGATTCCCATACCAGGATGTTAACTCATCAAATACCACATCTTTGCTTATGAGTGTCTCATGCGTAGAAGGTACATAACACTTATAAGCTTTCCGTTCCTGTGCATATCCTATAAACACACTTTTCACTACCTTAGGATCCAATTTCTTCCTCTTCTCATCTGGTATATGCACATATGCAATGCTACCAAATACCTTCAAGTGTGAAATATCAGGTTTATGACCATACAGCCATTCATACGGAGTGACATCATGAATCCCTACTGTAGGGGTTTGATTCAACACATAGACAGCAGTCACCATTGCTTCAGCCCAATAACCATTTGGCAGACATTTTTCATTCAGCATAGCTCTAGCTGACTCCATCAAAACCCTATTTTCCCTCTCCATCTGATCTCAAACCCTGTTTACCTCCTCCATCTGATCTCAAGCATGATATGTAACAGCCCAATTCATTTTCAACATGTTTATTGAAGTCTTTGAATGCATCAAACACATCATCCTTATGCTTCAAAATATAAAGCCAAGTGTACCTGTTGAAATCATCAATAAATGAAACATAATACTGTGCACCGCCAAAAGAAGCATTATGTGAAGGACCCCTGACATCAGAGTGCACCAACTGTAAAGGCCTAGTGCTGTTTTTTACATGTCTCATGAAAGGAAACTGTGCCTGCTTCCCAAACTGACATGCAAGGCATACATGACCAAAATCATTATACTTGAATTTAGGTAATCCAAGTACTACTTCTTTCTATTGCATAGATTTCAGCTTTTGTACATTGACATGTCCAATCCACTTGTGCCAAATCTCTACATCCTGAATGGCACTCTAATCATGAGCAAACATGGCTGCCTTGAGTCCCCGAATGGTCGCATCCAATGTAAACATCCTGCCATCCCTTCTGCCCTTGGCAATTAACTTGCAGCCATTTTCATACTCCTCAATGAAACACCCATCTTTGTTGAACCTCACTTGCAAATTCTATTCTGCCATTTGACCCACAGACAACAGATTCTTTGTTATGGTTGATACATGTAATACATCATGCATGCCTTTCTTCTTGCCATCAGGCATCATAAGAGGAACAATCCCTTTATGCTTTATGTCATGTTGGGTGTCATCCCCAGTACATACATGACCATGTGTACCTGCAACCATCTCATCAAACCACTCTCCATGCGGTGTCATGTGGTTTGACGCTCCAGAGTCAATGTACCATCTATCATCTCTATCATGTCTCGATTCATTTTTAGATACATGCTGCATGGCAAAGAGTCTATCAACTCGCTCATCATGAGCACCATTGGAAGATGCATAGTGCCCATATTGTCTACCCTTTGCCTTTATATCTCCCTGCTTCTTGTAACAATCCTTTGCAATATGCCCATACCGGCCACAATAATGGTAGTCCTTGTCCCTGTTGGACTGATCAGATGACTGCCATGAACCAGATCCACCACCTCTACCTCGGGGTGATCTCCCCCTGCCTCTAAACCCACCAGATCCACGCTGGCCTTGTGTATTTGCACCATGCCAATTACTCTGCTGCTGTTGCTGTCCATAAGCATTACGAGTGTCACCACGACCTCGAAATGAACCACGACCTCTAGATTCTCTACCACGCTAGCTAGAGTATAACACAATGTCTCTACTCTGAGATGCACTGGAACCTGTATTCAAACCAAGTTTGACTTCCTCATGCATCAACAAAGCAACTAGCTCTTCCCAGCTAGGGGGCTCTTCTCTGACAAAAATGGAAGTGTCAAAAGCTTTATACTCTTTGCCTAAGCCATTCAAGGCAATAGCAATCATATCATCTTCTAATACACTTGAGCCAATAGTAGCAAGTTGATCAGCTATGGTCTTAATCTCCGTGGTATACGCCTGGATGCTCTTGCCATTCCTAGACATGTTGTTGAACTGCTGTTTCAACTGGATCTTCCTTGCATGTGTCATGGTTCCATAATTTTTCATCAGTATGTCCCAAGAATACTTCGGAGTCTCACATAGTGAATTGAATTACCATAGCATCAGATATACATAAAGAAAACCAATGCAGCACCTTGCATGCTCTTTCATTCCATAGCCTGTAGGCTCTTTTTTGTTCATTTGTTGGATTGTGTGCAAGCAACTCAGGAGCAACTTCATCTCCTGTACATAGATCCCAATAACCTCTGCCAACCAGAAAGTTTTTCATTCTGAATTTCCATAATGCAAAGTTCTTGTTGTCCAACTTCTCTCCAACTATCTGAGTGATATTTTCAGTCCCATCTGCATTAGCCATGATGCAATAGATTGTCTATCAAGTGCCTGACTCCCTGCAGACCAGTAAGTATGACTGACCAAGTTCAGTCTGTAACAGTTTATGACATTTTTTTGCACTAAATTGCAGAAAAAAATAAGGTATTTCAGCCCACTGACACCCCAAAACAACCCACAAACAAGTGGTCTCAACTATAGATATAACTGTCAATACATAAGCTATGTGTTTGCTTCGGCTTAAGCTTCTGTAACCTCACTGCCAGGGTACATACATGCAGTCTAAAAACTATAAATTGTGAGTAACCAGGAGCAATTTCAAGTCCAAAACTGAGTGGTAATCATGTCATACATGTTCCAAAATCTCCTAGGTAGCTGCTAGTACATTTGGCAGTCAAGACATGAGCATAGAGGCACAGAACAGTGCATAACCAGCACATACAAGTGTCAACAAATTTAGTTGTAGGTTGTAGTCAACCAAAATTCAGCATAACAAGCTCCAAACTGCTTCAAAGTATCTTCAAACCAAATCATACATTTGCTCTAGTATGACAAGGTCAATGCATGACTACGTAGTGACCATAGACTGTCTGTCTCTAATGAGCAAAGTCATACATTACTTCTGCAATTTGTACTCAGCCAACAAGACAAGATTGCATTTGCTTCAGCTCCAAAAATTTCACCATTCAGTAGCACTTAATGCTTTTCTCAACCCATGAACATTCTGACATACACATGTCAGTACATACATCTCATAGATGTCACCAAATGTCACACTATGCTTCAGTAAAGAACAAATGCTTGCTGTCCATATTAAATGACAGCTTTCAGCCTGTTTGAAATGCTCCACATCATCTGAGTATTTCAGTTACCAAAATCAGCTTGCAATGGATCACAACAGGTACATATGACCTCCATCATATACCTATGCTCCAAGAGTGCTTCTGGGCTTGTCAGAGAGCTTCCAAAGCTCTTCAATGTGTTGCATATACCATGTATACTGTGTATACAACAATGCTACCCTTTTTTTCAGATCTGCCCACTCTGATCTCAGCTCATGTCAAAGCTCAAGGTCAAGCATTTGCCTCTTGCCATCTCAAAGCACTTCATACTTGACCTAACCAAGCATTTGATGACCAAATGCACTAGCATTTGATGAAGTGCAGCCCAACAATTGATAGCAGCAAACAGGCGCAGTTCATGCAAATCTGTCCTCTGCTCCAACAGCTTGATTTGCTGAGTTTGATGCCAATGGAGCACACACTAGTGCTCAATACCCCCTTCACAGGGCTCTAAACAAGCCACAACCTGCAGCTTGACCCATACAGTAGGCAATCACTCAATGCATACCTTCAGTTTACAATGGCATTCAGTCTGTTTGAAAAAATGACACAAGTCTTCAACTGCAGATTATCTTCACTCCCTCCTGCTCCAAGAGGTCCACCAAGGAAGGCTCTGATACCATGTTCAAAGTTGAGAGAGAGAGAGACATGGAAACTCCATTTTCTTGAGCCTTCAGGCTCTCAAGGTCATTCCTTCATGTTCCACACTCTAAATTTAAAAGCACACACAATACAAAGATAAAGTGACCTAGTGTAAGTGTAGACTAGACAGACTAACTCTAGTCAGGTCACTAACTGACTACTAACCCGACTTATTTAATGTAGTCACATGTAGACAGCTGCACACACTAGCTGTCATAGATGTCGGTCATAGATAAAGACACACTGACGGTGAGCTTGATTTCTAACAATTTAGACTTGCAGAATCTTAACTTGCAGACTTTGAAGATCTGTATGATTGGAGACTTGATTGACTTAGCTTATAGCTAAGTCTGAAAGAAACGTTGAATTTTAGGGGGGGTGTTTTTTGATGCGCCGAAAATCACGCTGAGACCTCCTGATGTCGCCAATTTTGAGAATTGATTAGCTAAGCTTTTAAAAAGCTTAGCTTTGAATCTTTATGTAAAATATGAACCTTATCTCTTTTGTTTGAGAAAAACGACTTGAGTAGGGAGATGTTGACGTGGTTCTCCGCCTCCTCAGGCCGGTCCTTCGCGATCAGAGGCTGTAGACGGAGGTTCTTGACTGCCAGAAATCCACCCGTATCGACCGTTCGCGATGAGACTGACTGTAGAGCTCGATCGTTCCAGGAGCTCCGCCTTCGCACAAGATGGGTAGTGATTGGAAGCTCTCGATCTCAGCTTCGCTCTGATACCACTGGTGCACAAATCGGATGCTGTATGCTCGTGTAGTGAATGTCGGAAGGTCCCCAAGAACAAAAGAACTCTACTTTTTGCACAAAACTCAAGGTAGAAAGCATGCACTACATGAACAAGAGACCAATTGGGTGCAATCTTCCCCCATGCCTTGTGTGAGCGCTCCACAAAGCATGTATTTTATGTATTAATCATCTTCAAGCTCAAATAATAGCCCAAATTACAAAATAGCACGCTTTTGGCTTTTTCATTTGCTTTAGCACAAAATAGAAATAAAGCTAATGGGCAGGCGCCCAAAGAGTCAGGCATACCCAATACAATGTCCAAATACAAATATCATAATCATGCGCCCATGCGCATAAAAAATAATAAATAAATATCCAACGCCTTAATAAATAGGCGTGACAAAATATAGGCGCCATACCTAAGGTATGCGCCCATCAAAATATAAGTAATAACTCGAATACACGTTATCCTCTAATGCTTTCCTCCGCCACTACTGCTTTCTCCACACATCAACTAAAGCATTCACAATCGTTAGTAAAATAATACAATTAAACCGACAAAAGTGAATACCTAGCAGTCTTCTGCTACATAAATAAATCAACTGGTTAGGAATCAATCCTAACCTTAATTTATCACGAGTGTGCACTCTAAACTCATAAACGTTTATTAATTTAATATGTATTTTGTGGAATCACTAGCTATGGAATCACCCGTGTACACACTAAATTAATGAAATGCCCGAAAAGGATAGGCGTCCCCATCAACTTCTCGCACAAAGAATCCACTTTGTGTATGAGCCCTGATCAACAAAGTTTACGGAATCCACCGTAAGACCTCACGGAATCCACAATGGCATGGAATCCACTGTGAAATATGCCTCCTGGCATCAACTATGGTGGGAATATTACATCCTCTCCTCCTTAGAGAAATCAAGATGTCCTCATCTCGAAAAGAACTAGGAAAAATGTTTTTCTAGAGCTGTCTCTTCTACCTAGGTGACATCCTCCTTAGGATATTCTTTTCATTGGATAATATACTATCTAATGGTTCTGTTTCTCACAGGTTTCTCTTTTACATCTAGAATCTTATTAGGCTGGAGTTCGAGGGCTCCTTGACTAGGCATTACAATTTGTTGGTCATCAAGAATATGATCTTGATTTGCCACATAAGATTTCAAAAGACTAACATGAAATACATTGTGGACTTTCACATGATCACAAAGTTGCAACTTGTAGGCTTTAGCTCCTAGGCATTTGAGAAATTGCAAGACCGTAAATGGCTTGAGACATACCTAACAATACTTTTTCCATAATATACAACATAGTTGGGATACGCGGCTCAATTGGGTTGAATTTGTATGTAACAACTCCACTCACTCTAGCATTGGGTTTTCCCTTTTGAGACATTATACGAGTATAAGGTCCCCCCTTTCTAAAGTCTTGTTTGATGATAAGATCAACCCTTAGAATGAAGCCAAGTTGGATCGCATACAAGCCCTACTTTAGCAATGCAAGGTGAATCTTCAAAAGGCACAAACCCACATGAAGCTCCATGCTCATGACAAAAGAAGGCATAAAGAATTCCAAGAGGGAGAACTGGTCCTCTTGGAAGTACTTAAGTCTCGTTACTCCACTCTCAAAGGTAGTAGTAACAAGTTGTCCCACCATTTCTATGGCCCCTATTGGGATCCTCAAGAGAGTTGGTGACTTGGCCTACTAATTATAGCTTCCCTTTCTCTACCACCAAGATTTACAATGTATTTCATGTCATCCAGCTGAAGCCCTTCATTATCACCTTAGTGAACTATGTGGAAGAGCTTCCCCCCATAAATGAACAAGGTATCATTTAGTACATCCTTGAGGCAATCATTGGGCAATAAGATAAACATTTAAGATCTGAATCCATCAAGGAATACATCATCAAATGAAAAGTACTACCCTTGGAAGAAGCCTCCAAGTGCACAGCAACTATTTTCATATCCTTGAAAATTATGCACAAAAGTAGCAAGAGTGTTTGTTAGGCCAAATGGCATTACTATGTATGCAAATACATCCCATTTGGTTGCAAATGTTGTTTTGTGCCTATCATTCAATTGAACTTGTACTTGTTTATAGCCCTTGAATCCATTAAGGAAACTACAAGCTTATTTTTCTATGACCCTCTCCAACATGTGCTTAATATCGGTTAGTGGATAATTGTATCCTTTTGTTATGCACATTGACTTTTTTTTTCAATGCACAACAAAAAGAGATAATAATGCACACTTGAATTTTGCAATTTTTCTTCAGTACAATGATGATAGGTGACACTCATTCCGTGTGCTCAATTTCATAAATGAATCTAGTGTTTAAGAGTTTGTGGATCTCTTCTTTGATTATGTAAACATGTTTAGGATTCATTACATAAGTACATTAACACAATATTAGTGAGTTTCCAATTCCCATTTTTTGGAATACCAAAAAGGTGGCACCTGGATAACATGTCCATAAGTTTCTCAAAACCATATGATGTGACTTATAATTGGAAAGTGCCTGAAAAATAGAATCTATTGAGCTATAGAGTGCTCAATTTGGAGTTATAGTGTTCAAGTTATGACAAATCCAAAAATTTGACCACGTGTCCCAAACTTATGCAAAATTTCCATATTTCCCATATATGGTGTTATTGTTTGATTAGCATAGATTCTAGCACTATGGGAATGTTCTTGGTGACTATGCTAAGGTATATTCCTTTGAGCTGATCCTCAAGGGACTATACAAATATATCCTTGAACTCTCACAAGAGACTTATGAAATTAGTCTCCTCATTCTTATTGAGGTCATCAACATGAAGATTGGTGTAGGTTTTTTTCCTTCTTTAGTTAAATCAACTTTTTTTACTTTGCCCCCCTTCTATTGATTTGTTGGTATATCCTTGTTGCTTCACCCCTAGTAGCACCACTATTTGATCTACTTTTTTTAACTTTATAAAGTGTTTGGGGACATCTCGTGGTTTTTAGCATCAGAGTTTTCAGTAGTATTTCTTCCCCTCCCCCTCTTCAACCTTTTGCATTGCATGTGGACTAGAAGATCCCCCTTAGTGCATTGGGTCTTAGGTAATGAAGAAATTGTTGAGTTACTATTAGTGCTAACTTTTGATTCGAAGTTAAAATCACTGCCTCCATTAGATAAGGGTGTTTCTCTTCGTGTTTGTAGCTCAAATGTGGTCCCAACTTTATATATGTCACAAAATTAGCTTGGTAGAGTCTAGCATTACTCATAATTTAGCACTTTAAATACTCCAGCTAGGTTCGATTACCATCCATTTTTTGACATCATATAAATTGGGTTTAATGTTAGGTATTTATCTAAGGCATTTGTCACCTCTCTTTGTTCTTCTTCATTTCTTATTTTATCAACTTCTCACTTATAGTCATCCTCCTCATTTGAGAAGGGATAGTCAATTATAACAAGATATGGATCTAGTCTTTCTCATCATCAAGACAAGGAATGCATTTTGTGAATGGCCCATAGGTGTACTTTTAGTATTATATTTTAATAGGGGAAAAAAGGCATCTAGGTCAATGTAAAAGGTATAATCATTCATCTCCATCCTAAATACATTTGAGTTATTTCTAAAGAACACCACATAATTGCCCTAATCCTTGATTCCATGTATATCTCTTATCCAAGGTCACCCATCTAGGATTTCATAGTCCACACCCTTCATAAGAATGAAATTCATGAATAACTAAGCTCTTATACTTTTGATTAACGAGTCCTTCAACACTCTAAATGTCTTGACTTTTATTCCTTCATAAGAACTACATAAGAATGAAGTTCATAAAGAACTAAATTCCTATAATTTTGATTAGCTAGTCCTTCAACACTCTCCATATGGTATGACTTTTATTCCATTTTCCATTGTATATATTAATGCACACCACTTCTATACATGGGTTTCCCCAAGCCTATATAACTATATTGTTGAGAACACTAACTCTTGCCCCCATGTCAATAATCCCCCTTTTGAGTGGTGTCACCTAATGCAATGTTGAGAAAAACTACATGTGTCTATGTCCCTTCCCAAAATGCATTTACTTGTAGGTTTCATGACCTAGGGTTTAGAATTAGGTTGGGTGTATGTGTGTTAGCATCATGGCCTTGTATGATTGCTATTTTTGGTTGCACTAGTCCCCCTATCCACTTCTTCAGTGCTTCCTAGAATGTAGGGCTCTACTTCAGCAATTGTCATAGTGGTAAGGACATCACAACGAGGTCAATATGATATTGCTAGATTTTCCTTGCTCATACACTTTGGCATCCTACTTCTAGTGGTCTCACGACTTGGTTGATTCACCATAGCTATGTTGCTCAGCTCTTGAGGTGGCATATGTGGCCTTCAGTTTCCACTTGATTCGATACAAATAGAAAAAGTGGACAGTCGAGAACTCATGTAACTCATCTTCTAGGATTGGCTTAGCATCCTAAAAATGCACTTGCACCTCTCTTACCTAGCTTCTAACTTATCTACAAGTTCTAGTTGTTGTTTTGGAGAAAGGTATTCAATGATTCTTATGCTTCATTTTTCATTCATTTTTGGAGCACATGTTTTTACTTCAAGATTAGGAACTTGTTTTTTGTTGGTTAGCGTTGTGGTGCTATTTGTCTTAGTGTAAGCTTTACCTCAGCTTGCTTATTTTTCTTTTTTTGATTCTTTTTACTTATAGATAATCTGTCAAGTTTAGTAGGTCCAAGTACTAAAATACAACTTGCTTTGCTTGGGTTCTAGTCATAACATTTAGGGGAATCAGAGTGGCACCATTGTCCAAAGTCTCCATACTAAAAAGTCCAAGTGACACATATGGTATGATCACCAAAATGAGGAAGATTTTCACCTAAGATGTATGGCACCAAACTTTGGACATCTCGTGGTGGCTTTGCCCTTGTTTTCTTGTTCCATCTTCGAACACCTTGATGAGATATGGTGTAGGTGGCCACAAGTCAAATAGGTGAGAGGCTTCTCAGATGGGTTTCCTCCCTTACCTTGACCTCATCCTTGACCCAAATCCATGACTGGGACTAGTTTGAATCCCATAAAGATCACATACCCCATCATCATTTTACATATGTTTTTCCATCCCAATGCCTCTTTGATAAAGTGAATAGGGGCATCACTATGTGGATGAGTAATGGTGGGCCCAATGGTCTAGTTATATATTTCAAATTGTTTTCTATCCTAGGGGTTGTTGGCCTTTTTCTCCTTAGCCACTAGGAATGATGTCAAACCTCCCCTTCCATAGTTGATGGTAAACCTCCCCTTCCACTAGGAATGATGGCAAACCTCCCCTTAGCCACTAGGAATGATGGCAAGCCTCCCCTTCCATAGTTGAGTTGCATGTTTATGGGATAGAATGACCCACGATAGCATTGCAGATATGGCAATAAATGGCTTCATGCCCATACCTATTAGGGCTTATACAAGTGCAAAGTTTTGGGTCTAGATATTATGATGGAAGATGATTGCCCCCACATGCATTGCACATATAGCCTCATGGGTTCTATCATTGCCTCTTGAACCTTCACAAGTTTTAATTTCAAACCATTATTTTCTTGTGTATGGTCAATATGATTTCCTTTGTCTTGAGCCTTCATGATAGATGGCTTAGCGAGGATTGTGGATCATTTACCTTGAATAGTGATGATACCTCTATTGGTTGAATGGCTTTTAGGTCCCTTTCCTTCAATAGAACATCTATACGTATTGCCTCTTTAAAAACCCTTGCCAACATATATGTTTGTAAAATCTAATTAATTTTAGTGTCTTATAGAGTTCATTGTTTCCAATTCCATTAATGAACATGGTGGAGATGGCTTTTTGAATTGGTTGCTAAGCAGTTGAGATCCTCCTATAGAGACTCCAGACATGGGTGATGTAATTACATGTCTTTTTTGTAGTTTTGACTAATACTCATTAGATTGAAAATTAAATTATCCACGTAGCCTATTCAACACTGTATTAGAAAATTTCAAATTTTTCATGCACTTTGGGAAACCTCAATACCTTTATTATTTAACCACATGGTCAATTCTTGTTGTCTTACTTGAAGGTGGTCTACTCTAAATACTATATAAGCTACCTTTCCAAATCCCACTTTTAAATATGGATTAACATTTAGCTATTGGTCAAATATTTATCACTTACTTGAAATTGGGACTTGGAAAATTTCCAAATTCTCCAATATGGTATTTTTTAAAGAATCTCTTGATGAAGAGGTCCTTAACTATGTCAAAATTGTTGCATATAATATTAGTTAGGTTAATGAATCAAGTTCAAACCCTTTTTCCCTAAATAAAATCCAAAATCCTTTGCTTGTTGACTAGAGTCCTAAAAGTTATTAAGTAACGAGTAAGACATATGGAAACTAGGGGTTAGATACCTAGTCCACTAATTGGGATATAAAGAGTATACATGACTAAGCTTAGGGTATCCATGTACAATCAAAAACTACCTCTTCACCTTCTCCTTAAGCTTCCATGGATTCCTCCCTCTCTCTCTCCTTTCTTGTATTTCTTTCTCCTCTCCTAGTCTTTCTTTCTCTTCTTCTTTCTCTTTCTTTCTCTTCTATTCATTCTCTCTCTCCTCTCAATCTCTCTTCTTTGCAATTGGTATAAGAGCATTTGGCTTTGGTTCTTTCTCCCTTTTTCTTTTTCCAATCTATCTTGCATTTCAAATTTGGAGACCCTAGTTAGTCAAGCATAGTAGGTATAGGTACATCAAGGAGTAATATAGTTAGTGGCCGCTTTCTTGTAGACAAGAAGGAGATCTAGCTAGAGTTCTTGACATATCTAGAGGCAAAACGGTTAATTTAGTAGGTTGTCACCATTTTTAATGCAACTTTTAGGTGTTATAGGACAACAATTTTGCTTCAAATATTCTCTCTCTCTTCCTATGCAAGATGCAATGGCTATGAAGAGCAAGAAACCTTAGGATCCACTTTTCCCTCACCCAAGACATCAAGAACTACTAGCACTTGATTCCTTGTATCCCTAGTATCATTTGGAGTAGTAGATTGGTGAAGTTTGACCCCAAGTGTAATCAATAGTGGACATCATGGTATTAATGACCACCATGGCAATAATAGGTGGCTTGGCACCCATAGGCAGCATCATTTTTATGGGTAGCATGGGATCAATGCACAACATGGCTTATATAGACAACATGGTATATATGGACAACAAGACTTTCATGGGTAGCAAGGCCCTAATAATCTCCATAATAAGATCATTCTTACCAAGTAAAATGGAGAATCACCATATGTATCAGACTTAGAAGAACAGACCTCTAAATTGAAGCCCTACTTTGATATTTACAAATGCATTAATGACCAAAAAATTCCCTTCGCCTTTCTCCATTTAAAGGGTTTTTCCCACACACTTGGTAGCACTATATAAGGTATGAGAGTGATCAATTTATTGATTGGGAAGACTTTCAGATGCATGTGGTTCAAGTCTTCGTATCTCAGGTAGAAAAAGAATAGTTGGCAAGACAATGGTACCAAATTGACCAATGCAATCTCATAGTGAAGGAGTACACAAATAAGTTCTACATGAACTTGACCATGTATATTGAGAGCATTAGTGATGATGCAAAATTTCACAAGTACCTTTGTAGGTTAGAGCCTAGCTTATCAATTGATGTAGTGGTTCAAAATCATTCTACCTTATTTGATGCAATTGAATTGGTTGAAAGATATGCCAAAAGATACCATAAAAATGAGAGCTTATATCAAGGTTTTGGGTAGCCTTGTACCCCCATAAAGCTAGGCCAATACGGTGGTGTTTTTAGAAGCAACCCCATCCTTAGTAGCAGCTTTGAAATCCCCACTTACCTCCCTTCCACACTAAAAGAAAATATGGCACTTTTGAGATAGCTCTTAGCTCTAATGGTGAGGGTAAATATGTTGAAAAAATGACTCAAAATGCATCAACCCTGTGTAGTCAAAGTGGCCAAAAATTCAATTTTCCAGATGTAACACCACGTTGGGGAATATGGAAATTTCCCATAAGTTTGGGACACATGGTCAAATATTTAGATTTGTCATAACTTGAACACTATAAGTCCAAATCAAGCACTCTATAGCTCAATAGATTCCATTTTTCAAGCACTTTCCAATGATAGGTCACATCATATGGTTTTGAGAAACTTATGGGCATGTTGTCTAGGTGCCACCTTTTTAGTATTCAAAAAATGGGTATTGGGAGATTCCCAAACTCACTAATATTGTGTTATGTTGTCAAAGATACGAAAGAGAAAGACATGTTTTAAGTGTGGAGATAAAAATATGGTAAACCATTCCTCAAAATGCCTCATGGGTCCTCTTATTGCATCTTGAAACTTCACAAGTTCTAATTTCAAACCTATTATTTCTTGTGTATGGTCAATAATATTTCCTTTGTCTTGAGCCTTCACTATAGTTGGCTTAAAGTGGATTGTAGATCTTTCACCTTGGATCGTGATGATACCTCTTCTAGTTGAATGGATTTTGACAATAACACTATACTCAATAGTAGAATTATCCAACTAGCACTTGATTAGGGGCTTGTTCAAGATGAGATTTATCTCCAAGTCTCTCTCTCTATCATCATTTCCTCTTCCTCTCACTCTCATAGCGATTGTTAGGATTAGTTCAACCTCATTCAACTCTATTTCTCTTCATAATCTTGCTACTCTTGGATGCAATTGACAACTTGTTGCAACAAATCCTTTCCCAATCATTTCTCCTCTTCCCAATCTGTGATTATCTCTTGCACTCTTTTTCCATTATGTAATATCCTAGTTTAGTGCTTGTATTATGTGACTAAATTTTGAATATTTGGGGAAATTTTAGCATTATCAAAACCTAAGCTATATATCTTTGAGTTTAGGGTAGACATGGTTACTCTCTCTCTCTCTCTATGCAACAAAGGTTTGAACAATGCATATGAGATCAGATAGGTGGTGATAGCTCCTAATGAATACACTTCTCACTCTAGAAATCTAACAAGTGACCATTGTGTTACACATTAGATATTGAATTGTTTATTGCCTAATCACCATGATTGGCTAGTAATGCTTGTTAAGCACCGAGTCTCCTTCAACTTTAAACTCTAGTGTATCTCTAGTGGTGGTCCATTATTAAAAATGAGTTTCTTTGTCTAACCTAAGTTCATCAAGTTTTTTGACAATGGATGTTTGATCCCTTTATTTCCTAATTCCCTTAATCTTCCCCTGGTTTTGATTTAGGTTTATTTGGTTACATCTTAGTTAGATAAAATCACTCTTGAGATCTTCCTTCTAGATTTATCTCTTTAGGTGTTTATGCTCCCTTACAAGCAATCAATCTTCAATCTATGCAAGTGAGTGCAAGTGTGCTATGTTCAATTAGGCTTTTTTGCTTTTATGCAACTCGTGTGATTTAATGCAATGTAAGTAACACCATTATTCAATGTCAGTTAATTTATCAATGAAAAGTATGCATTTGATTATGCCATCAAATTCTCTCTCTCCCCCATTCTACTTGAATGACTCTCTTAAATAGCCACTTGTCATGGCTACCTTTTTGAGGTGTGCTAGTGCCACTAGGGTCCTCGCTTTAACTCATGCTCTCATGACTAGGTCATGCTTTTAGTTACCCTTTGGTAGGGTGGCCTCTCTCTCTCTCTTCCAAAGTTGTTATAATAACAATCCTTCAAGCTCAAACCACCTCTCTGACACTTGACTTCCCTAGAGAGGTTTTCCCACATCATTTTCTATGTTTTGGTTTTCAATTGTTTGTGTTTCTCTTAAATTTGTTATTTTTCTCATCTCTTTCACTTTCATTTGAATGCCTGTGTTGCACTCAAATGCTACCTTCAAGTTCTATCTAGAAAGAATTTTCTATTCTCTCATCTTAATCTCTTTGACTTATTATATCCTGAATCTCCTAGATCTCTCACTTTGGCCTCTTTCAATGTGTATCCTATCTTTTTGTCTTAACCTAACCATGGATGTTTCAAAAGCCTGCGACTTATATGCAAAAATTGATTGTCCCACTAATCTCTCACTCATCCTTCTTTCCACGCTTCCTATTGCTATGCATAGTAGAAAAGCACTTGGGGGTGGCCTAAGGGATTTGCTAAAAAAGGCATGGCTTTGCATGTAGATTTTGAGATTACCCCTTACGTTTAGAGGTGTGGTTGACAAAAAGGGGTGTCCAAACCTCATATATCACCTATCGTTCATGTCTTCAAGTACCTCATACAAAAAGAGGGTAACAATGTAGCCATCATCATTAGTCAGGTCCATGGCGCAACTATCTATTCCTAGGTTGAGATAAAAAAATAGTAGAGGGAGATCGACCTCCTTGGTGGTGGTTGGCTTTTAGATAGATCTTTGTTCATGTAGCTGTCTTTAAGATTTAGCCATGGTTTCTATCTCTTCCACCTCCTGCTCTAGGTTCTCTAGCTCTTCTTGCAACCCTTGGGTTTCTTCTTCGATGGCTTCTTCTTTCTCTTTCTCCAAGCATTTGATTTCCCTTTCCTATCTCTCTTGTTTCTCCAACTCCAGGGCAGCCCCCTTTTCCAAATTTTCTATTTCCTCTTGAAATTTTCATGCCCTCTTTTCTCTTGTTGCCTATAGCTCCTCCATGTGGCATCCAAGACATTTTTTATATCTCCTTTTGCAGTTCTTCATACAACTTTACTAGCTCATCGTCGATATGTTGCTACATCCTTATGAGGTTCTATTTCTCCCTAGACAACCTTACTTTCCACTTTCCTTCTTCTCCTTCCTAAGCTTCGAGCTACTCTTTTAGCTCACTTATTTCTTTCTAGTAGCTTTCCACTTGGCATGTCTTCTCTAGCTAGAAGGTTCTCATGGCCTCCTTTTGGGTTTCCAACTCAACCACTACTATCTTCTTATCCTCCTTTGCTTTCTCTAACTATGAAAGAAGCTCTTGGACGTACTCATCATAGTTTGTAGGTGGCGTCATCATTGTGGGAATGAAGGTCATGGAGCTCTCCACCCTTTTCCTCTTAGGGTCTTATCTTGACTCTATGTTTATTGCTGTTGGTCTCTTAGTTCCTACCTCAGAAGTTCCTTCACCTACCCCTTGGGCCATTTCCTTATTCACCAAGAATTGTACCCAATCCAAGATGTTGTTGGCATCAATTTTAGGTGTGGAGCCTTGGGTGGTTGTGGTTGTAGGGGTGGTGGTGGGCACTAGGAGAGTAGGGATGGAATCCATGAGGCCCTTGCCCTTTCCTTCTTTCACTTGAGGTAGCGTGATCTCTAGAACTTGGGCACTTGAGCTTGGGCCTTCATCTTGTGGTGGGCTCATGGCACCCTGCTCGTCTTGTCTACACTATTATTCTATTGATATGCATGTTGCTAGCGCAAAGTCCTCTTCTTCCTTCCTTCTCAATTCTTCCTCTCTTTCAGCTACCTTTCTCCTTCTCTCCTAGTAGATTCTCTTTGGTTCTTCTTTTAACCTCTCTGACTCCTCCTTTTCCGTCTTTTTCTTTCTTCCTTTGCTTTCTTAGATTCTTTCTTAGCCTTTCCTAAGTTTTCCTTCTCCTTTTTCTTGCTTTATTTTTCTTACTTCACATGTGTAGTCTTTTCCTTTACTTTTTTAGCCCTTCCATGGCTAGATTGCATTTCCTTTTCATCCTCTTCGTCACTTACTATTATTTCAATGGATTGCTCTCGTTCATGGTGGGGAGGTGACTTCAATATTTTATCGACTCCTTCTCCTTCTTCATTCTATGCCTCTTTCATTGCCTCTTGGATAAGATCAGTCACAGCACACCACTGTATCCAATGAATGAGGCTTTAGATGATGGTTTTTTCCTCTTAGCTCTTGCCTTTGACGTTGGGGATTCCCACCGGCCGGTTTGCTCCCTCTAGGGCTAGTGTCTCATCTGATTGGTTGATCATATTTCTCACATACATATTCCAATCAACCTCATCCAATGAACAAGATGCTAGGCTCTCCAATATGGGCACACTGCTTCTGTGCATAAGCGAATTATACCTTTGGCTAGAGAATAGTAGAAATACATGACTTTTACATAAAGCCTTACTTCTGGATTTGGGATGTCTTGGATGTTGATGCCATCATTGGTTAAAACCTGGTCATTCTTCATATTCAACATGGCATAGACATCCCTTTTGGGTATCCTTTCCACTTTGCGCTCTAGCCCTAGTGCCTTCTCCACCCACCATGGCTTTATTCAACTGGACATGTACTTGCTTGGCTCCTTCTTCTCTTTCAACTGTCATAATGACACATTCTCTATCAGGATCATAGTTTCTCAATAACTCTATGTACTTACTATGATCGGTCTCTTGCCCCAATTTCTCGATGTATTTAGTAAGATTGCACTGTTCTAGAACTCTTTTGGCAGCCTCCTCCTTGGCTACAATTTCTTCAATGTTGTGGATATTTTTTAACTTTAGTTAATTGTAGTCATGGTTATCGAGGGAGATGCGGTACTTTTCCCTTTTTTCTTTCATGAATGGAAGTCGATGGGCCCAATTTTTTTGTGCTACCATTTTGAGTTCCTACCATGATATTGTAGTTCACCATTAGTGTCCTTAATATGATTTCTTGCTGAAAGGTACGTAGGAATTGATTATGCTTTTATGGAAATAATAAAATGCTTAAGTACAAAAAGAGAAGCAGTCCATTCATTCCAAAAAAATTTATGAAACTTTTCCTCAATTACAAGTTGATTTTCATCCACTATTTTCCACTTTTCGACATTGATTGAACCTTTATTCCTTGCAAGTTTGATTCACCTTACATGTTTGATTCACCTTACCCCCTCCCGTTTGGAATTGAGAAGAATCCTTCCTAGGATTAAGGTCTGAGAGGTCAAGGGCATTCAGTGCATGCTCATAGTGTTTTACTTTTGCATGAGCCAATCATAGAAGTTCAAATTGTATTCTAGATTAGTATTGCGGTCCATGTTGAAAGGATAGATGTCTACTTGAGTGATGTAGGTGAGTACATCTGTGAGGAAGTCATTGGAGTCTATTCGACTGGCAATGTGTAACTCCTTCTCCATCAGAATTCAATTTAAATACGGGTGGGTTAGGAGGTGCTTTTCTAGGGGTCGGTTTACGAATGGTCGTCAACACCCTATATGAGGTTGGGGCTAAATAAGTGGGGTCATACTCTGAGGTTTTGATTGCATGTCATTGGTCCGCATTGGTCATCATCTAGTAGCCCTCTTGCTCCCATTGAAGTCGGAGAGTATACCATTTCCTAAAAAAAGAGGAGTCATCGTCAACAAACTACTTCAACTCCTCTTTTGACACACTACTAGAGGCTTGTGAGGTCTTAGGGGCACTAGTACGACTGGGTTGACATAGTTTGTTAGTGGGAGGCTATGGTTTTAGTCAATGGATCTCTTTAGGCTCTATTGGCTTATGCATTTAAGGCTCGATGTGTTTTGCAACCATAGTTGTTTGTGGCATTGGTGCTTTTTTTGCTACATGGCTTTGTGTGGTTGATTTTGAGGATAGAATTTGAGTAGGGTCCTTGGCCATCTTGGCTTTAAGTACCCAAATCTAGGTTTTACCCTCATAATAGCCTTGTGCTTGCAATAAGTTTTTGGGAACCCATCACGACTTGACTGTGCATTTACACCTATAGTTTATTTTGTGCCTCCTAGATTGTGATTGGTTTGATTTGTGCCATGGTGGGGTGTTGTTCATTTGGTACACTGACCGAGAAAGAGGTGGCTATGAAATTTGCAAGAGATTCAAAAGGTTCTCGGTCAGATTTGGGTCATGGAAAGCTTCATTCTTAGTTGCATCCTCAAGAAGAAGAGAGATGGGTTTTCTAAAACTAAGAAGAGAAGGGATTTATCTCTTTTCTTCTCTGCACAATTGCACAAGCCTCAATGCCTTTATCTGGTAGCAGGCCTACCGCTAGTGATACGCAAGATATTGTTATAACTTGCAAAGCAAGAAGAAGAACTACCTCTCATATGAAACATGAAGCTATCAACCTCTCAACTTACCCTTCTCATATAATAACTACGAGTTCCTAGCCTTGGGAGGTCATGATTGTGTACTTCTAGGTAGTGTCCCTTGATGTTTAGGCATCCATTTGCATGGGACTTAGCTTTGATTTCAGCAGTTTGTTGGCTTTGATGTTTGATGGGTTGTGACAAGTCACCACCCCCCTCCTCAGGCTTGATAGTGGGTTCCACTACAAGTGGCTTTGTAGACTTTGATGGAGCCATGATGCCCTTGGTGAAAGGCGTGAGTATACGTACATTATCGATGGCAAGATGAATGTGCTATGACTGGTAGTCGACGATACAAAGTGTTTTCTTTTTAAACATACATCCTAACAGGGATTCCACACCTATTTCCTTTGCATTAAATAACACATAAAAGATGATTGGTATGATTTTAGACTCGATAGAGATTGCAACCTTGCAATTTCCCACAAGTGCATATGATCGACCCCTAAATGGGATGAGTTTGGTGTTAGTGGGCTTTGCAATTTTGGTTTGCCAATTTGAATCCAATGATAGTGAGTCAAAATATTAAAGTAAGCTCCCTCATCGATCAATGCATCAAATGTATGTGTTTGGTGGGTAGTGATAGTCATGTGTAGATAGGTTGAAGCTACAACTTTCTCATCTTCATCTTCAATTTCCATGATAGTGGCCACTCGTACATTGACAAGGTTGGGTTGTTTATGCGAGCTCCTAGACATCATGCAGACTCATACTAAGGGCATGCCACTCGGCTTATCAATTGCATTAATGGCTTGCTTGTACTCCTCATCATATGAGAATGACAGATCGATCATGGCTAGCATGTGCATCCAATCTCGCTC
Source organism: Lygodium microphyllum (assembly GCF_053477565.2). Lineage (NCBI taxonomy): Eukaryota > Viridiplantae > Streptophyta > Polypodiopsida > Schizaeales > Lygodiaceae > Lygodium > Lygodium microphyllum. The sequence continues at coordinate 40,420,904 of NC_141143.1, forward strand.
ATCCTTAGGACAAGGGATAGATTTGGTGAGTAGCTCGTATGCTTTTCTAATTTGCACATCACCCTTCAGCATGGTTGAGATGGCATCTAAATTGACTGAAGTGGTCTTCCTGTTGGAAGATGAGAGACAAAAGGAAGAGAGGATAGAAGAGAGATATGAGACACCGGAAGTGGAACCCCAGAAGTGTGTCAACTGAGCACACATGATAGGAATATATAGAGGGGTCCTGGGGCGCTATATATAGAAAAACTATATATAGCTAACACTATATATAGTGTTAGAGGGGACCTAGGGCGCTATATATAGACAAACTATATATAGCTAACACCCCCGCTCAAATAAAGGTCCCTTACTATGGATGAAAAAACCCTTGGGGGCTCAAGGGAAAAACCCACAACTCTATATAGGCCTACCGTTATATTAATATTCAAAATATAAAATTACAAAGTTGAACTTACAAGAGTCTATTCATAGGCATCAAAGGAGCTACATCACTCCTGAATTACAACAGCCTATTCAGAGGCATCAAAAGAGCTTTATCACTCCTAAATATACAACATGTAAAATAAGGATAAGCGACATCACTACAAAAGATAAAATCTCCAAGAAATTCCTTCAACTGAACTTGGGATGTAAGCATTATATCTGTCACATCAAAACTTAAAGAAAAAACGTTACAGTGGCATTAGAACAACACAAGGTCTATAGAGATGGTTTGCAACGCCGCTCTATAGTCAACATAACACATGTGGGGCCCCATGAACAAAATATAAATAAAACAATTTGTCATCAGCTGGAATATAGACGCTCATCAGCTGGAAATAATATAAACGAAATAATGTGTCATCAACTAGAATATAGACCCTCATCAGTTGGAATAACGAACGAGGACGATCATCATGAATCTTAAACTATTCCTTCCTGGCATTTAGTGGTAAGTAACTATTAGCATTTTAGAACGAGACAAAACAATGGAAGCAGATGCATAGATGTACACTTCAACCTCTCTGTTGGTCACTGATCATCTGCTCTATATGCTCGCAGAGGTCCTGACGGCGTGTGCACTTAAACCTCTTCATTGGTTGCTAATCATCTCCTCTTTCCAAGCTTCCCTTCTTCCAAAACGGGATTTAAACCCTAGGATTCTAGGGTAGACCTCTACCTTGCTAATTGGATATGTTATGGGGAAGAAAAAGAAAACCAGCACTCGAACAAGTGGAGTCATTGCTGCCCCAATTGTCAATCCATGAAACATTGCTGCCCCAATTGCCAATCCATGAAACAAGATCTGGGTATTCTTGTTGAGGAAGCAGGGCATCAGATATTTCCACATACTTGGAGACACCCTTGGCCCCTTGCAAAGCTTCCATCTCTGCTTTGAATAGCTTTGGAGCTTTGTTTGCTGACAAGATCAACACAGGGACTTTTCCTTCCAGATCTGCAAAAAGAGCAAGAAACTCCTCTCTTGTTTGCACAGGGTCAAGCAATCCTGTCAAGAAAGCAGCACGTGCATAGCGTGCACCTTCACGCTTGGTTAAGGCAAGCCTACTCTTCAATAAAGATGGTGTTATATTGTTTGGATCAACATAAACATGAGAGAGATACTGTGTCCGGATGTTTTTGGGACTGCTAACCATGAAATTGTACATCATCCAGCCAAGCCCAGGAGATTGCAGCGAGCCCCGCAATAAACCATACCTGGTTTCCATTTCAGGCCCTCTTCCAAAGACTATAGGCATTGTATCAACCCATGTTGGTGCAACAACAGCAATAGCACATGCCTTAATCAGACCCTTCTTCTCGCAGCTTGGAAGTTTAGGAAAGCAACTAGTAGAGAATCTTCATCCGTCTCTACTGCTTGTATCTCTACCTTCTCAGGCTTAGTCTCTGGCTTCTGTGCCTCTTGCTCTTCTGGCTCTATCTTCCCTGTCTTCCGATTGTCTGTCTCTAGCTTCCCTAATTCCTGGTTGTCTGTCTCTGGCTTCTCTGGCCCACCTTCTCTAGCTCTTGCTTTTCAGGCTCGAGGTCTAGCTTTTCTGGATCCTGCTGTTCCACAATCTCAGAAGCAAGAGAAGAAGACACGGGTGGAAGATCTTGTTCAGGCTTTTCAGCCTCCTGCTCAGAATTACGGATGTCATTTTCATTAGGAAGAGTGCTGTCCTCTGTTAGGTGCACGTGAGGTGCAAGCGCTTCATCACCATCTGCTTCATGTGAATCTGGCTCCGCTACAGTATCACGTGAGACAGCGGCATGCTCCGCTGCAGGCTCCAAGTCTTTGGATTTCTCAATAGGACCGATGGAGTCGTCTAACTTGTGCTTCGTGGGAGGTACTGCGTCCCCCGCATCCTGCGTGGGAAAAAGTGATGGAGAAGCATAGGAAGGAATGGGTGGCTATGTCTCCATAAGGAACGGGTGGAGCTTCGTCTACCATGTCTGGAGGATCGAAGACATCTGTCGCTCCTTGATGGCCGAGACAAGCTAACGAGGCAAGCGATGAGGCTGGATGTGAAAAAGCGATGGAGAAGCCGAGGAAGGAACGGGTGGCTACATCTCCATAAGGAACGGGTGGAGCTTCGTAGGAACGGATGGAGCTTCGTCTGCCCTGTCTGGAGGATCAATGACATTTGTCGCTCCTTGATAGTCGAGACAAGCTGAGGAGGGGAGTGACGAGGCTGGGATGGAGAGGGATAGAGGCTGATTGCTGAGGATAGAGGCCATGCAAAGGGATCATCCTGATTGCTGGGGATAGAGGCCATGCAGAGGGATCATCGTGATTGCTGAGGACAGAGGCCAGATTCTCTCCGATGAAGATGAGGTACGCGATGTAGAAGGCACCCTAGCTAAGGACGATCGTGAGGTCGACTGAGGCGCGGCCCCATCGGCCGCATGCGATAAAGCCGAGGTCAGAGAAAGTACTGATGGGATGGTCTCCATCTTTCTCAAGCCTGGATCTGGACCAGATGAGGAGCATCATGCAGAAGTGGCGGGCGAAGGCGACCGCCACCATGACGATCCCTCCCAACCATGGCTTCTTTCCTCACCTACAAAATGCCTTCTCCCTATCGAAAGAAGAGTACATCTGGGTCATCTTCCCGATGCAGGAATAGGCTTAGGCCTCATAGGGTCGGCAGTGTGCCACCATCTCTTGTAGAGGTGCTGCTGGGCTCTGATACCATGCTGGAAGACGAGAGACGAAAGGAAGAGAGGAGAGAAGAGAGATATGAGACACCGAAAGTGGAACCCCAGAAGTGTGTCAACTGAGCACACATGATAGGAATACATAGAGGGGACCTGGGGTGCTATATATAGATAAACTATATGTAGCTAACACTATATATAGCTAACACTTCCTAGAATCCATCTCTACCCCTAGTGCTTCCATTTTATTGCTTAGGAAGATCAAAACATTGCCCCATTCTTCTATGACTCGTGTATTGCACATCTAGGGTTGGCCTAATAGGATGTCATAGTCCACTCCCTTCATGACAATGAACTTCACAAAAAACTGGACACCTACGATCTTTAATGGCCAATCATTCAACACTCCGACTGGCCTAACTTTCGTTCCATTGGCCACTATAACATTAAACCCAACATTCTTGACATGTGGGTTACCCCAAGCCTAGAGTACTGCATGTGTAAGCATACTAACTCCTGCCCTCGTGTCCATGATCCCTTTTCATGTGGCATCTCTGATACTAGGACCGATAAGACAGCGTGCATCTCTGTGCCCTCCCAAAAAGCATTCACATGTAACGACTTGAGCATTGAGTGCATCATTAGACTGGGTTACTACATCATGATCTTGTAGGTTAGATGTAGCCTACTCTATCGATCCTTCTACCCCCACTGCTTCAGTTCTTGCCATAGTGTTAGATGTTGCCCAAGAAGATATCCTAAGCTTAGAGTCACTAGGGTGGTCACTAGCATTATAAAAATATTGCTAGCTACTTTCTTTTCTTCTAGTCATGCACTCCTCGGCCAATGGCCTTGAGTGGTTTACTGGCCTGTAGTGTTTAAGCTATGCCTAGGTGGTACTGCTTGAGGTGCAGATGCATCTCTCGACTTTGGTCGTGGAGATAAAATTGGTGTGCTTATGCTTGAGATGTCTCTCTATAGGCTAGAGTTTCTTGCTAAGAAATGTAAAGCTCTTCACTGCAGATCTCATTGATGAACACTGTAGAGACCACTTCTTCATTGGGTCGTTCATTAGATGGGATTCTCTTAAAGAGACTCTGCACGTGGATAATGTAGTCCCCTTTGTCCTCTTTGTTCTTTTGAGACTAACGTTGTCGTGATGCTATGCAGACATAGTGTGAGAAAGCATGGAATGCATCATCATCAAACGTTCTTATTGATCAAGAGAGTCAAAGTGATTTGAGTCATTAGTACTAGTGTAAGTGGCATGGATTATCCAAAAATACTAGATTTTTGGATAATTTTAGCTTATTTTTTATATTATTTACTATAAAAGTATGAAAAAGTTAGAAAAGCTTCTAGATTAGGATGGCATGCAAAAAGCAAGTTACTTTTTCAGCCAATTATTGGATTTTTCATAAAAAAGATAGATGGACAAAATCACATGCGTCGCGATCACTGTAAACAGGCTGAAAACTGCAGTTTGAAGTAGAAGAGAAAGAAGGAGTGATTTGGGAGATCCGTGATTGGGTGTCCTTGGGTTTTACCCCCCTTTCGAAGCCAATGGAGCCATTATATTTGGGTTCCGAGCAACAAAGAATGAGCTGTAATTTTGATGCACAGTTTGTTCTATAAAGAAGCTCTAGGAGATCTAATGCGTAGAGATTGCTTCTGAGTAGTGCAAGGATTCCAGGTTCTTTCAATACATATTGATTCAATTCATTGTGCTTTGTCTTTGTCATGTTTACCTCTTGTGTACTCTTTATCTTCTCTTCTCTGATCCCTGGTGGATTCGACCTTTCAACAAAAACCCCTTTGACATTGGTGAACCTGACGTGAAAGGTTGTCAAAAGAAGGAAATACAAGATGGGAGAACCTTTGAACACAATCTGCAGTGATGTTTTGCAAAAATTGGTGCAAAATATGAATATGCTTATGCAGGTACAACAACAACAACAGGTGATGCAAGCTTCTACTCAAACAAAAAGTGTTGTGATGAATGCTTTGCAAGAAGTTGAGTGTGAGGTGAAGTTATTCAATGGTAGGAATGTATTTGCATATGTACAAAACTATGCTCAAAAGATGGAATTATTTGAAGTGGCTCAAATCCCATGGAGGCGATATTTTGTACATGTTACTGTACATGAACTAAAAGTGTGAATTACTGAATTATACATGCATGATGCTAACTGGGTAGCTTTCAAGAAGATACTGAGGGAAGAATTTTACATAGAAGATACCAGTTTGATTATGCATAAGACTTTTCAAGAGTGGGTTTTACAACCTAGTAAGGGTCTTATAGCCACAGAATTGTTAAGACAATTTGAAAGTCGATTTGAGCAGTTGGATCTTGCAAAACAGCAAGCTCTTGCAAGTCAAAAAATTGAATTATTTCTACAGACAGCTGACCCTGAGCTTCAAGAGAATCTTGATGATTTGCTAGAAGATCAGACTATACAGAGACATGTTTAAAAATAGAGTGGAGACATGTCAAGGAAGCTGTAACTGCACTTGTGAAAAAGCATAGAAGAAGAGAAAGATTGCATGTCTCTAGCTTTACCATTGTTACGGGCAAGACAGTTGATGTATCCAGTAAGCCACCTACTTCTGTGGCCAACCCTATGACTGTACCTGCTATTGTTCCCTCTCTTAGAAAAGATGCCTTAGACGAATTGGTCAAAGGGATGCATGATCTTCAACTGAAGGTTGCAAAATTGAATGAGAAAGGACAAGAGGAAGGGGGATGACAAGCAGTCCATAAGCCAGGAAAAAGATGTATGTGGTGTGATAGTTTGCAGCATGAGAGAAAGGATTGTGCTGCCTAACAGGAGGCCTTGGCACAGCAGCTCATCTTTTGGAAAGATGATAAGATCCATGCATAAGAAATGGGATTGCCTCTTGCTTTGAAGTTTGAAAAGGGAGGTATGCATAAGTTGTTGGAAAACTTGGCAGTTCGAAATGCTTATGTGGGGGTACATGCTTCTACTTTTGGTCTATAGTTGGATAGAATGCATGACCAAGTGATGGTTGGTCCAAAGGTTGAAATATGGACACATGCTTTACATGCAGCTGAAAAGAGAAAGGTCACTAATAGTGAAATGTCTCATGCGCGGTAAGACATTCGTGGCATAACTAGTTGGGAATCACCTATAGATGCATATTCAATGTATGCATATTTAGCAAAGGTACCAAACACGGATGTACTTGTGGAAGAAAAACAAAAAAGAGATGAAGATAATGTAGGGATATCTAAAAGAATAACAAGAAGAAGTGTGGATCAACCTAAAGCTGCAAATCATCCCCCTCCCAAGCATGTTATAAAAGAGGCCAGTCAGGAGCAAAAATAGGATAACAAAAGGGAGGGAAAAAACAAGGGCAAGCATCTAGGATATAAGTTGCAATCTGACATTGAGATAGCCATAGATATTAAGATTTATTCCTCAAAGTCAGTACACAAGAAATCATTGGGCTAGGGCTACCATTGAAACGGTAGTGAAAATAGGGAAACGTGAAACTCCTTGTGTTGCTTTACTTGACCATGTGTCTGAGATAAATGTCATTGAGCGTGGATTGTATGAAAATGGTGCATGGCCTATAGACACTGATCATGGTTGGCATATGAGGGCTGCAATAATTCCTTCAGAGAGCTCTATGATGCATGTCCTAATGTAAAAGTGACAATTGGTGATGTACAAGAAGAGAAACACTTCTTTGTGCAAGATAATTCCTCATATATAGTGATTTTGGGATAGCTCTATATTACAGGAGTGCGTATGGAAATAAAGGTGCTTGATAATGGTTTTGCTTATGCAAGAGTTAGAAGCAAGGATGGGAAGAAAGCAGTCCAATTTCTTACTATTTGTGTTAATCATCTTAGAAATCAGGATACACTTCAAGAGTCTCCTTTGGCTCCAAATGCAACGGAATTCAAAGATATGGATTTTCATAAGACAGTGTTGTAATGCGGAGCTATAGTAGTGTTGCTTAGAGGATGCACTCACCTCTTGATGGAATGAAGTATGTATTTACTATTGGTTATTCTCAGTTTATAGTAAATAGTTCTTGTTGGTTTAAGCCTATGAAAGCTATGTGTAAGGATGAATGCATATCTATGGAACGTGCTACTAAGAAATTGAGAGCTTTGGGACTATTAGCTAAAAATGAAGGCATTTCAGGCATCTTTTATGGACTGATTATTAATGGCACTATGGCTAAAATTTCAGCCACTATATATGCATAAAATGAGGCTGAAAACAGAGTGTTGTCAGTTTATTCTTTGGATATGTATGATGATATAGCATTGTTTGCTCAGCAAAGAAGGATTACAATGGGCTGAAGCATTTGTGGAGACAAAGTATAAGACAATTGAAAAAAAGGTGAAACTAATTGCTTTGCCACTTCCACCAGAGAGTGAGGGTTTATATGAAAAAGTGTCAAGGCAGCCAAGCTTACGAGATCCTAAAGCCAATGCTCTATATTAACTTCTGAGGAGAAGTCAGAGATTTCATTGGGAAAAGAAGCAACAGAAAGCAATGAAGAAATTGAAGTATCTTTTAAAATCAACTCCTACACTGAGAAAGGCTGACTATTCACATGGAAAGCCTATCATTATTACTGTTTGATACAAGCCCAATTGGATTTGGATGGGTAATTGGGCAAGATGGTGAGGAAGGGAAAATATATGCAATGCGCTTTGGTGCTAAAGTATTATTTGAATGATAAAGAAGGTATTGTTAACCCCAACACAAAGAAAGCAAAAGGAAGTGGAAAAGACGTAGGGCAAAGGCGGCAAAAAGGTAGCCCGACTGAAGAAAGAAAATGAGAAAAGGCCAAAAGCACAAGGGCAACCTTAAAAGTCCAAGGCAAAGGCAAAAGGGGAAAGGCGCATTTTAAAATAAAAAGGCGCACCCTGAAATCTTGTAAAAGAGCGCCGGGGCTCTCACCCGTGCAATTTGTAAATGTAGACGGGCGGTGGATAGGAAGTTAGGAAGATAGAAGGACAATGGAAAAAAGGGCCTAGGCTATGGCAGGCCATGTAAAAAGGGGAAAAGGGGATGACCGCCCAAAAGGGATTTAGGGTTTTGTATATAAAGTTGAAAAGTGAATGAGAAACTAATTCTTGTGTGTGGCCAAAAGTAGCTCTCCTCTTCTTCTTCTTCTTCTTGTTCTTGCTTGCTTGAGCTTGTGCTTGAGAGAGGGAGTGTGAGAGTGTGAGGGAGTGAGTGTGTGAGGGTGAGGGACCGAGGAGGAGAAGCTCTCCATCTTCTCCTCTCTTCTTCTCTTCTCTTCTCTTCTCTTGTCTTGCTCGCGGCAATGGAGCTTGGAGCGTGGAGCTTGAGGATTGAAGCTTGCACTTGGATCGTGGAGCCACTGGAGTGTGCGGGAGAGGAGGTAATTCAAACGGCATGGAGGTAAGCTCACTACACCCGTAGATATGGATGGCGCGTCGGTTATGTGAGAGGTAACCATTAGTGCTCGGCTTGGAACGCTTGAAACAATAAGCGGTCCATGGGTCTTGGCAATTGAGTGAAAGCTCCCACATTTTGGTTTCGTTGTCGGGACAAACGGATTCAAGCCTTGAGCACTTGTGCGCTTCGAATCGAGCATTGGAGTAGGGTTTTCCCTGAACCAGTGCTTGAGCTAGATAGGTAGGAAGCGAGGGGGTTGAAGATGGTATTCGATCTCCTTGGCAAGTAGGTGTTTTTCTTTCTTGAGATTTATGTTGAGGAATGGAGTAGTGTAGGTATTTAGTTTGTGATTTGGATGCATTTAGGATAGGAAAAAAAAAAAAGCAAACAGTAGGGTTCTCTGTTGCTGTATAACAGGCTAAAACAGGGAAACAGGGGACCAGATTCAAGTTTCTGGGTGAGATAGGGACAAGAAACTAGCTGTAAGGTTCTGCAGTGCTGGGAAAGTACCTTAAGAGGCCTGGGAGGCCAGGACAAACCTCAGTTCCTTGGTTTGCCTTGTGAGAGAGAGAGAGAGAGAGAGAGAGAGAGAACTTCTGGTTCACAGGACGAGGAAGCGCTACCCTGATCTCTAGGCACCGGTGATTCTTGCTGCTCCAGGTGAGTCTAGTATTTTCCAACAAGTGCCTAATCAGATCTAGAAAGTCTGTGGTGATTGTGTGCAGTAGACAGTGAGGAGGGGTCAAACGCGCGGGAATCGCGCCCGCCGTCGATGCAGTCGGACCAACTCGTAGTGGTCCGATTCCCAGAATCAGACCACCCGAGTTCTGGAGTTGGACCGTCCGATTCCCAGAATCGGACCGTTCGATTGAGAGTCAGTCGGACCAGTCTGGTTCGATTCTCAAAATCGGACTAGCCCGATCGGACGTGCCACGTGGCACTCGGACGACTCTGATTCAGACCAACCCGTTCGACTCGGACACTCGGACCACTCGGACCAACCCATCCGATTTTGAGAATCAGACGCTCGGACCAACCTGTCCGACTTGGACACTCAGACACTCGGACCAATCCATAATCGGACCACTGAGAATTGGACCAGGCCATCCGAGTCCCAGAATCGGACCAGCTCAGAATCGAACCACCCTATCCGATCCAATTCCCAGAATCGGACCACTTTGAAAATCAGACCACTTTTTGATCCGACTCCCAGAATTGGATGTGACCAAAATCGGACCACTAGGCCGATCGGACCAACCCAAAATCGGACGTCTGATTCTGATAATCGGACTCCTGAAAATTGGGCATCTGAGAATCGGAAAAAAATTTGTCAAAATCGGACAGGTATCTAGAACATAAATTTTGACACATCTAAACCCCGAGATTGACCCCAAAGGCTATGTAGAGCTAAAGGCACATCACAGATCCATCACTAGGCTAAAATTTAGAGCACGTAGTCCAAAATTTGGCTATAAACAGTCCTCCAAATTGTGTATGGATTTTATCGTAATGGCCCTGCGGGCCAGGGGGGACTCCCCCCCCCCCCCCCGGGCTCTGCCCCCTCCGCACCTCCCGCAAGTAGGTTGGAGAGAAAACGCGTGCCGTGACAGGTCCTCCAAATTGAACCCTAGTGGAGTAATGGCTCTACACGAGCATATATCCTCACTCGCAAAAGAGCAACCAAAAGCCCATACCTGAACAGAGTGAAATAGAGACCTTAGAACATCAATGGGCCAAACTAGCCATCAAGGGCAAAAAGGCCACGCCATGAGAACACAAAGACATTGTGTTCAGACCGTGTCTAGTCAGAGCAAAATGCAACTTCAGCAAGCTACAAATGCGAATATGACTAGACATGACACTCTTGATGAGAGATGTACCTTGAATAGCATTGCACTGACGATCCAAGACAGCAGTGGAGAATCCACATCTGGTCATGCAGACAAGAACTCAAGGGCATCGGTTAGAAGGCTTAAATTTACAAGCCAAGACCCGGAAGATGAAGACATAGTACCACCTGCTTATCTTAGGGTCAAACTCACCGCGAAAAGAGAGCATACTATCGATGCTCTGATTGATGAAGGAGCAGATTTTAACATCTTGACCTATGAATCATGGACCCTACTAGGCCAACCAGAGCTCACACCGACTAGTGCAACTCTTAGCCCTTATGGGGGACACCCACAAGCACTCATAGGGAAGTGCAAAATCCTTGCGACAATTGAAATGGAAAGCTTGCCTATCCTATTTCATGTTCCTCCAAAAAGTGCTAGTTGCAGGAAAGAAACCCTCCTAGGAAGACCCTTCAAAAGGGCGACCAAATGTGAGGCTGACTATGTGGCACAGAGTATACACCTAACACTACCGGGTGTGAGGATAGTCACCACCTTTAGCAAGGGTGACCTCGTCGAATCTCAAGGGAAAGGCAAGGAAGGTGATGACATGATAGTCAAGCCTATAAACGAGGGCAAGGACTTGTTGGAAGAGTTGATACAAGCACAGGTCGAACAACGAGAACCAGTGAGTGAGGCCATGTCGGAAACAAGAAGGTCAAGAAACAAGGCCAAGGATAGGGTTTGGACTCACAAATATTGTAGAAGACCACGAAAGAAGCCCAAGCCTTATAGGCAAAGGCATTAATGGAGAGCTAGCACAACGCCACGATGGATATCCAAAGCGTTGCTTTGTGCTTAAGGGTATTATGCAGGCAACTAATGGATTTGGGTACCAAAACCCCCTGCTAAACCGCCTCTGTCAGCTGAAGGCCAGAGTGCATCAAAAGCATGGCATGGGAGGAAATCTAAGAGAAACTCTAGGTCTCAAGGCAAGAAACGAGACATGATTGTTTGAAGGAAAGAGCCCCAGCCTAGCATGCTAAATAGACAGATGTCATACATAGCCATTGAGCAGGCACAAAAATCGTTAGTGCTGGAGGAGCCTTTGATTTCCCAAGGGGATAACAAGCATCATAGGCACAACATTGCTCAAGGCAAGGCTGATCGCTCAACAAAGCAAATGGCACAATCGTCCAATAGCCTCGAGCAAATCATTCAACCGAGTGCCAAGTCCACCTAAGAGTCCTAGATCTCCTACATCCTCTTTTTCCAAACGGACACAGGAAGCACAACAGTGGTTGTCAAGGGAAATTGCTCAATTCCAATCTCTATCTCCATCTAAGCTTCAAAATGTCCAAGAGGTGGGACAGGGCTCCATCTGTAGCTCTCGACCCAAGGATATGCATGAGCAACCTAATGTGACTAGATCAACCCATGCTCGATCTACACAGATGAGTGCTCAAAGGGCAACAAAAAACATGGCCACTTCCGTTCACCCTAGGGACTTGACACCACAATCCACCAAAGGTAGCCAGCCCACTAATCTAGCTGCTACTACTTCCAATCAGGGATCATAGCCGTCACAGCCCTTGGCTGTCAGGATGCCCCTTGTGGAACATGTCCTTAGTAGTTTACCTGTGGAGGAGGTGTCGCAACCAAATCCCTCGACAGCTCCAGCACTTTCAAAGTGCCTAAAGCCAAGGACAGAGGATTTAAACGCGAGGGAGTTGGTTGAAAATCTAGACTCTCCGAAAAGAGCGGCAGTTGTGCCCTCACAACCGGACAAGGCTATTCAACAAGCCATGGCTATGTCCCATAAGGACATACTAGAGAAGGAAAATGCCGAGGCCCGACCGAGCACATCAACGGTCGATATAGCCCAGGGTCCTGAGATGTTAGATGCACCTGCATTGACCAAGAAAAAGAGGAGAAAGCAGCGAAAACAACAACAGTTGCAGGTGGTTGTGGACCCCAAGAACATTGAGACAAAGGGCACTAGAGAGCTGATGAATAAAGCATCGAGGCCATCCACCAACGAACACATTAATGCCTCTCCTAATAGCGGCGAACCCTCAGACACATCCGTGTGCTCTAAAGAACTCGAGCAACAGTTGCCATCAACAGTTGCTTGCAACACTCTATCCACTGACAATAGAACTCACATTGATCAATAAAGAGTGGATACAACGTCATCACAACAGGATGACAAATCTATATCAGTCACATCCAAGAAGAACCATGACAAAATAGCAACAAAACCTCAAGAGAAATGGGAGAACCTGAAGGGCATAAGAAATCCTAGCGTTGACCAATCTTGCTCATCTAGGCCTAAGCCCCCAGCCATGCTAAAGCTTAAGGAAACTCTTAGAACTTTGCATGAGATAGCAACCGAGAAAGCCCTCGTTGAACATAGAAGTGTCGTAGAATGCTTAACTGAGTTGGAGGCTAAGCTCAAAGTGGTCGTGCATGTCTACGTCCTTGCGGACATGGGCACGATCCCCAAGGAGCAGCTGGAAGATTACTTGACCTTTCCTCTATCATGGGAAAAACAAGAACATCTTAACGGGCACTACGACAGGCTCCTGCATGAACATATGCGACTCATCCCTGACGAGGAGGTTGACGAACTGCGCTTAACCGTCACATTCAATGAAGTGCTCTGCCGACCGAATCTCGTAGACATAGAGCTACTAAAGTGACTGTCAGCAGGCCAGAGTCAATTTGAGCAGCGTTGGTGTGAAAGCCACGTTGTAATGGCCAAACTAGGAGCTCAGATCATGACGGTCTCAGAAGAGCGATTGGTCAAATGGCGGTCTCAAAGAGACCCAACCTACGTGGCACCAACTTCCCTTCGAGTGCTCATTGACATTCGGGGTATGGACTTAGCTCGGACTAGGCTACAGGGCCCTTTGATTGATAAGGTTCTCACTGAGGAGGAGTTACATATTGCCAGTAGACTCGGTCAAGGTTCCATGCTACTCGACATGGCAAAATATCTATCAGTATTAAGTCAGCTGCCACGAATACTAGATGCGTGTGCCACGCTCCGGTACAACCCCGAGTTCTACACTTGGTTCTTATCCTCGTGAAGTGACTTGGATTCATAAATGTGTATATAAATAAGCACTGCTTTTTGTGTCACCATGTATAAATGACGTCAACACACACAAGCAATGATAGTCAGGTGCAGGGAGAAGGTGAGGTCAGATAAAAGGTACATGACGTACATCCCTAAGCAAAAATGAACTGCCAGTGGAAAACTATAACTGAATATCACCCATGCCCACAATGTCAAGAGACCTGTCGTCTCCAAGTCTGACTGAACCAGATATAGTGCGGTAAGAGTGGAACCACTCACGGTAAGGTGTCACATGGAAGGATGCTCCGGAATCCAATAACCAGCACTGTGCATACATACTAGATGTCTCAGTCAAGTGTGAAGCATCAGAAGAACTAGCTGCAAGTATAAACTCATCACCACCATCGGACTCCTCAATCTGTGTGACATTAATTTCCTCAATCTTGACGCTGGACTTTGCAGGTACTATGCTGCGATCAGAGGACTTCTCTTGCACTTTATCTTTCCCCTTATCCTTGCACTTCTCATTGTGCAACTCATGACACTGTGGTCTAATATGGCCCTTTTTCCCACAATGATGACAAGTGACATTTGCATTGTGCCCACGCGACTTACTACGCGACTTGCCACGAGATTTAGACCGACCCTTCTGCGAGTCACGACCACAGTTATTACCACGATCATTCCTGTCATTCCTGCCTCTAACTGTCAAAGCATGACTACCACAAGAGGCATCCAAGTTTTTGCGATTCACCTCTTCCTGAAGAAGAGCACTCTCAACATCTGCCAATTTTAGAGTAGCACTAGAGGCACAAAGAGCAGTACCGAAAACATCCCATGACTCATTCAGAGTCCCAAGCAAGAAAAGAGAAGTTACTTCCTCTCCAAAGGTGATATCCTGCGAAGTCAGGTTCTTTAGTATAGCATGGAACTGGCTCAAGTGAGCAGACATAGTCGCATTATCCTTCATGTGCAGATCCATAAGCTGCTTCAACCAGTACATCTGACTTGCCGGACTTTTCTTATCATAAAGATTTTTTATCTTATTCCATAGATCCCATGCACTCTGTGCTTCCTCAAATACATTATAATGTACCTGTTTAGTGAGAGACAATACAATTGTGGACTTGCATAGCTCATCAAGTTCAAGCCAGTCGTCATTGTCCATAGTTTCAGGTTGCTCCCCACTCAACCGAACTGGCTTAATCTGAGATTTCTGCACCAGGACCTGCCAAATTTGACTCTTTCAATAAGAGTAGTTGGTACCATCCAACTTTGTAATGTTAAAGATGGCACTATCATGCAAAGATGATGCCATTATGCAGGCTGGAAATGCCCAAACAGTCCAAAACTGCTTGCTGTTTTACTACAGAAACTGCCCAAAAATGACCAAAACGGGGTCCAAAGGGCGAGCAAAGTGTGCCAAAAGTTGCTGCCCACTTAGTACTAGGTGCGGTACACCAAATCAAGATATTTCATCATGAAAAGTACACCTCAGTCCACCAATAAATGCTTGCTGTAATAAATTGCAGGTATGCAGTCTAGAGAGCAAACTGTCCCAAAATAGGATCCAATGTCAAGCAAACAATGCTAGGTCCAAAGCCAGCATGAAACGGACATAAGCAAGGACAATGACAGTGAAAAGAACATGAGCTCAACACCGAAGCATGTCAAAATAACATCTGCCAATGAAAGGCACACCCCCAGACACTCTAGGCAAAGTGTTCCTGTAACTGCCAAAACCTGACACAAATAGGTGTCAGCTCAAAGAGAAAGATCCAAATATGAGACTCAACTCATAAGCATCCTATGAACCAAGAGTACATCAATGCATATCCATAAAGATCGGAGTATGATCCCAAAGTCTCAATGCGTATCTAGCTGCTCAAGACATAAACTGCTCCAAATACATGTAAGTGCTCCAATAGCATGCAACTGTCAAAGGTCAAGCAAGCATGTAAAATGCTCCCACTGGCACAAAAGGCATACAAAGAGAGCTCAGAAGCTCAAACAACTCAAGAGAAAGCACCAGTGATAAGTGACCCTGTCAATGCATCAAGCGCATCCAAGAGAGCATGACATACATGAAGCACCGGTCGTATTAACCATGAAGCAATACATAAGCCCAAATAAGCTCTCGGTCAACTCAATGACATCCAAATAGCAACCAAGATCAGTGATCAAGTAAGCCGGGAATGCTCAAATACATCCAAATCCAAGCTCCAAATGTCGGTATGGCATACACGAACCAAATAGCATATGTCACGAACCAAAGCATGTAATGCAAAAGCCTAACTGTCAAGCAGAGACATGAAGCATAGGCGGTCCATGAGCATGCCAAGTCGGTCCAAATGCCAGTGAAGACGGAGCTAATGCGAAGCTCAAATGCATCCCATAATCTCATACATATGCTCCAAGTCGTCCCCAAATGTCAGAGACATCATGCCAAAGCTCAAAGCATACATCCGGTATCGGTAGGTAAGTGCCAAAGCATGTAAAGTACCTTCAGCCCACTGTTATTCCAGCATGTATTTACTGTCCTAAACAGTAGATTTCAGCCCCGAATTCAAGCCAAAATCATGGTCAAATCAAATGCATACATCCCCAATACATCCGGGTAGGAAGTAGACCGCATACGGGCATCAAATAAGGTAATCGGAGTAGAGTATAAGCATTAAATGCCAATGCCAAGTGTGGCTGCCCTGTTTCCAGCACTTTATAACAATAAATAACAGTCCCAAATCAGCCAATATTTCAGGCCAAAGTCATGGCATAATCATGTGCATACATTCCCAAGGCACTAGGCATCCTGTAGAC
Organism: Lygodium microphyllum; assembly: GCF_053477565.2. Lineage (NCBI taxonomy): Eukaryota > Viridiplantae > Streptophyta > Polypodiopsida > Schizaeales > Lygodiaceae > Lygodium > Lygodium microphyllum. The sequence continues at coordinate 40,437,181 of NC_141143.1, forward strand.
CGCATACGGGTATCAAATAGCACAACCGAAATGGAGTATAAGCAACAAATGCTAATGCCAATGGTGCTGTCCTGTTTTCAGCCTGTTATGACAATTTGTGACAGTTCCAAATCTGAAGAAATCAGCCCCGAATGATCAAGACCAATGCCCAAAGCTTGAATGACATCAAACATGAAGTCTATAGCCCTCTTGATCAAGGTAGAGAGCAAGAAGCAATGGCCAAGTATGGAGCTGAAGTAGATGAGTGCTCACAGCCTGGAAAAAAATGATGCAATCTGCCCTGTTGGTGCTGAACTTGCTGCTGCTCCACATGGGCTGAAAAGGGGGTAATGGGGGGCTCAAGAAGGGCCTATCAAAGGCCTATGACAAGCCTCTTTGAGCCTTGATAGGTGTAAGGCACAATATGAGGGGAATAAGCTTCAAGGGTTTGAAACCATGGATGCCCTTGTTGTTTGCAACCTGTAGACTGAAATAAAACCCTGAAAGAATGATCAAATACCTCTGTATCAATGCCTTGAAGGTGCCTCAATAGGCTGGGAAGGTGCTCGGGAAGCCGGGGAGTGACGGGAGCTCGGGGAGATCGGATATGGCTGCTGGGATGGAGATCCAATGCGTGAAGCGAGTCAATGCGAAGGTCAGGAAGCACCGAGTCGAGCTCGAGCAAGAGAATGCCAAGCTCTGATACCAGTTGAAAGGTGAGAAGGATCGAAGCTTGCACGCGAGCTATGGCGGGAGAGCAAGAGCAAGAAAAGACAGAGACAAGAAATGGGAACTCCAACAGTCACAATGTGTGACCAGGCCTTCCTTTATTCAAACTGTCACTAAAAGAATAAAGAATAAAGTGACGTGACGGGCGCTCGCCACCTGCAATGTGCAGTGGCGGGTACTGTCAGTGTAGTAATACACGGGGTGGCATGGCGGAGGCGCCTTTACCCCCAACAACCTCCATGATAGATGGGTTTGCATCAAGGCAAGGAGGAGCTCGTCACTTGTGTATGGTCAATATGATTTTGTTTGTCTTGAGCCTTCATGATAGATGGCTCATTGTGGATTGTGTTACATTCAACCTGAATAGTGATGATACCTCTATTGATTGAATGGCTTTTAGGTCCCTTTCCTTTTGTAGGACATCTATACATATTGCGTCTTTAAAAACCCTTGCCAACATATATCTTTGTGAACTCTAATTAATTCTAGTGTCTTATAGAGTTCATTGTTTCCAATTCCATTAATGAAGATGGTGGAGACGGCTTTCTGCATTGGTTGCTAGATGTTGAGATCCTCTTATAAAGACTCTAGATGTGGATGATGTAATTACATATGTCTTTTTTGTATTTTTGACGAATATTCATTAGCTTAACAATTAAATTATCCAATAGCCTATTTAACCCTATATTAGGGAATTTAGAAATTTCCATGCACTTTGGGAACTCTCAATAACTTTATTATTTAACCACATGGTGAAATCTTGTTGTCTTACTTAAATGTGGTCTACTCCAAATACTATATAAGATACCTTTCCAAAGCCCACTTTCAAAATATGGATCAAGATTTGGCCACATATGGTCAAATATTTATCACTTATTTAAAATTGGGACTTTGGAAAATTTCAAATTCTTTAATATAGTATTGTTTAAAGAATCTCTTGATGAAGAGGTCCTTAACCATGTCAAAAACTATTGCATACAAGATTATTTAGGTTAGTGAATCAAGTTAAACTCTTTTTCCCTAAATACAATCCAAAAGCCTTTGCTTGTTGACCAAAGTCCTAAAAGTTATTAAGTAACGAGCAAGGCGTATGTAAATCAGGGGTTAGATACCTAGTTAGACTGATTGGGATATAAAAAGTATGTGAGACTGAGTTCAGGGTATCCATTGTACAATCAAAAACTACCTCTTCACCTTCTCCTTAAGCTTCCATGGCTTCCTCCCTCTCTTTCTCTCCTTTCTTGTCTTTCTCTCTCCTCTCCTAGTATTTCTCTCTCTTCTTCTTCCTCTCTTTCTTTCTCTTCTATTCATTCGCTCTCTCATCTCAACCTCGCTCCTTTAGAATTGGTATTAGAGCATCGGGCTTTGGTTATTTCTCTCCTTTTATTTTTCTAATCTAGCTTTCTTTTCAAATTGGGAGACCCTAGTTACTTAGGCAGTAGATATAGGTACATCAAGGAGTAATACAATTAGTGGCCACTTTCTTGTAGACAACTAGGAGCTATGGTTAGAGTTCTTGACATATTTAGAGGTGAAATGGTTAATTTAGTAGGTTATCACCATTTTTAATGCAACTTTTAGGGGTTATAGAAAAAAATTTGAGCCTTAAGATTAGAGAAGGAGTGAAACCCTAGGTACTTTTTTCTTCAAATCTTCCCTCTCTCTCTTCCTATGCAAGTTGCCATGGCTATGAAGAGAAAGAAACCTTGGCCCACTTTTCCCTCACCCACGATATCAAGAACATCTAGCACTTAATTCCTTTTATCCTTAGCATCGTTTGGAGTAGTAGATTGGTGAAGATTGACCAAGTGCAATAAATAGTGGATATAATGGTATTAACAACTAGCATGGCAATAAATGGAATCTTGGCACCCACAGGCAGCATGGTTTTTATGGGTAGCATGGGGTCAATGCACAACATGGCTTATATAGATAGCATGGTATATATGGACAACAATACTTTCATGGGCAGTTTGGCCCCAATGATCTCCATGACAAGATTATTCTTACCAATTAAAATCAACAATCACCATCCCTATTGGACTTGGAAGAATGGGCCTCTAAATTGAAGTCCTACTTTCATATTTACCAATGCATTAATGATAAAAAAATTCCCTTCGCCTTTCTCCATTTAAAGGGATTTTTCCACACACTTGGTAACATTATATACATTATAAGAATCATTAGTTTATTGATTGGTAAGACTTTAAGATGCATATGGTTCAAGTCTTTGTATCCATAATAAAAAAAAGAGTGGTTAGCAAGATGATCGTACCAACTTGACCAATGCAATCTGATAGTAAGGGAGTACACAAATCAGCTCATGAACTTGACCATGTATATTGAGAGCATTAGTGAAATTGCACATGTACATCTATAGGTTAGAGCCTAGCTTGTTGACTAATGTAATTTGATGCAATTGAATTGGTTGAAAGATATGTCAAAAGGTACCATAAAAATGAGAGCATTTAGTAAGGTTTTGGGTAGCCTTGTACCCCCATAAGGTTGGGCCAATATGGTGGTGTTTTAAGAAGCAAACTTATGCCTAGTAGCAACCCCAAAATTCCCACTTACCCCCCTTCTATGCTAAAAGAAACATGGCACTTTTGGGATAGCCCTTAGCTTTAATGGTGATGAATAAATATGTTGAAAACATGCCTCAGAATGCATCAACCTTGAGTAGTCAAAGTGGCCAAAAAATTCAATTTTTGAGATGTTGTCAAAGATAGGAAAGAAAAAGGCTTATGTATTAAGTGCGGAGATAAAGATATGGTAAACCATGCCTCCAAATGCCTCATGGATCCCCTTATTGCCTCTTGAAGCTCCATGAGTTCTAATTTCAAACCTATTATTTCTTGTGTATGGTTAATAAGATTTATTTTGTCTGGAGCATTCATGATAGATGGCTCATAGTGGATTGTGGATCTTTCACCCTCAATAGTGATGGTACCTCTTTTAGTTGAATGGCTTTTGAGTCCCTTTCCTTCAATAGGACATCTATATATATTACCTCTTCAAAAATCCTTAGTAGCATATCTCTTTGTAAACTCTAATTACTTCTAGTGCTTTATAGAGTCCCTTGTTTCCAATTCCATCAATGAACACAATGGAGACAACTTTCTTCATTGGTTGCTAAGATGTTGAGATCCTCTTATAGAGGCTCCAGATGTGGTGACATAATTATGTATTTCTTCTCTGTAGTTTTGATTGATATTCATAATCTTGACACTTAAATTATCCACGTAGCCTACTCAAAGAATCTATTGAAGAGGTCCTCAACCATTAAAATTTTTGCATTCAACTTTATCTAGATTATTGAACCAACCTCAACCCTTTTCCCTTAAATACAATCCAAAAGCTTGTGCTTGTTGGCCGCTAGAGTCCTAAAAGTTGTTATGTAACAAGCGAGATGCATGGAAACTAGGGGTTAGATACATCACATTGCTTGGGATATAAAAGGTATAAGAGACGTAGTTTAGAGTATCCATGTATAATTAGAAACTAACTCTTCACATTATCCTTAAGTTTCTATGGCTTCCTCCCTCTCTTTCTCTCCTTTGTTATCTTTCTCACTTCTCTCCTAGTACATCTCTCTCTTCCTCTTCCTCTCTTTCTCTCTCTTCTATTCATTCTCTCTCTCCTCTCAACCTCTCTTCTTTACAATTGGTATCACATCATTAGGATTTGGTTATTTCTCCCTTTTTCTTTTTCTAATGTAGCTTCCTTTTCAAATTTAGAGATCCTAGTTACTCATGCAGCAGGTATAGATACATCAAGGAGTACTACAATTACTGAAAACTTTCTTGAAGATAAGCATGAGGTATGGCTAGAGTTCTTGACATATTTGTAGGTAAAATGGTTAATTATTTAGTAGATTGTCATAAATGTTTATGCAAATTCTAGGGGGTTATAGCCTCAAGAGATAGAGAAGGAGGAAAATCCCAGTTACTTTTTGCTTCAGACCTTCTCTCTCTTTTCCTATGCAAGCTACCATGGTTGCCAAGAGCAAAAAACTTTATGATCCCCCTCCCCCCTAACCTAGGACATCAACAGCCTCCAATACTTGATTTCTTGCTTTCCTAGCATCATTTGGAGTAGTTGATTGGTGAATCTTGACCCTAAGTATAGCCCTATAGTGAACATCATGGTATTAATGATCAACATGAAAATAATGGATAGTATGGCACCCATAGGTAGTATGGTTCTCATAGGCAGTATGGGGTCAATGCACAACATGGCTTGTATGGACAACATTTTATGTATGTGTAACATGGTATATATGGACATAAAGGCTTTCATGGGTAGTAAGATTACCAAGTACAATGGGCAATCACCATCCCCATCGGACTTGGAAGAATGGACCTCTAAATTGGAGTCCTAATTTAATATTTACATGCGCTCTGATAATCAAAAAAGTATATTCACCTCTCTCCATTTAGATGGATTTTCCCACACTTGGTACCACTACATAAGCCATGAGAATCATTAGTTTATTGATTGGGAAGACTTTAAGGTGCATATGGTTCAAGTCTTTGTATGCCCGGTGGAAAAAGAGAAGTTGGCAAGATGATGGTACCAACTTGACCAATGCAATCTCATAGTAAGGGAGTACACAAATCAGTTCATAAACTTGACCATGTATGTTGAGAGTGTTAATGATGATGCAAAATTACACAATTAGATCTATGGATTAGAGCCTACCTTGTTGGCTGATGTAATGACTCAAAATCCTTCTATCTTATTTGATGCAATTGAATTGGTTGAAAGAAATGCCAGAAAGAAGTGCAAAAAAGAGGGCTTTCAGTAAGGTTTTGGGCAGCCCCATACCCTATGAGGCTAGGCCAATATGGTGGTTTTTTTAGAGGAAACCCCACATTGCCTACTGGCAGCCCCAAATTCCCCACTTACCCCCCTTCCATAGTAAAATAAAACATGGCACTTTGGGATAGCTCTTAGCTCTATGGGGAGGGAAAATTTGTTGAAAAACAGGCCTTGAAATGCATCAGCCCTGAGTGGTCAAAGTGGCCAAAAATTCATTTTCCCAGATGTTGTGAAATATCAAATAGAAAAAGGATGTTTTAAGTGTGGAACATGCCTCGAAATGACTCATGGATCTTATCATCACCTCTTGAAGCTTCATAAGTTCTAATTTCAGACCTATTATTTAAGTGTGGAACATGCCTCAAAATGCCTCATGGGTCTTATCATCACCTCTTGAAGCTTCATAAGTTCTAATTTTAGACCTATTATTTCTTGTGTATGGTCAATAAGATTTCCTTTGTCTTGAGCCTTTGCAATAGATGCTCACTATGGATTATGGATTTTTCACCTTGAATAGTGATGATACCTTTTCTAATTGAATGGCTTTTGGGTCCCTTTCCTTCAATATGACATCTATACATATTGCCTCTTCAAAAACCCTTGCTAGTATATCTCTTTGTAAAATCTAATTATTTCTAGTTCCTTATAGAGTTTCTTCTTTCCAATTCTCTTAATGAACATGGTGGAGATGGCTTTCTCCATTGGTCACATAGCTGTTGAAATCCTCTTATGGAGACTCCAGACGTGGGTGATGTACTTACATATTTTGTATTTGTAGTTTTGTTTTATATTCATGAACTTGAAAATTAAATTATCCATGTAGCCTACTTAAAGAATATCTTGATGAAGAGGTCCTTAATTGTGTCAAAATTGTTGCATTCACTAGTGAACCAAAGTCAACTCTTTTTCCCTAAATACAATCCAAAAGCCTGTGCTTTTTGACCAGAGTCCTAAAAGTTGTTAGCCTTGAAGATGCTCAAACTGCTCCACAAAACCATACTCATCTCTTTCTTGGTACTTTTCAATTTGTTTAGCTAAAATATATATTATAGTTTTTCTTTGTGTATGAGGTGTTATGGCAACACCTAGTAAGAGTGTGGTTATTAATGCAGTGCCACTATACTCAATAGTAGAATTATCCAACAAGTGCTTGATTAAGAGATTGTTCAAGGTGAGATCTACCTCTAAGGCTCTCTCTTTATCAACATTTTCTCTTCCTCTCACTCTCTTAGAAATTATTAGGATTAGTTGAACCTCATTCAACTCTATTTCTCTTCATAATCTTGCTACTCTTGCATGTAACTGACAACTTGTTACAGCAAATCCTTCCCCAATCATCTCTGCTCTTCCAAATATGTGATTATGTCTTGCACTCTTTTTACATTATGTAATATCCTAGTTTAGTGCTTGTATTATTTGACTAAAATTTGAATATTTGGGGAGAAATTAGCATTATCAAAACCTAAGCCATATGTCTTTGAGTTCAAAATAGACATGGTTGCTCTCTCTCTATGCAACAAAGGTTGGAACAATGCATATGAGATCAGATAGGTGGTGGTAGCTCCTAATGAAGACACTTCTCACTCTAGCAATGTAATATGTCAAACGTTGAAAATGTTTTCCATAAAATTTTCAATGTCCATAAATTTTTCAACGTTTGACATATTACAAGCAATCTATCAAGTGACCATCGTGTTACACATTAGATGATGAATTGGTTGTTGCCTAATCACCATCATCGGTTAGTAATGCTTGTTAGGCATCGTCTCTCCTTCAAGTTTAAACTCTAGGGTCTCTCTAATAGTGAGGGCCATTATTCAAAATGTTTTTCTTTGTCTAACCTATGGTAATAAAGTTTTTTAGTAATGGATGTTTGATACCTTTATTTCCTAATTCCCTTGATCCGCCCCTTCTGCTTTAGGTCTATTTGGTTGCATTTGGGTTAGACAAAATTACTCTTGAGAGCTTCCTTCTTGGATTTATCTCTTTATGTGTTTTATGTTTGCTTACAAGCAATCAATCTTCAATCTATGCAAGTGAGTGCAAAGTGTGTTGTGTTCAATTAGGCTTTTATGATTTTATGCAATTTCTGTGACTTAATGGAATGTAAGTAACACCATTACTCAATGTCACCTAAATTATCAATAAAAAGTATGCATTTGATGATGTCATCCAATTCCTTCTCTCCCCCATTATAATTGAATGACTCTCTTAAATATCCACTTGTGCCTACCTTTTTGAGGTGTGTTAGTGCTGTTAGGACCCTCACTTTAACTCATGCTCTCATGACTAGGTCATGCTTTTAGTTATCCTTTGGTAGGGTAGCCTCTCTCTCTCTCTCTCTCTCTCTCTCTCTCTCTCTCTCTCTCTCTCTCTCTCTCTCTCTCTCTCTCTCTCCCCATGTCATTATAATAACAATCCTTTGAGCTCAAACCACCTTTGTGACACTTGACTTCCCTAGAGAGGTTTTCGCACATCATTTTCTATGTTTTGGTTTTTGTTGTTTGTGTTTCTCTTAAATTTTTATTTTTCTCGTCTCTTTCTCTTTCATTTGAATGCCTATGTTGCACTCAAATGCTACCTTCAAGTTCTATCTAGAATGAATTTTCTATTATCTCATGTTTATCTCTTTGACCTATTGTATCCTTCTCCTCGATCTCTCACTTTGGCCTCCTTCAATGTGTACCTTATCTTTAGACCTATTGTATTCACACATGATTTCAATTGGATGATAAATTTCAATCAATTTCAAATAGAAAAATGTCCATAGTAACTCTCTCTATCTTTTTCTTAGCCTAACCATGGATGTTTCAAAAGCTTGTGACTTGTATGCAAAAATGGATTGCCCCACTAATCTCTCACTCATCCTTCTTTCCACGCTTCCTATTGGTATGCATAGTAGAGAAGCAAGTACTTTGGATGTTTGACTCCATGGTCCCAATAATGGAACTAAAAATTCAATGCAAAATTGTACCCAATCATGAAAAAAGTCTAGAGATCCTCTTGTTTCAAGAGTTTGATCAGTCTATGTAGACCAGTCTTCATCTACTAGTCACTCACCTCTTCCCTCATAACCCCTAGCTACCCTCATAACCAATAACAACAATGGATAGCTCTCAAGATTGTAGTAGATACACCTAGAACTTGCTCTCTCCAATGCAATATCTTAAGTATAGATCTCCCAAAGAATAAATAGCTTTGCCAATAGTGAATGCTTCTACAAATTCATTCACTAGTTGAAGATCCTACATGGACCCGCATTTCAGATGATCATTTTGTTCACTAGTTGAAGATCCTGTATAAACTGAATATACCATTCTTCTTGGATAGTATGAACCACCTATTAGAGTATGGTGTAGATGAAATCTCTAGAATACCCATTTTTATTTTTTCATTTAACATATGTATTAGTTTGGGAAAAGTTAAAAATGGTATTGGTATAGCCACAAGCTCTACGGTATTACTAGCATGGTAAAGATCACCATGGATGCTACTACTCTTATATCCATACAACCTATTTCATGTGGAAACTCTTTATGCCAATCTTTAGTTCTTTAAGATATTTCTCTATAAATTTGTGTCCAATTTTCCTTGGAGCTCTTAGGTTTTTTGTAACGTGTCCACTTGTTGTCTTCAGGACACGTCTTAGCAGTCCATCGGAAAGGATGTCTAGAAAGCTCCACTCGGCACTCCCATGGAATGTTACGAGGTTTGCAATCTAGGACTTTTTGCGTCTGCCACGTAGCGGAAGTATTCTGGCCGTTCCCAGTTAGGATCGACCTGAATCAGGGTTTTCCCTATTGGTCATTTTCTAATCGGCAACTAGCATCGAACCCGAGTGAACTACTTTACGCAGAAACGCCAGGTCCGAAGTAGATTCACGCTGCACTTGGTTCAAGGAGAATAGGAAACGAGAGGGATGCAGAGCTTAACCTCTCTGCCATAAGGCATAGTCCCATTCCGTTCCCCTAAAACAACGTAAATCGGGATCATTTAAAACTTAGACTCTTGGTCAATGCTCTTGCTGTTCGTGTTCTTTGAAGAAGGATCTTCTTGCTGTCCATCATGATTGAGAAAAGTTCCTGGCCAATCGGGACCACCCATCTGTAGGATGGACCTATGGCCACATTCTCCGCACTTTCCTCACGTTGTTTTAGTTATTTAATTACCTAGCACATTTAGTTGGACATGTATTAATCAGCTTCCTTAATTAGCCCGTTAGGCACTGGTTCCTTCACGTAATCATAGCACGATATGGAAAAGAAATGTCAAACAAGTTCCTTTTCAAAAAGTTCTCATATTTATCTTTGAAATACATAAAGTCCATATCGTAGGCTTATCCATAATCCGCCTGAAGGCTATCTAGCAATCTACAGGGATTACTAATCCAAGATTCCGTCTGTAGACTAGTATGCGGGCCTCGAGATCCAATCCCAAGTCACGTTGGCCTCTTAAGCAAGGCCTGAAAGGCAAGGGATTTACGGCCAGAGCCCCCTAGCACCCAAGTGTCCTCCTGCTCCAAGTAGCGCTCAACAGAGAGACCTCTCATGGCGGGTTCAGTCCACCTTCGTGGCACGATTAACAACCCCCTTGGTTAGGGTCAGGCAGGAAGTCGGGGGTAATTGAAGCTGCCTCTCCCTTCAAGCCTTCAACTTGAAGCATTAGATATCCATTCATCCTTTAATTATTTAAGAAAACAAAGCCAAATAGTGCTCTTAAAACTGTTACAAGCACAATCATTTCCATTGGTCGCTATTTTGGCCAACTGCTAAGGAGCGAATCCTTCTTTCCGAATGCATCCAACACTCGATTCGGGATCGATTGCAACTTGGCAAGATCCCCAAGGGTATATTTGTTAACCCTATATCCTGGGTTAGGGATGTACCCTATTAACCCGACTTAATCAATACCTTAAGTTCATATGTTATTCCAATTTATTGATTGGTCTTTGTCTTTCGAGCAATTATCTTTACCCAAGATAGATATTATCTCAAGACAATTATTCATCCTCTTGCAAGATAAACTTGCGTAAGAGTCTGCCAATCCCATTTCGAGGAATTGGCCATTCCCTTGTGATCAAATCACAAGATCATGCGACTCTGCAACTTGTTGCACAAGTGTCGCATCAAACTGTGGGACTATTCTACCCATCAACGTTTTCTTCTAATCACGGTATCATGATTAGATATAACAATCCGTTCCTGATTGCATTAGGCCAACATTGTCGGTCCTAGGGTTCTGAGATTCATCTTTTTAGCGAGAGATTCTTAGGAAAACCCTAGATCACTTCTCGCAAGTATGTTCCAATGTCCCTACATTGCGTCAATGTAGGCAAGTCTTTTAGGGTATAGGAGTTTCAGCTTTGGTAATACGAGCGACTAGGTAATGTCCTCAACGTGTTAAATCCTAGTTAGCTCTTTGGGATACATTGCATTGAATTAACCCTTCCTAAACGAGTACTTCACGGTTTTAGGTGTTTAGGTTTAAACTAGTTTAACTTGTGTGGTCTTGAACATGATTCATTATCTATGTATAAGTTGATTTACAAACCCTAACTTTTCGGGTTAAGATCAAAGCATAGGTTAAGTTATAGCATAATTCCAATTGATCATCCTATAACATGAAAACAAGATTCATGCTACTAAACTTTAGGATTTTATGTTTTGACATGCAACCTTTTTCTACTTGATTTTCCGAATGAATTTGTCGTATGCTGAACCTACACACCCTTTCATTGATTTAAGTTTTTAGGCCACTTGCCTAGAGTTAAATGCAGCCCTAGCAATTTCCTACGGTTGCTAGCAACTTTCTATAACAAATCATTTTGAAGAAAATATGTTCAATAATGTGATA